>NC_045690.1:20738528-21064344 GCF_003331165.1 Xiphophorus hellerii
ACGTTTTCTCATGATCTGTGCCTCTTCTTTCCACGTTTGGTTTTGTACAGTTTCAAAATGACAGAACATTTCCAGAAACTGCCGGCATGCAGAGCCCAGCAGCAGACTCCAGGGACCGTGTGAGAAAAATCTGCCTTTTTGGCCGAGGAGGGATTGGGAATGGAGAGCTGAACAACAGAGTAAATATTTGGCAGTGGAGGGCTCTTGGAAGCGGCAGAGTGCCCACTCCGGCTGAAGCCTGTGGGTGTTAAATAGATTAAGGGGGCTGCTGGGTCATTGTGGAAAGAGAAATTCCCGCTCTTTGGACACGACTTCTTCTTTGCTTTTTGCGTGTTTTCGCTCTCCAATCGAGTGGCCTATGTAAGCAATCCACTTCAGCAGACCACGAGGTAGCTACTGTATTTCCCAACCATAAGGTACACTGAAAACAATAGCAATTCTGTATCAAATTCTATGTACTTTATCTGGTTAGATTTTAACAAGTTATTTGTAATTAGAATTTAAAAGAATTCTTGTCTAGCTATAACTATTACATTTTTTTTTCATATGGTTTGTCCTACTTTCAAAGGGAACAAAAATAGTAATTATTTGGGATTAAGGCATAAAATATTTCTGGAAAAGTAATAAACTTTCTAAATCTATTGCTACAAAGTGGAACACACACAGTTTCCCTGACAACCACAGCTAAAATTTGCTTTAATTTGCAAGACCACGGGGTTTAAGATGCACCGCTTTCTAGTTTGTTTAGCAGCATGAACAAGCTAGCTTAACTTTAGCATTGTCACTATTGCTTAACTACCTACATCTGGATATATATATATATATATATAATATATATGCTTCCTGTCCGAACACCGAAGCGTTTTCAACTTGAGCAGATAATAGTTTTAATAGTTAATGTTTAATAGTGTCCAAAATTCATTTTTATAGTGTAAGCATCCACAATAGAATTAGTCTAATAATTTTTTCCTTAATTTTTTTTTTAATCACTTTTTGTTTGTTTGATTCACATTGTAATGTTTGCAGAACAGCAGCAAAGGCAGAGATGGAGATTATATTCAAACAGTTTGGGGAAAAAAGAGAAGAAAAGATGCCGACTTTGCTGAGCTTTGATTCTAAAGGGAATTTAATGCGACCTTAATCACACATGTAATATTGCTCCGGCCCACAGACACGGGCGGCAGGAGACGCGGAGCAGTAGATAGTGTCCCAGATCCCATTGAGCCCCATTGAAAACCATGACAACACAGAACAAGCTCAGATTTATCCCGTGAAGTTAAAGCACATTGTGTCGGGGCGTCAATCAGCCATTATAGCCGGACTGAACAAATGCAAAATCTTGACTGGAACAAATGCTTCCAACGGGTCTCGGACGCGGGGCTACATTTTCCTCCTTTGTTCCCCTCCTCTGGTTGGCATGTATTGGTGTTGCTCCCCCGCCATCTCTCCCCCCCTATTTCTCGCCCGACCACCCAGGACGCCCCGGGGAGGCAGGTCCACCACCACCACCACTCTCCTCCTCGGCCCTCACGGCTGCACCTCGCCGGAGAGGACGAGGCTCGATGCGAGCGAAGGAGGAAAGAAAATTACGCATCACATCAGGCTGGATGATTTGAAAAAAGACAAAGGGAAAAAAAAAAAATGTTAGGTGAACTTATATGTTATAGATATTTGGTTCACTTGAAATCATGATTTCCTTTTTATTTTTATGTTTTAGACTCTTGTTCAGTGAAATCAGAGAAAAATCATTAATAGGGAATATGCAAATTTTTTTGTGTTATGCGCTAGCAGAGTGATTTGTTTTGCCTGCTAATTAAATCTTGCGTGGAGTGATCAATCACTGCAAGGAGAGGAAAAAGGACCGACTGGAACTCAAAGTGATACGTCGCAAGCACGTAAAAAAATATCTTTTTAAAGGCATTAAGCACTGCTGCTGAAAAGTGAAAGATATAAAGCACGTCTAAAAAAAAAACGGACGTCTGTTGACGTCCAGTAGTGTTTTAAATCTTACCACAGTTTAGAAGAAATAAACTAGCCTCGCTTATAACGTTTTAAAATTTTTTATTGAGGTCAGATAAAACTGAATAAAGTCCAGTTCAACGGAGCCACAGACTGTCCGATCCGAAAGAACCGTAGAATGACATCAATTTTAATGTATACGTTTCTTGTCAGTTAAAAGTTGCGTGCGCCACAAAAGTTACATTTGGAGGTCATTAAGTCTTAGCTAATAAAACTGGATAAACTTTAATCGAGCCTGTTACTTTCTAAATATAATGCTGATGATTTTGATTGTAAAATGAATTGCTTCGGTTTAGCAAAAAAAAAAAAAGAAAGAAAGCTTAACATTTAGATTAGGATTCGACTAAAAATGTCGATTAAGCCAGCTGTTAGCCAGCTGTTAGCTAGCTGTTAGCCAGCTGTTCTCACTTTCTCTAGAGTCCAGCAGGAGTGGCTGAAGTGTTGCATCATCATTAATATCCCATCTTAATCAAAGTAGACATTGACTTGTTTGGGAAGGTTTCTGAGCTGGAGCTAAAACTTTATTATTTTTTTCCCTGCTTCTGCTAGCTTAACGATGCTAAAGCTAGCATGCTAGCAAGCTTCCATTTTTAAAAAAATCCTCATTAGTTAATTGGAAATGAATTCTTTTTAAAATTATTATTGTTTATTAACATGGAGGATAAAGAAGAGTACTTTATGACTGATACTTAAATGAACGATGTTTTAAAAGACTATTCTGGACTGGGGAAATAAAAAATAATGCTGCTTCAAATTGATTTATTTTATACGGCTACATCCCCTTTTTTTTTTTTATCAAAATACAAAGTGAGAAAATAAATTGACTCATTTAAGTGATTTGAGTAAGATTATCTTAAAAACAAATTCGATTTTAAACATTTTTTCTTCAGTTTCTTCACTGTTACATAAATTCGAAAAATTTTTCAGTGCGCAACAAAGTTTTGTTTTGTTTTTTTAAAAGTTTTACACATTTTATTTTTTTTTCTAGGCTGAATAAAGACAATAAGTGGCCGATATGTAACATACTTAAAAATACGTCCTGCGACCGGAGGGAAGGCAGAGCAAATGGGTTTTGCGAATTATTTCAAACTTTTTCACGGCCTCCGACTTGTAGGCCTCGTCAGCACAACAACTATTAAAAGAAGCGTTTAATTCTCGCATCTTATGACCGGAAGAAGCCATATATTATCCGGGGGGAAAAACACACACAAAAAAAAAAACCTCAGAGCGCATCCTGTTGGAATGTTTGGGAATCCTCCACCGCCCATAAAGCTCCATAAACTTCTCACGCCTGTAAGCGATCCGCACATTAGCGGCGCATTAGTTAAACCAACTCCGCGGGCATCACGCTAATTGCTCACTTTGTATGCAAATATTGGACACGTTGTTTGGACAAGAGCAGGCGGGAGAATGGGGGAGGGGGAGGGGGGGGGGATACGGAGGGGTGGAGGAGGGTGGAGGGGCTGATGATGGGACAGCCTCTGTTGTCAGTTGCCACCCAAGACGTGATTCAGCTCCAACAATCACCATTATCTGTTCCTCAGTTGGACGATACGGGACGAATCTGTAATGATGACGAGTGTTTCCTTGGCTCTTTGTTGAGTTTTTCTTTTCTCTCTCTCTCTCTCTCTTTTTTTTTTTTTTTCTTTTTTCAACGTCCACACCCAGCCGTCATTGGTGACAGCACTCCAACCATTCAGGTAGTGAACGGAGGAGGGAGGCTTTATAAGCGAGCGGCGCATGGAGAGTGCGGTTTGTGTAAACACTGAGGTCGGCGCTGTTTTGACACGCCGCAGCAAAGTGGGAGAGGTTTACTTTGAGGACTCGGTTCCTTTTAATGCAAAAAAAAAAAAAAAAAAGAGGAGAGAGAAAGAAAGAAGGAAACAAACCTCGGATTGTCACTGAGTGGTACGCGATGACTGGTGCGCCGAGCAGGTTCAGTTTTTCCGTCAGGAGCATCCTGGACCTGCCTGAGCAGGATGCGGAGGCCGCGCCGCGGTCCTCCTCGGTTTACTCCTCCTGCTCCTCCAGCTCGCCCTACACCTCCTGGGTGGAGTGCGATCGGAGCCCCTGCATGTGTGAGTTGTTGGTGTTTACTGGCAAAATGCATTTCTTAAAAGAGCAAAATATAAAGGATTGCGCCAAAACAATATTATTTCTTCTTGTTTTCCCTCCAGCTTCTGATGAGGGCAGTTTCGAACCGTCCCCCGACTCAACCAAGCCGGATGACTCGTCCCTGGACTTGGAGCCGGTTGAGAGGATCAAGAAGAGCAAGAAGCGCCGCGTCCTGTTCTCCAAAGCCCAGACCCTGGAGCTGGAGAGGCGCTTCCGCCAGCAGCGCTACCTGTCCGGGCCGGAGAGGGAGCAGCTGGCCCGGCTCCTCAGCCTCACTCCGACCCAGGTGAAGATCTGGTTCCAGAACCACCGCTACAAGATGAAGAGAGGCCGGGCGGAAGGCGCGCTGCCGCCGGACGCGGACATTCCGCAGCCTCCGCTGCTGCGCAGGGTGGTCGTTCCGATTCTGGTCCGGGACGGGAAACCCTTCCACACCTGCTTCATTGAGGCGGACAAAGCCAGCTGCCTGACCTCTCCCGCGCAGCCTCATCCTCAGGCCGTCCCGTTCCCTTTGGCCTTCCCTCCTCTCCAGCATCCCTCCCCCGGATCGCTTTCGTCCCGGTACCAGCAGCACTTTCCAGCCGCGGCGGCCTCCAGATTCGCCTGGAGGAACTTTTGGAGCGACTCGGTCCCCTTTGCCCCTCTCAAATGAAGATCCTCACGTGAATGCACAAACTCATTTAGAATGGCATCAAATGTTGTCTAAATGTTTTACACATTTCTGAGCTACTCAAACGTTTAGATTCACACTTTAGAGCGAAGAATATTTTGCACAAATTTTTTTATGTGTTTATTTTTGTACAGCTGATTCTTGGTTCAGCGCGTAGGACGTTTGTTTTTTTTAAAGTGATAATTCATTTGTGTGTATTTTACTTTCCTGTGTTTTTGAAATCTTTTAATTATTTGTATCAATAACTTTTGTTTTCATTCCAGTAGATAGGGATGTGTATTGTAAGAAAATCAGCCTTTAGTCTCAATTTTAAAAAACGAAAATGTGTATTTTTTCTTCTTCTTTGTCTTCCAGAAACTTTCTGTAAAGTTTAAGCTGTTTATGTAAAACAATTATAAATAAAATCACTTATTTTGGATTAATACTTTTTAGAGTAATGTGTTTATTTTACATGTGAACTCTAGCTGCACATTGGTTTGGTAAATTTTGTGTCATTTTAAAACATGTAATATTCACTGACTGGGTACATGAAGGGCAAATAGATGTCTACATGTTATAATATACATACAAATATGTGTAATTATAACATATAAAATATATTATGGATACATTTATTTAACCATAAACAACTTCTATTTATATACATAAATATGAAGGATGTTTTGGAAGACAGTTTGCCTCTTTTTAACATTTTTCATTCTATCCAGAATTGATTCATATCCTAAAGGGAAGAGAATGCATATCTCAAAAATAATCAATCTGTACGTGTTTAATCCACATATATGTGTACATGTAGATGCGTGTATTGTCCAAACAGGATGATAAATTAAGAGTGATCTAAGAAGCTTTTATGATGTAAAAAAAAAAAAAAAAAAAAAGAATAAACCTAATTATGCAGCCAAAAGCTGAGCAAACATCTCATCTAAAAGAGCTGGATCTGGTTAAGCATGAGAACACCCGGCCTCTTTTATCACAGCACCACGTCTGGTACCAGGAGCTGCTTCTGCTTCGCTCAATTAAGTTTTGTTATTCTGATGAAAGTGCACTAATAAAGTGCGTCAGCATTATTCCGGAAACGTTTGGAGCAGACGTGGCTTTCAAAGATGATGGAGTATATCATACTATTTACTCCACATATCTATGTCACTTTTTCTTTTGGTTTGTTTTTTTTTTTGTTTTTTTTTGTCAATGTGTTTGTTTAGAGGTAATTACTATTGTTTTTGCTTTGTTTATTTATTCTTTTTACATGTCCTGTCCTTGTGTGTTTCACAAACGGCACGACGGGTCTGGATGCCCTACAGCGTTGAGTCGCATTTGTCCGGCAAAAGCTTGAATTTCCAATATTTTAGCTCTCGTCTGTTGCAACTGTTGCATGAGGCCAGAAAAACGGGGCTGTGTTTGATGCTTTCGGACGACTCGGATTTCAGGCAAACCATGAAACAAGCAGAGCTGAGACGAAACGTTCTCAAGGAAGCGTGACCACTCTGATCGTCGGCCTGAAATACAAAATAATAATAATAATAATAATAATAAAAAGCCTCTGCGTTTAAAATCATGTTAGTGCCTGGGGGGGCGTTCGCTTCCACGCCCCCTATAATGTTGTTTGCTCGTCCTGTGACCCCGCAGCTCATCGTCCCTGTCACCTGGCCCTTTGTCCCCATCGCTGGGGCCACCTTGCCTCACATATGGAGGGGCCTGGCCGAACCCCTCAGCTCGCAGCATCTCCCCTTAAACGCTCCCTTTGTGCGGGTGTCTTCCCCTGAATGGACCATTGTACCTCCACCAAAGGGGACAGAGACAAAATCTTTAGTGTTTCAATTCTCGTGATGTTTAATCAGTCCCTGAGACAAATTTATGAGCTTTAACCGCACAATGGTGTTTTAGAGCATCTCTGGGGTTTAAGGGTGACAAAGACAGGCTTTTAGAGGTTGCCATTGGTTTTTTTAAGTTAGTCAGAAGAATTGTCTGAATGGGCCGGGCTCGTATTGGTCTGCCCATCCTATAGTTTTACTCGCTGGCCTGCCGTGGGGGCCCCCCGAGGAAAGTTAGGAGATGCATGTAAACCGGGCCGCTGAGAACGCTGGGTGAAGTTGTGCCACATAATTTGTTTATAAAATTTTGATTACCCGTACTCACCGTCAGGGTTAGAGGAAAAATATATTTTTAGATTAGATTTTCAGGTTTAATACAGCAGAATGTTTTTGTTTGTTTGTTTGTTTAGGAGTTTAATTCTGCTATGGCTCTTAATTATGATATTTTGTGCTTCCTTTTGCCGATTTGGCCGCTGGTGTTACCTGAATACCCGCATTTTAGTCATTTTAATGTTTATGTCTTAATGTACAGATTCATTTTCAAAATCGCTAGGCTAACCTTTAAAATGTTTCCTTTAAAATATTTTAGTTTCCAGTTGGAAATAACACCACGGGGTGAGATCGGCGCAGACCCAGTGAAATTGACCTTCAAATTCAAACGTCTACGTGTGCAGCTCCCTTCACAGTTACCGACACACAACGTTATTTAAAACAGTAAATAAATGTTTGATGTGAATTGTTTCACATGTTGTTTTCTGCTATAGATTCAGGCGAGTGTACCATGACTTATGACAATCCCAAACACACATCTGACTTAAATGAATGGCACATTCTCTCGTCTTTCCCTCTTTGAACAGTGGCAAAGAGAAGTTGGTTTCTGAGTTTGTTATGGTGGTTTATAGTCTATGTTGGTTAGTATTGTGTTTTATTGTTATTAGCTAGTGTGGTTTTAAGAATACTGTACAGCACTTTGGTGCAATTGATAGCTGTTTTCAAAGTGCTTTACAAAAGAAAATTGACATTGACACTTATGTTGTGTCTTGTCTGTTTCCTGCTTCCAATAATTTCCCTACTGTATTCTTACTGTAACATTTCCCATTTCCATCAGTTTGTATGTTGACGTCTCCAAGCAGCTGCATTACATTCTGCTAATCAGACTCACCTGATCCAGGTGCCAGTAATCACTCCCTTCAGGTTCTCCTCTTCCAGAATGTTTCTGATGTTTCCACGTGCTTCCCTAGCTGAGGCTGTTCTGTTCTATTTCTTCAAATAAGTAATAATAATTTTAAAAAAACCCAAAACAGAATCATCATCAAAGTGGCATCGTCATCCCCCTGTCATTATGTGGTGTCTGCAACAACTTCACAATGTAGGACTAATTAAAGGGGTTTTTGTAAAAACAAACTGATGGGTTTTTTCTTTACAATCGGAATATTCAAGCGTAATATTTTGAATTTTAAAAGGATTTGTCACAAAAAAACAAACCATTTTGGGTCCACTAGTCATCTTCAAAGTGAAGAAGGGTTAGCCTGTATCCATAAACAAATGAACAGACCTTCCTTCTTTCATCAATGCCTGAAGATGAGCTGCAGACACTTTCTTTCTGTCCTATTTCTGCAGTTTATCAGTCACAAGATAAATATATATTCCATGTCATTTGATAAAGATCTTATTCCATCCTGGCATCTGCCCTTTTCATATAAAATTGTGGATTTTAAGTATGTTTGTGCTTCTAAATAACTGCTCTGTGTTATATTGGACAATTGTAAACAGGATGAACATGGAAACTATTATTACTTGACATTGTGTGCATAAAGGCTGCTTCCCAACAGCACCCACTTTCTTATTCCACTCTTTTGTACATGTATTGAATTTAAACAACGTTTCTGTGAGTTAATGTTCAGCCTCCCTCTCCAAGTTAAAAAACAAACAAACAAACAAACAAAAACAAATATGTGAAACATGTCAAAATGCTCAAAATGTTCAAATTGTGGACTTTCCCCACATCTTGTTTTTACATGTTTCATATTTCATAACACAGTATTAGTGTAACCGGTAAACCTTTTATGGATACAAACTCCACTAAAAACCCACCTGTTTAGGATTGTATTTGAAACGTAATCAATTACAAATTTATTGATGGAACTGGACTTAATGTCGTGTTTTGGTTGTTGATTCAATGTTGCATTGTGTTTCTGTGTTTGATATGATGTAAAGCACTTTGAAATGCCTTGCTGCTGAAATGTGCTATACAAATAAAATTTGATTGATTGATTGATTGATTCATAAGATGTAGGCAGACTGTGACTCAGTGGGAAAAGTAAGTCATCTTGCGATCTAAGGGTTGTTGGACTGATTCCAGTATGTGACAAGGTGATGTAGGATATGCCACTGAAGAACCTTTTTCTTTTTTAACAAAATGTTTTATGTATTACACTGTAATAGGAATTTACTTAGTGACAAAGTACTGTTTGAATGTAATACAGCAGCAAATTAGGTCTAGAAATGTGTCTTAATGTTGTGTGCAATATGAATATTAAGGTAGCAGAAATGATCATCATTCATCAACACTAAAATCTGATGTTAAGCATTCGTACGATCATGATTGTGCGTGTTGCGTTTTAAACATACATACAATAAATGACTTCATTTGTAGAGCTTATGTCTTGGGTCAGCTCGTGTTTCCCTACATGTTTTTAATCAGAATAAAACCATGAGGTCAAGCTGAATTCCTCATTTTAAAGCATCCTCATTTGACAAAAACAGGCTGCAACTCACTGTAATCGCCACGTAAAGCTTAGCAATTACAGTGTTTGGTTTTCATTCTGGTGTAACTGAAGACTCTGGTTCAGAAATGTGTTGTTTGTGGTGAGGAGGTGATGAGACTCATGTGTACATGTGGGCTGGATTATGGATGAGGTGGTTAATCTAGTGAAAGTCAGAACTTTCATGATACTCAATGGTTAAGAACTTTTCAAACGTGATTTCGTTGTTGACTGTTTGTCACCAAACTCTCCGCTAGATGGCGGAATAACACTCACTATAAAAACACTGAAAATCTGCTGCAGCTCAACATGGTGAAGAGACTTACTGATCCACAAGGTGGCGCGTTTCACCCAAAACAAAAAAATCCCCGAGTTGCTCTAAAATGTGTCCCTGCGGCAGAATCAGGCCCTCCAAATAATGACATAATCGTGACTGCGTGACGCATGAGCATTTGCTCAAAGGCTCTGTGGCAGGATGGTGAAAATGCTAACATCGAGGTTTTGAAAAATATTTTTAGGCCACTCAAACCCACCGGTGAGGTTTAGTTCAATATAAAAACTTGATATTTTTTCTTCAACCGCCCTTTGCGTTTGTATAAAGTGGAGCAAATATTGTCTACTGAAAATAAAGACAACATTTCAATAAAAATAATAGAGATAATTTTACAATTTTGGCCATAAAACTCTAATTTTGATTAAATATCATATGCTAAAAACTACCCACATATCATCTGTTCAATATTTGCATTAGAGACAGAATAGCTACATTTTAAAGTGTTCAAAGTATGAATCTTGACCCTACAACAATTAAAAAGAATATATTGATCTTAAATAATAATAATAAAGGACCACCTCTTGTTCTTTTCAACTCCTGACGTTTAGTTTCTCTCTCCTCGGGGGGTTTATATCATGTACCAATCAGCTGAGCAACTACAGCGTGTGGCCTCAATAACAAAGGCTCCGTAGGCTCACATCCGCCACTTTCTTAGTGTTCTCATTATTTCCAGAAATTAGCGGGAACATTTGGACTAATTGCCGCTAATTGGCCGTAATGAGCGCGTGGTAGAGCAGGGCTGGGGAGGGTGGGGAAAGGTACTGATTTAGATGATTAAGAATGTCTTGCAGAATACTTTAATTAAGGAATGCATATGCAAGCTTTAGCGTGGATGTATGAAGATGCCGTAATTTCATTTGCTCGCTGTTATCGTGACCCGCGGGTTAGGCAGTTAGTTGTTGCGATGCAAAACAATATGCGTAGCCATGAGCTATGTAACTACATGATAGCGTTGCTTCATTACAGATGCGCATGGGATTCGGTTGTTTACATTGGAGCAACATGACAGGAATAAGCATGCAGGTGGAAGGCATGCAGCGCAATGCACGTCAAAATTAAGGTGATCAGCGTGTCACTGCAGGCAGCCCACGCTGATTCTGATTCTGCTTTCAGTTTTAGGGCTGCTTGTTGTTCGCTTCTTTTTGTGAGATTAAATTTTTAATAACAACAACAAGAAGAAGATGCAAAGACTGGTCATTACTTAGGAGTTAACCAGCCTGAGAGAGGCTGCCAGCAGAAGACGCTGTGCTTCTGTCTGAGGTGGATGGAGCTGCAGAATCAGGGGGAAGCTGGGAAATGTTATGATGCTGCTGCTGGGATTGACCTCTGGATAAAAGGCTTCACAAAATCAAAATATTCCAAACTTTTTTTTTCGTTTGTTTGCTTTTTTACATGTCTTTAAAAAAAAAAAAAAAAAAACCTTAATAATTATATTTTAGAGCTATAAACCGTCATACTGTATGTAGCTCAATAATAAAAAATGTAGGATTCAGGAGCAGAACATGACGGATAATAAAATGCTAAATGAATGGGGCGAAAATGATGAAAGTGCGCCAGCAACTAGAATGTACAGTGAATTTACAGTTCTACGTTTTAAAACTTTGCTTCCTGCATTCTTATAAAATTGATTAGAAAATAGTGTAACAGTAAAAATACAAACATATATAGCAAATACCAATCAAAATGTAAAAAAAAAAGCCAAATAAATATCTTAAAAATTTTCAATTGTATATAGTCAAACAAATATCAAATACAACAAAAAAGTACGTGGTAAAATAATTGCACTTTTTAAAAAATCTATTCTAAAAGGTAAGATTGAAAGACAAGCACAGGTTAGATTGTGTACCGCTCTTTAGTAAGCACTGAGCTCACCTTACTGGCTAATTTATAGCTTCGTCACCACGCTAGCTACAAACGGATACAAACTTAAATTATGGTTCAAACAAATAAAACTTACTGACAGCGACTTGTACAAGGTTGTACAAGTACAGCTTGTGTTTAGCTGCTTTCCAAAAGTCATTTTTGTAGTGTAAGGAGTTCTCTGTTAGCAGGTTTGACATTAGCATTAGCATTGTTGCTAAATAAGCAGAAACTGGATACAAACATTAGCCTTTTGCTCCAACAAAAGTAATAGGACATTTCTTGACTTCTAATGTCTATTTACTACAGTCCAAAATGCAATTTCATAGTGTAGGAAGCAGAGCTTGTTGAAGTTTCTTTGACTTCACTTTACTTCTCACTCCATAGCTTTCTTAGCAAGTCTTAGCAGTAATTAACCTTTACTGAGTATGCTCTTTTATATGAAATATACAGTATATAAATATAGCTATTTTGTGCTGGACACTGCAAAAAAAAAAGGAATCACAATAACAGCTAATAAAACCTCTTCAGTTTTCCAAACATCTCCAGTTAAATTCTAATCAAAATGTTCTGGCAGGACTTGTCACCAAAATAAAGATTATTAGCCATTAATGAAGTTTAAAGCCATTAGCCAGACTTTTCAGTGAGGTTATTTCTATTTGCTTTAGATATAGTTTTTCATCAACAGAGCAAAACGTGATAATCCGTTTTCAAATTATTTAGTTAAAAATCATTATTTAGTCAATGAAACGTCTCCTTTAGAAGCAGCCTTTCTCCAGCCTCTTGCTGACATCACAGAAGGCATAGTTCTTTTGAGTATACAAGTATTTGGTTTTCTTGCCATTTTTCTTCTTAATTTGCATATTTTTAGTCAAAATCCTGCTTCAAATGTAACTTAAATGCTACAGCATGTCTGAAACTGACAAGTCATTCGTCCTTCACATTGTTTACTAGTATCAACTGATAATCCAATTCTTGTGAGGTCATGAACCCAAACACACTGAGCAGAATAAGTAGTTGGGTTTTGTTTGTTTGTTTGTTTGTTTGTTTACCATGTGTGATTTTAAAACTTTGAATTTAGTGAAAACCATAGTTTACAATCTATTTCTATTTCAATTTATTCTTTGAATTGTCTGTCTACATTTAGTAGTGGAAAATAGAAACACACAAGGGTACTGTACCTTTAAGCTAAAATGCTAACTTCCTTTTTCTTTTCTTTTTTTTTTTTTTTTTTTACTTATTAATGTCCTCCAAACTTCCTTGCAGTAACACTATTGAGAATAACACATGAAATAATGAAGATGTCTTTTTCATGGGGTGCCATTTTGAAATCTCTTCCAAGATATAACTGAGGCAATATTCCACCGCACAAGTTAAATCCTGTAAATGTAAAAAAAAAAAAAACACAACACACATCTTACAATAATAATAATAATAATAATAATAATAACTTTCAGATAATATCCGGAAAAAGCCCAGCTCCTTTTCGATGACGTTGTAAAAAAACTAAATAAATAAAATTCAAGGTGATTGGGTTAAACTGTAATCGCTCCTTCAGCATTAAGGCAAGATGTAACTGAGGGCTACCTGGACTTGTGCTGCAGGGAAAGTAGCTACTTGAACACCGTTAACTTCACAGAAGAGCCTCTCCTTCCGCCAGACTAGATTTTTCTCCCCTCTCTTTTTTACGAGGGTGTTCATCTGAATTTAGGTAACACGCTGCTTTCGTCCAATGACATGAAACGTGGGGAGGAAAAAGGAAAGAAAGAAAGAAAAAAAAAACTAGGGGGGTTAATCATTTACGCAGCCACTTAACGCGCGGATGTGTATTTATTTACTTATCAGTATCAGGCGTTTTTTTTTTTTTCCCCCTCTCCTCCCCGCAAGTGCACTTTTGCATGTCTGAGTACGATAAGGCATAACACAAACAATCCCGCAATCACTGGAGGCCTCTCGTGGCCATTAAAAGTCAGTAGTTCAACCGAGGAGTGGTTCTCCAACTCTCAAGTCCATATAGGCCTCCTTCCTTCAAGAGGCCCTCGTAAACATCACTACAGTTAATAAAGTGCATTGTGGTCAGGAAGCAGACAGCGGCGAGTCGCTAACTCCGCCATGCAGAAGCCGCGCGCCCGGACACCGCCCCGCGGCAGCGGCGGCGGCGGCAGCGGCAGCGGCGGGGATGAGCGTTTATGATCATGTGCGGCGGCGCTTATGTTATTGTTAGTGGGAGGGGAGCACATGTCTTCTAAGTGAAATTACGCTCGGAGGCTAGAGCTGTTTTTTTTTTTTTTTTTTTTTTTTTTTTTTTTTTGTATTGTTGCCGATGCCCCGCCTCTGATGGTAGCCTTAAACCTGGCACCCGGCTAAAACAAACCAAAGCCAGCACCGAGCTCCCCACTCGATCCAATTAAAGGCGCGACTTGAGGCGCTCTCCTACGTGTTCATCTACCAGGATCGACGTTGAGACAACAGGAACCAGAGGGGCTTTGGCCAAAAAAAAAAAAAAAAAAGAAAAAAAAAAAAAGAAAGAGGAGAGAAGAGAAGGGGGAGAGAGAAGAGAAGGAGAGATTGCCTTGCCTTCTAATTTCTCCCTCTCCAAGCCACAGAACAATGTCGATGAGCCCTAAGCATACGACTCCTTTTTCTGTTTCCGATATCTTGAGTCCCCTTGAGGAGAGCTATAAGAAAGTAAGTATGGAGAATAACAACTTGGGGGCACCTCTCGCTTCTTACCGGCAGCCGCAGGTCTCTCAGGCGGCGATGCAGCAGCACCACATGGGCCACAACGGGACTGTGTCAGCGGCTTACCACATGACTGCGGCGGGTGTCTCCCAGCTGTCACACACTGCCATGGGGGGCTACTGCAACGGCAACCTGGGCAACATGGGCGAGCTGCCGGCGTACCAGGACGGGATGAGAGGCAGCGCCGCGGCCACCGGCTGGTACGGAGCCAACCCGGACCCGCGCTTCTCCACCAGTGAGTATCCAGATCCCGACCTCAGCGAGGCTCTCCGTGGGTTTCAAACGTCGTTTTTTTTCACTCCCCTGTTTTATTCCTGTGCGGCAAATCAGGTAGAGTCTAAACATCTGATCCCCAGCCAGACAGTTAAGATTTAAGTTTATTTTCTTTTCCTTCCCAAGTTCATTGCATTCATCTGTAATATTTTTCCCCTCCCACTTGAGCGCAGCTTTTCTGGAGCACATGAAAAGATTTTTCCACTCGGGCTTTAAAAATACTCGCTGCAGTTTTGGCGGAACGAAACTAGAGCTGTGGCCGTGGCAAATGTCAACAGAGCAGATAAGACAAGGAAACCCTAGAAACAATTAATATACATAGATGTTTATTTATCTTGTTAAGGAAATATGACTAAAGTGCAACATTAAAATGGAGCGTGGATGGCCGCACTATTGTTCAGCGTCCTGATGGCCAATAGGGGGTGAAAGCTGTTATTTCAGTCTATTTCTATTTTTATCTAAAATGAACCTGAACGCTTTTATTAGCTAAAAAACAAACAAAAAAACAAACAAAAAAAACTAATAGTTTACAGATTTGATCGCAGGAAACTGTGTGAAACATCTTGACTTACGAATTAAATCCAAATAATTAGAACGCAATTACAAGTTAACGTTAATATTTTTCTTTCTTTTTTTTTTTGTATTTTTATTTTACTCGTTCAAATTAAACTGTGTTTAATTCAAGTTCAACAAAAACAATAAAATCTTCTCTTTTCTCAGTCTCTCGCTTCATGGGCTCCTCGTCGGGCATGAACATGGGCAGCATGGGCAGCCTCAGCTCCCTGGCAGACGTGGGCAAAGGCATGGGCTCCCTGTCCAGCGCCCCGAGGAGAAAACGGCGGGTGCTTTTCTCCCAGGCGCAGGTCTACGAGCTGGAGCGCCGCTTCAAGCAGCAGAAGTACCTGTCGGCGCCGGAGAGGGAGCACCTGGCGAGCATGATCCACCTCACGCCGACCCAGGTGAAGATCTGGTTCCAAAACCACCGCTACAAGATGAAGAGGCAGGCCAAAGACAAAGTGTCCCAGCAGCAGATGCAGCAGGAGAGCGGCGGCTCCTGTCAGCAGCAGCAGCAGCAGCAGCAACAGCAGCAGCAACAGCAGCAGCAATCCCCGCGGAGGGTGGCCGTGCCGGTGTTGGTAAAAGACGGCAAGCCGTGTCAAGGCAGCGGCCACACGCCCACGTCCGCGACGCAAACGCAAACGCACCACCAACAGGGAGGCAACGTCATGATCATGTCCAACAACGCGTCCGGGCACGGGCAGCACCCGAGCCAGCAGGTGGGCAGCACGGGTCACTCCCCGGACCTGGCGCAGCACTCCTCCAGCCCGCCGTCTCTGCAGAGCCAGGTGGCCGGCCTCTCCCACCTGAACTCCCCCGGAGCGGAGTACGGCTCGGCCTTACAGTGCTCGGCCCTGCTGTACGGCAGGACGTGGTGACGAGACGCTGCGGCTGTGGTTCAAAGAGAGGCAGGTCGCAGCACGCATGCACGCATTTGAACAAAAAAAAAAAAAAAAAAGACGAAGAAGAAGAGAAAACTCGAGGTGCATCTTTTTATTCTACAAGGAAACTCACGTGGAAGAAACTTTTCCCATAAACTGTGGATGTGAACGTCCTGGGATTTATTTATGTAAATTATATAAAGAGACAAAAGAAGATCGTTGCGGTAGACTGATAGTTGGGGGACACCTGACCCTGAGCAGGGACACACACACACACACACCCACACACACACCCACACACCCCCCCACACACACGCACACACACACACGACTGGACTGCAGTGAAACCCAGTGCGCCTCTGCTTTCTAATAGAATTTAATGTGAGCCGTAGGTCTAGCGTGTACATTTCTGTAAAAGGTTTGAATTGTAGCTCTTTGTTGTACAAACTTTTTTGACGCTCTTGCTGGTTTGTTGTGGTTTCCCCGGTATTTGTACGTTTTATTTCTTTGTAACTTATATAGATACTTGACACACTACAAAAAACAGTCCTATTAATAAATTATGGAAACGAGACAGCTAAGCTATTCTTTTGTGAAATATGTTCGCACGACGCGTTGTTGCATTATGTGAGTAATTAGGTTGAAGAAGAAGAAGAAGAAAAAAAAAGTTAGTTTAGTAATAGAATATTATCATCATTATTGGTTTTGTCGCAGTATTAACAACGTCTCTCTTTTTTTTTTCTTTTTCTTTTTTCTTTATTCCCCAAAACAAATCGGAACAAAAATATTTCAAATTGAGGATGTGGATCCTCAATTCGTACCTTTTCTTTTCTTTTTCTTTTTTTTTTTTTTTTTTTTTTGATGAATCATTGGGTTGCGCGCGTGCACCGCAGAACAAACGCCTTTGTAGCCTTTACATGCTTTTGTTTTTTTTTGGTTTGTTTCTTTGCTCTTTTTTTTTTTTTCTGGATGTGTGTTCACTGAGTCACAGAGGCGAGGTCTCTCGGAGCTCCACATCAAACACCAGCGCTGCTCAAAGGGCAGCTTATCGATGAAATCCCTGACCAAACAGCGCGCGGAATTCTTGTCGAATGACGGGCGCGAGCCTCTATCAGCTGCTCCATCGATAATCAATCAGGGAGCTGAAAGGGACGGGCGATGGGTTTGAGATTCAGCAACAAACTCGTTCCTAAAGACGTATTATTATTATTATTATTATTATTATTATTATTATTATTATTATTATTATTATTATTATTGTGGATTTTAAGCACAGTTTCGATGTGGCCCATATTCCACGGTCTCGATAATGAACCGAAATCGTGACCGACTGTGTACTCAATTGAATTTAATACGTTCACGTTAAAAACAAGGCCTTTAACTAGGACTCTTCTGCAGGTGTGAGCAGTGAGGTCACAACGAGGTTAGAATTAGGACGATCACGTTCAGAGGCGTCACAAGACATAAGTGAGTCAAGCTGCTGGGTTGGGCCCCCCCCCCCGAGGTCAGGAGGGGGGGGCCCAATAAGCACTTTAGATTTTAGCTAGAAAATTGATCCAAAAGTTTCAAATTTAAATACATACAATAATTTATTTTTAAAAAAAACAACTCTTTGAATGTAAGATTATTTAGGATTAAATTAATCATAAAAAAACCACCATATTTTAGCAATTACAGTTTCTGTCAGTAGGTGATATTTGCTGCTTTTGTCTGTTCTGAAGTGAGATTCTATGGAGAATGTAGCTGAAAACTCATCAATAAACCAAAAACAATTGGGACATATTTCTGACTTTTATAAAGTTGGCATAGACGTGCTGTGTTGTGGACACAAAATTGAAAGAAATGATGTTGCCACACAATTTATTTGCTGCTATTTATTATTATTATTATTATTATTATTATTATTATGGACTGGAATTCTGCTGCTCGCCCCAGTCAAACTTGGGCCGCCTCTGCTCATTTTTGGAAAAAACAAAAGAGAACCGAACGAAAAAGTTTGTAAAACTGTATGGATCCAAAGGTTGCTAAATGTGTCCTCTGCAGAAAGTTTATGTTGCTGTGGAATGACGAACCGTCACTGGAGGGATTTATGACTTATTACTTATGCACATGTATATGTATTTATATCTTTTTACATTCTCACTCTGAGCCTTACCAAACAATTAGTTCAGAATTAGTCATAGCTTCAAGTTACTGAACCTGCTATTGTCAATATCTGCATGCAACTATTAACTGTCATTGATACTGTAGACTGTTATCCAGCTTAATGGACAACTCCTTACTATTTATTTATTTATTTATTCATTTGTTTATTTATTACCAGTAGAACACATAATCCACTGAGTTTTAAAACATATTCAAAAGGCCTGTTTTTTTTATTTTATTTTTTTTTTTTAATGCAGCGTTTTTACGTCATAGCTCTCAAAAGTGATACTTCCTCCCTCCACAGTTATTACTGAAGAGTTGGCATTTCCACGACATACCCCCACACACACACACACGACTGCGTGTTCTCAACGTCTCTCTGTCACTTTTTGTATTCCTAAAGCGGTCTCAGTTTGAGGCCTCCCGCGCGAATAATAATAATAATAATAATAATAATAATAATAATAATAATAATAATAATAATAATAATAAAAAAAGCCCTTCCAGAAGGCCTTTGAGTTAAAATCCTCCAGCCCGGCATCAGAAACTGTCTTCTATTAGGTATTTTTCAGAGCGCGTTTTGTTCGCGGAGAGAAGTGAGAACTTTGGGATTACATTAACATGTCTTTGGCGCCGTGTGTGGTCTTTGTGCTTCGGCTTGTCGCCGTCGAGAATGACTTGTTGGAAAGCGTGCGCGCTCTCACCGCGCTCCTTTGTGGAAAGCCCCACCGCGCGGCTCCCCGAGTCGTCCTGGCTTTATGGTGGGCTGCCTCCGTGAACCCCGAGCAATTAGTCTCTAATCTCAAGGTAATCATATTTGAGTTAGCGGCTAGCTGGTGAATTTTATTCGCCTCCTTAGCAAGCGGGTTCCCTCGGAGCCTGGATGTGGAGTTTGAGCGGACATTAAACGTGTGCGTGCGTCTTAAAAAGCAAAAGTTAAGAATGAACGAGTTGAGTTCAAGGATTAAAAGAAAAGAGAGAGAGAAAAAGTGAAAGCAGATTGTAAAATGAAAAATACTCTATTTCTGAATTATTATTATTATTATTAGTATTATTATTATTATTATTATTGTTGTTGTTGTATCTAAGATATGATACCTACATATGTTCGATGGATTCTAAAATCATATTAATGACACTAATTACGGATCGAAATGTGCCAAATAAAAAAAAAAAAAAAAAGAATAGATCATATATAAAACTCGAGGGATTTATTTTTAATGGACATTTATGTCAGACCAAACTTATAGTCGTGACTAAGATACACATCTGAGACTTAAAAAGAGGTTTAAAGTAATAAAAACAGCTATGGTTAGTTGTGTGCGATTTACTATTTTCAGCCTTTATGAAGCCTATTTTTTTTCTCTCTCTTTAGATGTTACATTTAATATACTTTAAAAAGTTAATGGTTGAGACACTTGCGATTAGATCCTAGTTGTGTCATTGTTTGGTTTGGGTCGGTTTCTCGTGAAAAGCAAGACGGTCCAGCCGGGGGGCTGTCCATGGTGCTGAACAACAAATTAATCACGGAGGGGGGAAAAAAAAAGAGCACAAAAGCAAAAAGGTTGCACTCTTCAACAAGCTGTTTGTCTGCTTTTTAAATACTTCCTAACACATTTGGGGGTTTTTTTTGGACGTCATAAAAAAAAAATGACTCACTTCCTTCTTTGAAAACATTCACACTTTCTGCCTCCTTCTTTTCTTTTCTTGTTTTTTTTTTTAATGAAAGTTCCGAAACATTTTATTGCAGCAGGCCCGAGCATTCATGTGCATTTCAAATGGGACAATTACACAGCAAACAGCAATCACTCCCTTTTCTGCAAAAACGTTATTGTGAGCTGTAGCCGGCAGAAAAGAAAGAAAGAAAGAAGAAAAAAAAAAATCTTTAATTGTCCTGCGTTTATCTGCTTCTTCAAGCCATTGTGCAAAGAGCGCAAACGAGGGTCATTTGCGAACTGAAATACTTTGCATGCAAAGCGGAGCACAAGATGCTGTAATACTTGACCTTTCAGCATAATTGTTGCAGGCATGAAATGCAGCATTCAGGGCTCCCTGAGTGGAGTCTTTTCTCTCTCTCTCTCCCCTCCCTGTGATGAACAAAGCACATTTTTACGTCTTAGGTGTTCACTTGGCTTTGTTTCTTTTGAAGATTTTTTCTCTCTCTCTCTCTCTCTCTCTCTCTCTCTCTCTCCTGGTACTGGGTGCAATTTTACTTCATTTCGATAATACTGCCCCAAAAAAAAAAAAGAAAAAAGAAAAAACAGCACAAATTTGACTATCAGAGTTCTTTTTTGTCAATCGCAAGTCTAAATGGACTTCATTTTCAGCCTTGGCAAATAGAAAATCTTCTCATTTGTATTTTTCACTCTGATTTTTCCATGGCGAGTTGAAAAAGTGTGATTCCTCTCCAAGAACAACTGAACTTGTTTGTCAGATGGAGTTCTATACTGCATACGATTTTGCTTTCCATCCCTGCTTGATGATCTAGAGAAATTAGTTATTCATGAAAGTTGGAAAAATATGAAACCATAATTACGTCATAAGACACCTCACTGTTTTGATATTAAATCTGACAAAACTTTTTATTATGGTTTAGGTCAGTTAGGTGTTTTTTTTTTGTTTTTTTTTTACCTATTTCACTTAATGTCAAAATAAAAAGAGAACAGAACAACATTTTCAAATCAAATCTTAATATTTTTGTAGAACTGCATTTCGTTGTTCTCCCATAAAACGTCTTCTACCGCCACAGTTTGCAGGAATTTTGGCCCATTCCTCCAGCAGAATGACTGTAACTCAGTCAAGTTTGTCAAACACCTTTTTCAGTTCCGTTGTACAAGACCACAAAGTCCTGATCAAGATTTTGTTTCGATTTTGTTCGTCCTCAGGCCATTTTGTTACTAATTTAGTGGTGTGATTTGGATCATTGCTTGTTTGGAAGACCTGTTCGAGTCCAAGTTTTAACTCCTCTGTTGACGTCTTGGGATGTTGCGTCAATGTTTCCGCATAGTTTTCTTCTTTCATGGTGTCATCTATTTTGCTAAGTGTATTAGTCCTTCTTGCAATAAAATAGCGCTTATCATATGATGCTGCCTCCTGCATACGTATTGGCTTATTTTTAAAGCCAAGCATTGACTTCAAACCATAAGTCCCTAGACTGAAATTTTAAAAAAGTAGGTTTTTTTGATGACAGAATAAGACAATGCTCCTCTAAGTTTGCTATATGAACTTTATTAATAATTATAATAGAGTGTCGTCGTCATCACAGAGCAAAGTTCAAGAATAAACAAATAGAACAAAAGCAGAACACACCCACAGATGTGGTCTACTGAGGAAGTTGATTTAAACTAATATAGTGCCTGAGATTTCAGTTCAAAAAAATTTATTTTGAACAAATTAGTTGTTATTTTACATTTATATAAGAGGTAATGTTCCCCACACATACATGTGACCGAGCTTTAATCAAATTAACAATTTAAGTTGCCTCCGGTAACATTATGAACACATTTGGCTGTGATTAGTCATTGTAGTTGCAATTTTATTTCTGCATATATACGTTTGGTTCTTTTTAAATGACAAAAAAATAAAAAATAAAAAAAAATAACAAGAACCCTGTTCAAAAGTAGGACACTTGAACTAAATACGCTTCAGGAACTTGAAGCCAACAATGGTGGATTATGTGAAAGTGGGTATTAACAATAATGGCAACATTTTTGGAAGTAATCACTGTTTGTAGAAAACGTGACCAATGCTGTGCAGTAAAAGGAAATGACTGTTGGCAAAAAAAAATAAAATAAAATAAAAAAAACAATCTGCTTGACATCTTTAGAAAGGATAATCAAATAGTTTTCAGATATAAAAAAATTATAAGTAATGTATATATATAAAAATTTGTGCTTGTTGATTATGCTTGTTGTAGATTTCAAAGCCATTTCTTTTTTCTTGAGATGAGTCTTCATCCTTTATGTTTCGGTTCTATGATGCTCAAATGGTTGCTGTGGGCGACGAGAATGGGCTGCTGCAAAAACTAGCCAGAAAACTCAAAAATCGTCTTGCAGCATGCAGTTGGAAAATCTGCAGCCCTAATGGCGCCTTTACTGATGTCCAAGTTGGCCGGGGCCGTCTTCACTAATGCAGTCCACAAATACCGGCTTTTGAACCGGCTTTTTGAACTTGCTCAATGGCCTTTCTCCCTTTTAGCTCTGCTGAAGAAGCAGCTATAATCTCTGAGATGAATTTCATTTTTCAGACGACTATATGGATGTTTCCTATACTTCATCTTCAATAAGCTTAGGTCCAGACAAATTCTCTGTTTTTCGTTGACTTGTTCACTTTGTATTTGTATGTTATGCATAAACTTTGTTCTCTGACTAGGATTTTTTTGCTTATCATCCTATAAATTGACTCGAGCTATTGAATCAGTTTGGCTGTTCAGACTATTGATCATTGACGGACGTGTCTAAGGATTCTTTGAGTTGTGCCCAGACCAGCTCTAAACATCTAGACAAAAAAAACAACAACAAAAAAACCCAATTTGCTCATTCTTATTGGCAAAATGACAACATTTTCAAGTCTTTCAACAGGTTTTCAACTGAGCTGAGGTCTGGACTTTGACTGGGCCATTTTTTTGTAGCTCAAACTGTACATTTTGGAGCATCATTGATGGTGGACCTCACGCCAATATTTCAAAATCTTTACATCGTGTTACATGTTTTCTTCTTATATCTGTTTGCTTCTGATTAACTGTGACAAGCTTCTCATCAGCTTCACATCCCCACAGCATGATATGTCCACCACCGTGTTTCACTATGGGATTACATGCTGTATTAGTTTGTTGCCGTGCGCAGGGTTTTCCATACTTTTGCAAACGGCAGGTTTGTGAAGGGGAAACCAAGAGCCGTTCACCCACCTGAGCTGCTTTGTGGGTCATGTGGGCGTATTGTTAGGGATCACACGAGCATCAAGATAACAAAATATAATTGTAAGTTGTGCCCTAAACAAGTTTTATATAACTTTTTTTCACATGTGAAGTCGGTGGCATCTTACCATATCCTATGAATAGGAAGGCTGGATCAATATATCGTGAGCAATGTGAGACAAATTCTATCTCCCCCCACCCAAAACCTCTGATAATTTCTTGCATCTTAATTGATTGGGAGAGAGCAAGAAAGGGGACGAAGAAGGGGCCCACCCAGGGTGCCAATCATGCAGGAACCGCCACTGCTCCAGAGTTACGATGGACCTCTCTCGGCTCTTCTCTGATTAAAGCTCCCTTTTACCAGCCTGACAGTTGAAGTAAATCGTCACATCTCGGTAGGCGGTGCCACTCTTTGTCCATTTTCACGCTATAGATGCTCTGCAAGGCGTTCAAAGCCGGAGACATCGTCTCACAAATATCCACAAGTTTGTCCAGCACACAAGATCCTAATTAAACAGATTTTAAAAAATTGTTCAAGTTGTTTCATCGTTTCTTTTATTTTGTCTCCCCTGTAGAACAGCTCACCTACTTTTAAACTTCCCACCTTCAAACCTTCTACTTCGGTTGATAAGAAGGTCATCGCGAGGATCTTGACTCTAGAATTTGTCTGTGTGTGTGTGTGTGTGTGGGTGTGTGTGTGTGTGTGTGTGGTCATTATGCGGGCTCCTCTCTTGCTCCATGCCTGCAGTGCTCGCGTTAAACATGCCAATTAAATGAACTCAGACTAAAGCGGGGCTGTCCTGTCTGTGTACAGTACCAGCAGGAGTCCTTTGGAAGGCAGCGAGCCATCACTAACCCCGTTAACACCAGGCCCTCCACACAGACCCAGGGGCCGCCGCCCGCTCTATAGGCCCGCGGGAATAACTGCTCCATTTAATGATAGGTTGAATAGTCCAAGGTTATTCCTTTCAAATGGTCAGACCTAAAGTGCGTTTAAACTGATTTGCATGGCAAAGAGAGCACTTATGATTTCTAAAATAAATCTTTAGTGGAATGAATATGGAAAAAGTGGTGGGTGTTACTCAGCAGTGGTGCGTTCGACAAGTATGTTGTGCTCAGGCTTTGAGGTACACCTCTACCTTATTGTGTTTTATGATCACAAAATATGTTTTAGTCAACTTTCAGCACATAACACTAATTAATCTGAAATGTCTGAAGACTTTTTTTAAATCAGCTTATGCCATGGAATCATAATATAAATTTGAAAAACAGAAAAACCAGGTGATATTGGTGACCCAATTTTGACCCAAAGTCACTGGCCAAACAAGGAGGACTGACTTACACAACTAAAGTACATTAATGTGTTGAACATTGGGGTTTTGTGTATTTGTTTTATTTATTTATTTCGAACATGATAGCAGTATAAAATAACAGACATAAACAAGGAATGCAAAAGAAACATATTTTTTGTACCACAATAATCTTGACGTGCTTGAAAAGGAGAAGGACGAAGTACCCCATAAACTCACACTATGTTTTCAGATGGACTGTCATTAAATTTTAAAAGAAAAAAGGAAAATCCTGACAGGTTAATTAATTTTCCGCTTTTTGAAATGAATGTGTATCACATGAGTTTACTTTGAGCGAAGGCTTTTCACTGCAGCGCTGGGTGGATGTCTAGGGTCACTGTCCTGGTGGAAGGGAAAGAAAATCTCAAGTCTTTTTAAACCCATAGCAAGTTTTCTTTCCCATAATTCCCATATTATGATGCTGCCACCACCATAGGGATCATGACATTAGTCAGCTAAAACATGGCAGTCAGTTTCTATTTTTGAATGTTCCATAAACGGATGTGCAAAACTGTAATTTTATATCTATTTTTGGTGGAATAACAGCATCCCAAATGGAGGAACAAGCCCAGATCATTACATATGCAAGAACCTCCACTGCATAGATCATCCTAAACCCGACGGACGGTCCATCAGTGAGCCATGATTTCTCCATTGGGAGTGAATAGGATACGTCTGGGTTAAAAAAAAAAAAAATTCCTTGAATGTTGCAACACAATAAGCAATCAAGATCCCAAAGCCAGACATTTGACAGCTTAATGAGTTCAGGCTGCAATCACTTTAAGAAAAGCCCTGGTCCATTTTAACCGGCGCGCGCTCTGCTGAGAAACAACCACCGCTGGTCCATTTAACTCACAGCAAAGACGCACATAACTACAGGTTGATAAAAACACAGGCTGGAGGTGAATGTAAATAGGTCCCGTACATTAGGACCTGTTGAGACTTGTGCTTTTTTTTTTGTTCGGCACCGGGGAGAAGGGGGTGATATTTGCCCCCCTAATGAAATATGTCATTACGAGGAATTCATGTGACACAAAAGGGGCGACAGTCAAAAATTGCCCCACTGCTGTTCAGTAATTATATAGTTTGCCCTGGCAGCGCCTTCAGGCAGGTGGCTGGTCCATCATGCAAATGGCTTGGCTGTGCTGACATAATTAGCCACTGCGAGCAGCTTAAATTAACAATTAGCTAACATGCAATTCTGCGCACAACTCAATAGTTTTCCCTATTTTTTATTTATTTTTTTGGCTGGTCGTCACTGTATGTAATTCCGGTGCCTGAATTGCACAGTAGGATATAGCCTATATTATTAAAAAAAACAAACAAAAAAAACTTGGTCAATTTGCTGGCTAAATGAACGGAAATCAACAGAATAGGGGGCTTATATCCTAATCCCCAAAGAGTGGCAGCATTTATGTTAAACATTTGTCTAGAAAAAAAAAAAAACCTTAGAATGACAGACAGCTTAATACTGATGGAGTAATTCAGTGGTCCCCTCGACAAGGGGCTGGGGGCCGCCACGCTCAGTGGTACCTGTGGTCAGGGTGTCTGATATGAATTATATATATTCTTTTATGAATCTGAATTCAAGACATTAGTAGAAAAACTTATTTGTTCGTATCCTGTTCTGCCAGTTTAGTCAAACCGGTGGGAGAGGTTTGCCTTGCAGTGTCAGATCTGCTCTATAGAAGGCATGAAGTGGGATATTACTCCTGTTGCACAGTAGACGTTACTTAATTAGCGGCACAACATGATATGACATCTGGTTCTAGTAATACATTGGACAGGAAGGACGAAAGAAAGGAACAAAGAAAGAAGGAAAGAACATTATTATTGTTTACAGTGGCAGTAATAGTAGTAGTAGTGAAGCCTTATAAGAAACAAATGTTACACATAGTAATTATTTTTCCTAATTGTTTATTCATTTATATAGATTTTTATTCTTCCTGCTCTACTTGCCCCCACGCATCAGAAAACCTTAACAAAGCTCCTTAAATTCTCTTTTTGGTAAAGGTGTGCTATTCCAACAGCCGCCCCACCATCTAGCCACCCCTTTCAAAAGTTCCTAGCAGCGCCCCTGTTGATGGTCAAAAAAAAAAAAACAACTGTTGTGTAAGTGGGAATGAGTGGGACCCAGAGGGACCACATGCTGAGCTGGATCCAGCCGCAAAGGTTCTGCTTTTCTAACCCCTCCACCGATCCCCCTTTACAGCCGACGGCCTAAACGCCTCTGCCTCACTGCGCGGCCAATCACGGGCCACCCAGTCGCACATTATACTCGCTGCCCTCCGCCATGACACAGGAACAAAGTGGATATTAAGCAACATTAAACCCGGGGATGGGAGTAATCAGGAAGCCGTTATTTCTTAATGAAGGAAAACACATGCGGAGCGATACACACAAAGTGATCAATAGAGGCGTCTGACAAAAGGGCGAATTGCAGAACTCCCCCCCTCCTCCTCTCTGCCCTAAAGAAGAGAAATGCAAATCAATTTGAGTCCTTGTTTGCTTTGAAACCCATTCAGTCTATTTACATTAATTACATGTTCATTAAAAGTAATTCGTGTGGGCTAGGCAGTTGCCTCACTCCTGGTACTTTTCTGATCAGTCATGGACAAGACACTGGCTGGTGTCCAGCTCTTCTGACAGTTCACTTTAACCCTTTCATGCATAGTGGTCACTACAGTGGACAGCTATCTAAAAGCCATTTTCTTGTGCTTCCTGTGGATTTTTATGTTATAAATGCACACAGACCACTGAAGTGGACACTAATGCATCATAAAATATACCATCAACTACTGGCCATCAGCTGCAAATGCAAGAAATTATTTTTGTTAAATACAATATGGCCGACAGACAAAAAAGCATGAGAACCGACCCGGTCCCTCCTTCTACTGTAGACGACTCTTGCAAGTAAAAAAAATATTGTGACATCAGATAACCCCTAAGGAACAATACAACTGATGTATTTTTCAAATAACAACTTTGTATTTGGACAAAATTACAATTTATCACATAAAAATAAAAAATAAAAAAAAAATTATTTTTACAAAAAAATGTTCCTACCTTTTTTATGCCTTAAGAAAAGAATTTTAAAAAATGGAAAAAAAATTCTGACACAAAGGATCATGAATAAAACACAAACAGGTGTGACAGGTGATCAGGGAGTGAGGCAAACTGAAACAAGCAAAGGAACAGAGTGGGGACATAAAAACTTAAATATGTAAGCATGACAATAAGAGAAAGAGACACAAGAAGAAACAAGTAAATGGCTTAGAAACGTAAACCCAAACTCATCAACTAAGTGTCGGTGAACAGTAATATTTTCAGTCCTGATCTGGAGAAGCCAACAGGTTCTGCACATCTCCTGTTCTCAATAAATTTTATTGGAAACACTGAGCAAATAGGCTCCGAAATTTAAAAATGTTGACGTAATCATAGTTATTGTGGTTATAACCTTAGCTGTGAAGAGTATGTATATTGTATTAATGTCAGTTTGATAATCAGGCCTTGGAGATCGTTTGCTGTATGCCCAGATTTATGATTCTCAAAATCAGCTGCCAGGTTTATTTCCTCAGAGATCTGCAGACAAGATTGAAATAATTTATCTAAAAAAAAAACAAAAAAAAAAACAGTTTTCACCAGGCAATGTTTCAAGACAGCGGCAGATTGATTTAGTTAGGTCCGAGTCCATAACCATGTCAGTGTTTCTTGAGTGCTGTGTATTTTTATCCACATCTAGTCTAACAGAGTGCTTTATTTGGGACCAAAAACAATGAAGAAGTTCTGCACCTTCAACTCACTGATCTGTATGCGTTGTTTGGGAAAACATAAAGTAGTGACTCCTACCTACTTGTGGTTATGCGTCTTCACAGTCGGGTTCTAATATCATCTTTAGAAATAAAACTAAATGGTACAAAACTCCAGGTGAAGCATGTATAAAATTCTGAAAAGTGAAAGAAGCATTTACAGATAAATAAAAGCAATTTATTGGCTAATGATACTATTTGACTTGTCACTGTACTCTTGTTTAATTGATTTAGAAATGGTCAAATACTCATTTGAGGTCATAAGCAGATATTTCTTTAGATCATGTGGAGACACACAAGTGCAAAGATGTGTCATTAGCATAAGAAGGGTAATAGATGTTGCGATAGTCTATAATGTTAGCACAGATGAGAGAGTGGATACCAAAGGAAAGTGGTTCGAGAATGGAGCCTTGTGGATCCCCAGATGTGATCTCCATTTGCTTAAGCATCTTTCACTTTCCTTTTTCCGTCTATCAATTTGTATAGTCACAAAACACTAAACATGTTTAGATATTCTAAAGATGATCTAGTTTGAAACAATGCAGATACACTTTAAAAAGATTTTACCAGTCCGACCTGATAAATTAGCTTTTAATCAAACTGGGTTTTGGTTTGAAACAATGAATTTTAGCCAAGTTGTTCTCCCACGTCCATGAGCCAGGTCAGCTATTTTCTGGCAGCATATTTAACATCGTTTGACATAAAAAGCACTGTTTGCAGAAAATGTTACCCACATTAACTCAGACTGCCTACTCGCCACAAGAACAAAAATGATCTGTTGTTTAACAAAGTGCTGTTAAAATGTCATGCTTCACCCTCCCAGTCCCTTTGCTATCTTATCCCTCTCTATTTTTTTTTTTTTTTTACAAAACCAGAGTTGCTTTTACCAAAGGCCCACAACCTCTTGTTGGTTGCTATAGCATTTTCAAGCACCATTCTCCCAGTTCCCAGCCCCCACATAGAACCTGCTCTGCACACTTGTAATAAATTATCTTCAAGTGAAAACTACTAAAAACGAGCTGCAGGACCAAAGCTGGACAGAGCCACTTTACTGAATCACACCTCATATACATTTTAATTTTTTCTTTTTTATATATATACTGTATATGTGTGTGTGTGTGCGGGTGCGACTTGAACCCTGGAGGCTTTTTTAAACAGTCTGGGTCTGGCAGAGCTGACGGTTTGAACCTCGCCAACTCCACTGGCCCCACTGTTATCGCAGCTCTTATCCGCCTAGTGATGGTTGTTGTTATGCAATCGCAGACATAATCTGTAGGCGGCTGGATGCATCTCCTGCGCTGCGTCCTGCTCTTCTTACAGCTTTCGAGTGCAAACATATGGGGCTGGGGATGCAGAGCAGAAGAGGGTTGATTTGGTGATTAATTAAACATGCTCCAAATAAGAAATGCTCCCCTACCCTCCTCAAGCCACTCCCCCCACCTCCCAGCCACGAAAAAAAAAAGCAAATGTTCATAATGCCACCAAGTTCAGCGGCAAACAAGTGGGAATGTGAATCAGCCTCTTTACTCCATGAGCCCCATCTTTGCCAAATTGAATGCAGATTGAAAATAATTTTTCTGCTCTTGACTCCAGCTATTCATGACTCTGAATTGGTTTTGCCACTGTCATATTGCCACACAAACGTAAATAAAAGGATTTAAGCAGCGAGCAAGTCCTTTAAACTTCTCTGCGGCTGTTATTTGAAGTGTGGAAGGAGAAATGAGGGGGGAAGGGGGGAAATTGCTCTCAAATTCCTTCAAATAGACTGTAAATGGATTTAAATAGTGGAGAAAAAAACGGCAGAGTATCTGTGCAGAATAAAATATTGGCTTACACACACGCACGCACACACAAACAGCACTGCTACACACCAGCTTTTTTATTTTATTTCCCATTTTTATACTTAACGTGTTATACGTACAAATCAATGTCAGCAGCATAACTCCCTCTGTGCTCACCTCCTCTCGTGGTTTTCCAGTGCAGGACCAGTGCCTGCTGTGTTTTGGCAGGAAATCAATACGAGGGAAAATCTGTTCTAATCATCTGTACATTTACCATCACAATCAACAATCAAAGCTAAGTCCTGGATCTTTATTTGTAGGCCTGAACTGAACAATTTTCCCACTGTGAAAGGCAAGCTAAATTAGAACCCTTGGTTCCCGTTAGTAGCTCTTAATGGCTCTGATTTGTGAACTGCTAAATGAGGTTATGTAAATTGATCCTGAATGTAGGCAGGGGCCCCCAGGTGACAGGTGCAGCTGAAGGTGGGGGCTGGGATGCCGACATGAAGCGGGAAGCGGGGAGCAGTATATGTTCTGATTTGCTTGTGGGGACAGGATTGCAGACTGAGGTTAAATGGATTATCTGGGAACTTCGGGGAAAGTGAAATATCCGCATCCGTTGAAATATGCTGTACACTTTTTTTTTTTTAATGTCACACTTAAGATTCAGAAGGATTTATTCATAGAAACCGTAACAGTGGTGGATAGAGCTGTTGCTTAAGAGCCACTCAAGTACATTTTTTCCCCCCATTCACTTTATATTTTCTAACTGTGCCTCGTGATAGATAACGTTTCAGACATTATTACGACACAAACATATTTATTAAACCCTACACAACTTAATGTAGCTGAACAGGAACAAAGTGCAAGTGCAAACCTGATTTGGATCTAATATATGTTTGATGAATGTTTTTGTACATAACTTTTTCTGTTAGGCTTAAAAAGAAAGAAGCAAAATACGGTTACATATATAAAACATTTATTATGAAACTTTTTGTTTGTTTACCTAAATCTCGCAATGCCTTGCAAAACTTTTTACATGATTTAAGCATTTATTTGCAGTGAAGTCAAAACCTTCTATGTACTTTTCAGCGATTTTATGCAATAAAAAGTATTGCAACCGCAGAAGAAAGTCTGATGAAGACTAAACCGACTTTAGACTGCGATGGAGGATCACCTTCCAGTAGATCAACAACACCAAACAAACAGCCAGAGTTACTATGGGATGGTGATACCATGTTGTAGGTCAAAACATATCTACGTACCAAAATGCCAAAATGGTCCAGTCAAAGTCCAGACCTAAATCCAAATGAAAATGAGTTGCAAGACTTGAACATTGCTGTCCAGAGCCCTCTTCGTTATACAACTGAGCTGTTTTGCAAAAAGGGATGGGAAACCGTTTTAGCGTCTAAATGTACAAAGCTGAAAGACTCATAACCCCAAAACCTGTAGCTGAGGCAAATGCTGCTCTAGAAAGGATCAACTCAAGTAATCTGTCAGTAGACTGGAACCAGGATGAGTTAACACTGTACCTAGAAGGAAAGACATCACCAATGCACTGGGGATCCTATCCTGGACCTACAAGACCTGCATATCTTGCCGTTATTATGTCAGCCTTTGACTCCTCCTACTGGTATTCTAGATTCAAATGTGGGGCAAACTTTCTGATAGTTGAGGTTCATCTGAGACTGGTTCATGCAAACAAAGTTCAGTCAAAGTCTGGATAAATAACCTTGTTGATGTATTATAAGGTGAGAAAAGTGGATAAATGAATGCATGCAAACCCCAGTGAACTAAAGCAATGTATCACTGGACCAGAATGGTTCTGTAATAATAAGAGAGATTGGTAAAATCATACAAAACAAAATAAAATAAAATACTTCCAAGAAATGATGCTAGAAGTGGTTCAGCAAACCACTGAGTCGTGTTTTTTTTTTTTTTGTTCCATGACTGAATTGACGGTCATTAAAACTTTCTTTTCTCATTGCTCTAACTCATTTAGGAAAATTACAGAATGATGAAACCACTTTATAAGACGAATTTAACTGTTTAAATGTTCAGTACTGCAGACTAATTCAAACAATTGCTTACTAAATAAGATCCAATCTGAAATATTGCCCGTTAAAAACTTTAATTAGAAAAAGATTTGATGTGTTAATTTAATCTGAAACCAATACAAATCATAATCGAACCGGACCTTATTACACTGTGGTATTAAAATTAATACCTTAAATGTAACAAATTTAAATACTGTAAAACTAGTGCCACTCCTCATGGCTGCTCCCTTTTTTTCTTTTTTTTTTCTTTTTTTGGCTGTTTACCTTCTTGCATTTACAGCTATCTCATGCATGGTGGTGCATGTCTGGTGCTTGGCAGACAGCCATGACTCCGATGGGTCTCTATAGTTCTGACTGAAGATGTAATAACAAGGAAACTATCAACATAGAGCCTCTCAGGGAAAGACTGCTGAGTGATTGGAGCACTCTGAGTCACTGCACTTCACTGCAGCCATTTAGGCTCCGCTGAGTACCATCTCAGCTGCATGGAGGACAACATTCGCAGACTGAAACATGTCATATGACAACTTGGTCATTCCTCACTTAAAACACTGAACCTGGTCAGTGGAGGAATGTCATTTGTAGTAGATTGGCACGAAAGACGCTTTTGGAAACGTCTTTCCGAAATGAAATTTTTCTCCTTAGTTTTAGTTGCTTTGAAGCTAACAGGGTCTTTGGTTTTTATTGTCTGAATATTTGGAGGACTGATGACATGAATAGTTTAAATAGTTTAGACATACTTTGAAATGCCCATATGTGCCAAACACGAGGTCCAAGGGCCTAATCCGGAACCCCATGGCTATTTTTCCGGCCCTCGGGACTCCAGAGGGCCACATAAGCAGAACTTTAAGAGAACAGTTGTGTCCTTATTTCATCAGTCAAATAAAATTAGTTTTTATTTGTACATTGCCAAATTATATCGATGTGAAAATATATTAAATATTATTTAATTTTAACAAGTACTCATCAAATGCAGAGACAGATGTAATGTTTTAGTAGCTCTTTTTATCAATACCTCTTTGAGGGCATTCGTGATCGAGCTAAGCTGAAATCCGGTATAATGTTTCTTCAATTTTTCTACTACTACCACAACTTTGTGTAGGTTTATCACGTGAAATGTCAAGGAAGTTGTGGTGGTAATGTGTCAAAAAGTGGAAAAACTCAAAAGATGTCAATACATTTCCACATTACTGCAAAAAAACAAAAAAGAGAAAAGAATTACAAAACCCAGCCATCTGAAAATAGTTCAAGTTCAAGACCTCTTAAACTGGCCCACGTGTGAACTCGAGTTAAACTAAAGCTCCGGATTTTCCTCCACCTGGTTGGAAAGGCAGCAGGAATAAAAGCAGGTTAATAACATTATGGGGATCTTCAGCACTTTGTTCATTTTATTACCTCTCTTGACAGTCAGAAGTGGTTTAAAGCAATCACCTGCCGACCAACTATTAGAGCTAACTTTCAGCGGAGGCTCTACCGCATCACCGAGAGTGGCGTTTTCCTCATCACATTAACTCATTTAGTTTAGATGAATGGGTTTGCCTCGGTTTGAATTTAAAACACTGGAGAATTTGCTGTTTCTGGCTTTGCCTATGGCGTTGTTGGAGCTGCCAAAAAATGTGCAAAAGTGTTAAAACCCCTCTATAATTTCTCCTTTCTTTTGGAGCCACATAAACCTCAGAAACACGTTGCTGTTTGGAGTACGTTTTTAGCCACTATTTGAATCCTGATTATCCAACTGGATCTTGCATTCATTTCCTGATTAGTAATAATGTCTGTTGATGCAATATGCTGCAATGTTTCAAACTCTGCACTCTCTATACAGGTCAAAACACCTGGACAGTAAAATAGTCAGATTCATCCTCCTCTAAGCAAAACAAGACAAAAGCTTCCTGCTGTAATCCGCTTGTCTCCCTATACGCTGCTCATCCTCCATCCTCCTGTCCTTTCCTGGGCTTCATGCTCTTAGCAGACCTTTTCACTTTGCTGCAGGTGGCTGAAGCATTGTTGGGTTTTTTTTTTGTTGTTGTTTTTTTTCCAGGAAAACACTGAGTATTCATCTCATCAGATAAAAACAAACGATCGTTACTGCATCTGTTTTTCAGACAACAAACCAAATTTTGTGTTTTTTAAAAAAAATAAAAAGATTGTTGAGATAACTGAAAGGGAGCATTTGCTTAGTTTTCTAAATGACGCCTTAGGTCTTTATTTAGTCAAATCATTTCACTAATCAGAACGTTGGATGTCAGAGAACGTAAATGACGGCCTGTATTAAAACAGGGAGGGGTGTTTTCCCCCTGGATGCCCATTCAGCAGTAAATGAAGTTAGATGTAAGCCCCTCGCCGGTACAAAACTTGTTCAAAATCTGTGGTGGAATGAAATCCCAAGTGTGTTCCTCAAGGATGAGTGTTTGGTCCTTCATGTCTTAGCAAAATATCTTATTTTATCTTATTTGTCTGATACTCTTATCTAATTTAGTATCCTATTTTTGTATTTAAAAAAAAAATTATATAACCTGGTAGACGTATTCAACATTTTTGTGAACTCACTAAATGGACACTCCAGGATTAACTCTTGGATTCAAAGGGTGGCACCAATGGTGCTTTTTTTTTTTTAAATTCAGTGAGGGGAGATTTACAGTCTATTTGGATAAATTGTTTCTCAGGAACCAGAGGGTGAAAAAAAACTGCGCTAGTATCCTGGCAAGAAATTACTTCATTTTTGGTTAGATTTTCTTTTTTTTCCCCCTCCTCTGTCTGGACAGTTGAGAAACATTTTCACCTTCTACGAAAATGAATCAATTTACAAAAATGTAGAGCTCTCAGTGACAGGCAGAGGATTAACTAACCTAAACGTAATACAGATATTGATGAAAATGTATAAATGTACAGTACAGACCAAAAGTTTGGACACACAGTTGTGTCCAAACTTTTGGTCTGTACTGTATATGTTTCAAGAGGTCCAATAGCCACATGAAATACTTGAGCTATGTTTAGCCCTATTTCTTCTTACACTGTGCCCAACACTCTGGGTCACTCCTTTTCGGCAAAACAAAATCAGCGGCACCAAAAATAGTTTGGTGCATAACAGACAGACGAATAATTTTTAAATTGTTGAGCGCTTGTGCTGCCCCCTTTTTTTGTGCTGCCCTGGGCATTGAGCCATATTACCCATTTGAAAAGAATCTCAGTGCTTTCATTTCAGTGCCACATTAGAGTTCAGGAGAACAAAACCAAATTTATTGTATTGCTTATTATACAGCTCATACAAAACAGTAACATTTAGCCTTTTGTTCAGCTGTTTGAGAAATTAGGATTTTTCTGTAACACTTCCCTTTTCAACAAAACAGCGAATCCGTTGAGCAACCTGCTGATACGAGATTCACATTGTTCTGCAAGTTCACTCAAAATCAAATTTAAGAGCCTAATTTTTGCTCTGGCACATTCTTTCTGTGCATTTCTTTGTCAAAGATTGGGCCATGCCGAGTATAGAGATTATATTATTTTAAATGTCGTTGCTGTGGCAGGTGCTTTGGATGTCACAGTGTTTTTAACTACAAGAAAGAAAACCGCACGTTAAGTATTGCAGGCAGAAATCTGTATTTTAGAAGTGAAAGAAGGTTCACGTTTGATTCAAAGTTATTAAATTCATCTTAAACCCATACTAATTATGTACTTACAGTACTATATCAGCTATATGTTGAAACATCTGTAATGTAGAAATTATTTTCAAAGAGGAGTACTACTTGTGACTAAAAAGTACTGGTATTTCAAGTGGAACATAATGACATAAATATTATTATTCGTTCTATTTATAACTAGATAAGATCATGGGGTGAAAGCCCACGCCTGCAAAATGTCTACAATTAGATTTGAAATGTTAAAAATAACTTAAAACGTATCAATTTATTCTTTAGGCTGCAGACACACCTTAAGTACCACGTCTAGGAAAAAGAAAATTCAGCTCTTGATTCTGCAGCTAGGCAAATTAAACATTTTCTTTTTTTTCTTTTTTTTTTTCTTAATTTCAGAGCTCCTTGCTGTGTGGGAACATTTAGCAACTGCTCAGCATGTCAAACCATGTCAAGTGTTACAGTTCCTTTCCTGTTTTGGGGTGAAAAAATATCACCCTGCAAATGAATTAACCGAAAAAAGGGCTTATCGTCAGACCCCTTCCTGAAATGATTAACCCTTCTAAAAGAGCATTATTGAGTTTTGAGTGCATGTGCTGTGCCGTCTCTTTGCCTGTAATTGTTCTTTTTCTGTTGTTTCCTTCATCAGTCTCTCTCTCTCCCCATTAATTGAAAAGAAGGGAAAAATGTCTGAATAGAAGAGGGAGATTTTCCCACAGTCACTCAACTCAGAGAAATACACCATTGTGGCCAGGTTCCCATCCCACTGCCCTGCTGCTCAGTCCACCGATGTCAGAGGCACAATGTTCTTATAATTAAGTGCTCATTCTTTAGCCTGTTTGAAAAGTATGTGATGGAGAATATAGTCAAATGCGGCTACAAGAATTCCCCGCAGACAAATAGCCAAGTACTGCGGATGTAATTGTAAGTGAAGGACATAAACAGCAGTTTTTTCAGGAAAATTAAAACAGTATATGAAATTCTTTGAGTGAGAAGGGAGCACCAAGAGGACAACATCTTAAATCCTTTCCTGTGGCAGCAGAATAAATACATGGATCTATCGATCTTTAAATATATTTTACAAAAAAATAAACCACGTACAACACCATCTTTCTCAAATAGTGATATTCCAAGGGTTTAATAACGGAGTTATACGATTTCTTTTAAATGAAACAGCAGATGAGGCATTTTTTTAAATTGATATCCAGATTTTACCATAATCTCACTACATAAACTGAAACACACTTCAAATTTTATGCAATTTATACATATGCATTCATTTATATGTATATATCATTTCAATCAAAACTATTGCCATAGCTAAGAGTTGACACATTTACTCTTTTTTTAACATTAATACACGTCACTTAATTAGTAGACTTTTGTTATGCTGTTTTGCACCTACATGTACTTATTGCTCTTCCTTTTTGCAAAATAAAAATGTTTTAGTGTCAGAAACATTGATGTTTTCTCAAACTTTAGAAGATAATTCAAAAGTGGAAGAATAAGTGAAAAAAATATCAAATAAAATGCAAAGCACTGATGAATGCAGAACATTTCCTTCGCAAAAAGGTCTGCTTTGCATAGTTTTTTTTTATGTATTCTATTTGAAATTTCAAATTAGGTTCAAAATGAGAAACACACACAGCTTCACTTTGTGTTTATTACAGAAGATCCATTTGTTAACATGTTAATCAAATCATTCCTCTTTAATTTTTCAAAAATATTACACTTTTTCCTCATTAAAAATAATGTAACTATTTGTTAGATAAATAATTACATTTTGAGTTCAACTACTTCTCAAACTATTCGTTTTGCACGAGGACTTAAATGTAATTTTCTGAACAAAATGCCATCAGTAAATAAATTACTGCAAAAATGTAATAAAAATTCAAATTAAAAATATTCTGTTTCAACACGGAACCTTGTGGAACTCCACATTTAATGTGTTTAAGTACTAATACTTGCCTACTAATGCTTGCCTGTGCAGTAGTTAATCTGTTACAGCACTTGTGAGTGCTGAAACCTTTTAAAAATGTTTTGTTTATGTCAACCACTATCAGAAGTAGGAAATAAAAGCATTTAGGAAAGTACAAACTCAAATAAAATATAACTATTAAAATAGACATAAATAATAAAGTCAAGACAAAACAAAAATGTTTTTGCAACAGAATTTGTGCATCTTTTTTTAACAGGAAGACAAAGAATGAGCCTAAATTGTCATCACTAGCATCATTCTACAATATTCTGTGTTCTATTCAATCTAAAGATTCTCCTGCTTTTCACATGAGGGACGTTTAGCAGAAACATCATTGAGACTTATGATTGCATGCAGTTTAAATAAGCAACAACTTGCAGGATTTACACATACTCTGCACTGGGGAGAGTGAGAATATCCTATTGCTTAAATTTAAAAGTCACCATCCATTTTTACAGTGCAGTTTGCGCAGGGTTTCTGCAAAGAAAATTTTGAATGCCTTATTTATTACGTCATTGACTTCAACTCATCTCGGCATAAATAAAATACAACGCATGATGCTGTTTATTTCCATTTATCCCCAAAATTACAACTTCGAAAAATCCTTTTATCATGAAGTGTTCGTGCCTTCCCAGCTGTGGAGCTCTGACCACCGGGGCCATTCAGTGCGTAGTCATCAGTCACGTGACCAGATTCATGGTCTTCCAACCAATCAGCGCGTAGTAGTTTGAGGTCCTTGAACAGCAATGGCGGAAGCAACAAAGCTAAGTGGGAATGACGCTCCTCCCAAAGAACCTACTGAAATGTCCAGTTACAGGGACTGCGTGGATGTGATGCTGAGGCTCCTTTCAGACTTTGGAAAACAGGTTGGTTAACAAGGTTTAAGTTGAATTCACTCTGAAAATTGGGCCTCTCAGTCTGGGTCGTTAGTTAGCCTTATGCTAATACGTTTAGCAGCCTGACGCTAGCTTCGGCTAGCTCCCCGTTCATTCATTGTTTTGATGCTATTGGACTGTTTGACAGATTTTAATACTTGTAACTCCTTAGATATGCACTAACAGTGGTTGCTACTTAAATTGTGTCACTTAGTTTTGCTTTCTTCTTCTTCGACTGACCATTAATAAATTTAGTCTCATGTGCAGTAGAAATACTTGATATTAGTTTTTGAGTGGACAGAATAACGTTACTTAGCACTGAAATCCTGCAACATCTAACCCGTAAATCTTGTCACTTTCATTTTGAAATATTTACAGGTTTTTTTTAATTATTATTAAAACAGATGTAAATACGAAGAAGTTGTCTCATATATGTTCTCTTACTTTAAATACCCAGTCATATTTTAGTTATGCTTCAGATTAAATTAAATAACCATAACAATGAACAAAGGCACTTCCTTTATGGATTAGGTGAAAAATATAAAATGTTTCTACTGTGTAATTCAATACTCACCATTGCATTGCAAACAAGCTTGTTTATAAAAGGAAATTAATATCACAAATAAGCAAATTTTTACATTACATTAAAAAAAATTTCTTAAACCTTTAATATTCATTTAGTAAAAATAGGAGAAAACTTTTATTGAGCTAATAATATACTGTTGCCAGAGATACCAGTATTCCTGTCTAGTGAAGTAGAAAGAAAAGGGCCCTCCAACTGTGTCTAGGATATTTACATTTCTTTAGCCAGTATTTATCTGTAACTGATTAATGTACAAAATGTTTTGTTATTACTAATAATTTACATTTTTGTATGTTGAATTTTCTTGTCCTTTGTTAAATAGGTTCATTTTAATTAAGTTGCACCAATTAGCCAAACTTTGGAACTGGCTGATTTTTACCTTGAAAATCAGGTAAAATCCAGAGAAATTTTATTTGTTCCCTGCATTAAAACGAAGACCTTCCACTATTTTTGTGTTGTAAAAGCATCAACATACTGTTCTGAATTTAATAAAAACTTAAATAAGAGAAATGGGGACGATCTCCTGAATTATTTCCTTATTTAGATTAATCAAAACTACTAAATGCTCATCATTTATGCTTTATGGTCTTTAAAAATAAAACCGAACTGGTCCGAATTGGAATAAGTGAAAATATGAGAATGATGTCAGCCAGGAAAAGTCAGTACAGTATAGTCCTACAATCGGCATGTTATCATCTCAACTTCAGACCTATTTAAATATTCTGCATTCCTATGTTAAGTTAAATTTTTTTATCATTTGTTTTCAGATGAAGCTCCAATTAGGAGATACTGCTTTGAGAATAGAAGTCAACCATGGCGCTGTGAATCTATCATCACCTTCAGAAGCTCTTCTTCACGGCTATTTGCAGGAGCATATTGCTAAATTACAGGTAAAATGGATGCGTGTTTGCTAGTTTATGTAATAGCGTCGGTGGATAAATTGTATCATTTCACTGTCTGGTGGTTGAAAGGGTTTACACAAATGGATTCACTACAAACACACAAAATATTACCAAGTATTTTTTTTGTTGTCCATTTTTTAGTGCAAATAGTTTAGTGCACTTGAAATAAGACAAAACTAACTTACAAGTAACTTTTCAGCAAGATATAGTAGCTAGTTTTAAATCAATAATTGTTTAATATTAATAAACAAAAACATTAGTTTCACAGGCAGGTTATTTCACTTATAACATGGAGACGTATCTTGTTATAAGTGAACTAATCTGCCAGTACAACTAGTACTTTTTAAATTATTATTAAGGAATTATATACTTATAACAAGCTCCAATTTTCTGCTAAAGAAAGTTATTTGTAAGTTAGTTTTGTCCTATTTCAAGTGCACCAAGATACTGGCACTAAAACCAGACAAAAAAATACTCAGTAGGTTTTTGTAGTGTTTGAATTGATAACCATTATATGATTATTTGCAATAATGAAGAGCTATTGCAGTCTGTGTCATGGGATGCTTTTCTCTGTATTATAATACAGAAATATCTGGTAATATTTGTAACTCCTATTTATTTCTAAATGGATAGTGTGTTCTCTCTCTGTTACTTGCAGGCTGTTTCAGAAAGCCTGAGGTCGCTCATGGAGTCTGAGGATGTTGCTTCTGTGAAAGAAAGCACGTCGGACAAATCTGTCGCGTCACCCTCGCCCAAGGAGCAGACAGCTGCGTCGTCAGAGCTCCAGTGGCCCGGTTCCGAGGCTGCGGAGAGCAAGACTGATGACGTCATGGTCCAGATCCGAGCCGGAAAGTCAGAGGTTGGTCCGCGTCGACGCCGGATCCGTCAGCTGTTCTGGCGGTGACATTTTGGAGCCCTTCACACTCTTGTCAAGCCAAATGAATAATCATAAGTAATTGCTCCCGAGGATGTGAGCATGACGTGCGGCGAGCGCTCGATGGGGACCTGATAGACCGGGTTTCGACAGAGAATGAGGGGCGCTTTAGTGCTGTGCTGGGGTAGAACAGACCACATTGCTAGAGGGTTTTGAGAGAGGGCCAGGTCCTTGATGGATTATGAAGTGGATGCTCATTACTCTGAGATTGCATGTGGATGAAGGACAAGAGGCGGCATTCTGTTGTGCATTTATTTTGGTAGCCAAGCAAACCATATTCATATTCCAGCATGTAATGATTGAAGCAATCTAACTTTTTTTTTCTTTTTTGCTGCCTGAATTTAATGTCTTTCGCTGCATTTCTCATTCTATGTAATACAAATCACCACATCACCCTGTTGCACGACATTAACTAGGACAAAAAAAAAAGAAACATTGCATTCTTCAAACCGATCAGTACCTCATCAATCTATTGTGTCCTATTATCTTTGTTGTGTTTCCAGATTGAGCGGAGAATATCTGCATTTATGGAACGCAAGCAGATGGAGATCAATGAAAACAATGTGCGCGAGTTTTGCAACGTGATCGACTGCAATCAGGGTGAGAACGGAGGAGAGGTTGGGGGTGTGGAGGAGGGAGGAGAGGGATAAAAGGGGCAGGGGAGGGCGGGGGGCTGGGTGGAGAGGGAGCCTGCACACAGATTGCCAATGTTTGGGAGAGAGCTGATTTCCACAGGCGAGAGGTCAGGCTGAACTGCTCCAAGAGGGGGCCTGAAGTAGCTAACACGCTCGGCCTTAAAAATGCAACCCGTTCTGTGCAGAAAAACATGAGACGGGGGGACCTGCTTGAAATTCAAAGCCCGTCTGAGACACCAGTAACACAAAATCACGAGAAGCTGTAGTTCATGTGTGTGATGGATGCTTTTTTTTTTCTTCTCCCACACAAGACATTTAATTAAAATGAGAAAATCTAAATGCTATTTTTGTGGAATTTTATTTGTTGTAGAAAACAGCTGTGCGAGGACAGATGCAGTCTTTACGCCATACCCGGGTTTTAAAAGCCACGTAAAAGGTAAGAACAGCGGACGATCTGCTGCCGTCACGGAACATCAATACATACATGATTCTACATTAATAACAATGAAGAAGTGAAAGTTAAATCCAACCAGCTGGCTAAACATATCGCTTGCATGCAGAGTGTTGCATGCATGTAGGCCTGTCGCGATAAACGATAAATTGATTAATCGTACGATAAATTAAAACTATCGACGTCATTTTAATTATCGGCATTATCGTCTCTTCCGGCCTTTTTCTCTTTCTGTTAATGACACTGAATGAAAAAAGGCTCAACTCCGGTGCTCTCCACTGACTCCTCCCTTCCTCATTTCCTTAGTGTAAAGCCCAGCGCACACTACACGATCTGTCGGCCGATTGTCGGCCCATTTTCAAAACCTGACAGACCACACATTAGCCGACAGAAATCCTAGGTATAACTGTTCGATCGGGTTCGTTCCTGCCGTGTGTCCAACAATGGGCACAAAATAATGGCTACAAGTCCAGTGAACTAATTTTAAAACTAGGCATTAATCAATGCTTTACTACAATCTACCTGCAGTGCATGTGGCTAGTGTCAGTGTAAAGTCCTGACTGAATGAAAATCATTATAACCTATTTACGTCACGTTAACGAAGAACAGCTGAAAAGTTACCGGGTTTATCAACTGCGGTAGCAATTTCGCTCCAACTCCTCCTCTTGTCATTTCTATATTCTTTGCATGTTGAATAAACATTAATGTTGTTTCCACATATCATCTCCAATGTCCGCTGGACTTCGGGTTGCGCCGTTTCAGCTGTTTGGGATTCCCTGACGTAATTTCCCCTCAGAAAGTGCTGAGGAGAATCCGCGCTTTCTGATTGGCTGCCTGTCACATTCAACAGGCTGCGTTAAAGCTCCCAGTCTGGGAAAAACCCTGATTTGGATCAGAGGACGATCTACCGTAACACACCACACAATCTTAGAAAGATCAACGTTTTAAGATTGTTGTAAAGGGAAAAATAGGAGCAAAAAATCATGTAGTGTGAACTATTGCATCAGGTAGTCGATGTGCCCATCTTCTCTATTTAAATCTAATTATTACTGAAGGGCAACATAATATACAGACTTCATAATCTGCACTCTTTTGGTTGAATGCAGTATTTATTTCCACTTTTACTTTATGTTGTTTAGTTTTTTTTTTCAAGTGCGTTTTTTGTTAATGGAGACTGAGAATCCATTTTATTTTTGTTTTTGGTTGTTTTGTTTATTTTGTTTATCAGTTCCAGTGTTTAGTGTTCTTTTGAAAATAAAGTGTATCTATCTTTGGCAAGAAATCGCATGGATTATTATGTCATTTCCATTAAATCAGTGTAAAAAGGTCTTCAAACAATATTATCGTTTATCGCAATAATTTCTGAGACAATTAATCGCTCAGCAAAATTTGCTATCGTGACAGGCCTACATGCATGGCATGCATGTTTTTTGATTTATGGCAATCTACCAAATATTGCATTCAGTCTGTCGTTTGCGGTGTTGCACGCACTTATGTGTGACCACAATCGGGATTGATGTTGTTCGCCTCACTCCTGAGTTACAGCCTTTGTTTATGTTCCTATGGCTGGGCAGTCACACGAGTAGTAAACACTTACGGGCCCCAGACTCGTAGCACCGGGGGAGATGCTGGGGAGCCTCAGAAGGGGCCAACAACCCGAGACTGTGGAAATGCAGCCATAGAGGAGCGGCTTCAAAACATCGAGGCTCATCTCAAACTCCCATCAGGTGAGAAAACCATAAGAAACTTTTGATAATGTTTCAGATTTTGATATAAAATGATGGAGACACATACAAGTTTAAAAAAGTAAGATGGAAAAAAAAAACGTATCTCACATTAAAAGTAAAGAAATGGATAACAGATCATTCAAATATATTTCTTGCTCATTTTGCTCTTATTTACTCTTATGAAACCCCAAGCATATAAATCTTTGATGTGTTTTACTGTTGTTCTTTTTTCCAGTGGGGCCAGTCCCTTTGAATGTTTACCAGAGGCTGAAGAAGATGGAAGATCGCATCCTAGAGTTAGAAGGACTCTCTCCCGAGTACTTTCAGTCCACTGTGAGTCCTTGGGATGTATCATAGATATAGGAGAGCCTTTTCCAATTAATTTGTACTATTATTACACATACAATAAAGCTATATTGCTGGAGTAGAGCGACGTGAGCTAGTAAATGAATAGAATCTAGTTTTAAAAAAAAATCTATTCTAAAGTTTGCAGAGAAAATAAACATTTAGTAACCATCTGTATCTGTTGCACACAAACGTCAATGCATCTTTTGTGGGAGTTTATATGATTAACTATTTTTTATGGATTCCACAAGTATGTCCTACATTGAAGAAAAACAAAAAAAAAAGTTCTGTTTTCACCTTGAGACAAGCCATGTAGGGAGTTGAAAGCAAACATCTAAAATGGAATGGCCCAGTCAAAGTCCAGACCCAAATCCGACTTTGAATCTTGACAATTGCTGCTCATGAATGCTCTCCATCCCGTCCAGACTTTCTATTGACTCAGGAGGGCTGAATATAAACGTCTAACACACACCGTTCTCCGTCTGCTTCAGAATTTGGCTCTACTCTGTGTTGGTCAGTTACATAAAATCCACTCAAACTTGTGGCTGCAAGGTGACAAAATGTGGACAACAAAAGTTTCTAAGAGGGTATGAATACTTTTTCCGGAGGTTTAGATGTCAGAGAACTCTGCTGGTGACCTATTTGCCCACTTAGCTGCACCGTTTAAATCGCAGGCAACACATTCAGATTTACCTTCCAGCATCCACTCAGCTTTCCCAACACTTAACCGTCCTCTTTTCGGAGCCCAGGTGTCTATACCATTTCATGCAATTAGCACAGCTTGTAGTGTCACATCTTGTGTCTGAGCTGAGGGTCTTTGCAATAGATCATCATAGTGTCACTATATATGTGTATATTGCTGCGATTTTCACCTCATTTATTTGAGCCCATTTAGGCCACTTCAGTCTCTGCTATTGTCAAGCGACAGTCATGCGCCTCCTCAGATTTAAATAGTCATTTCACCTCCGAGACACGCTCACTAACCTAAAGTGATGACTCCTTGCACCAACTTTTACTTTATGTCGTTGTTTACCTTGGCTGTGGTAAAGAAAAGCGGAGAGATTCAGCTAACCGCTGTGCTGGACATTTAGATTTGAAACTGACTCACCTGCATTTCTTTTTGTGTTTGAATGGAAAGTGACAGCATATGCTAAAGTAAGCAGGAACTGAGATTGAGAGTGTGTTGAAAAAAAGCTTTTAAAGAACATTTTTAAAGGTGTGTGATGGCCAAATTGCTACGTGGAGTACTGGTTTACAATTGGCACAACCAGAAATCTACTTACCGAGAGGAGTTTCTGTGAGACGCTAATGGAGTTTCATCTTTTATGCTTCACTGCTTCAACACATTTCACTACTCAAGTTGTGCTCTGGCGGATTAGAAACAAAAGGCATCTACTTGGGTTGCAGCTACTTGAACATTTAGGCCGGAGCAAGTCCAGTCAACTTTATTTATTCATACATTAACCATAATCAGTTTTAAGAGGCAATTTTTAGAAAAGTGCAAACAGCAACTATAGATTATCCAAAACAACAAATGCGGAGTATTAAACAAGTGTATAGTTATCGAGAGAAAAATACATACATTAAATTAGCAAAAACACAATAACATGAAATTTAGGTTTCGTTCCAGAACACTTTGACTGTGACAGAAAAAAATCTGATTTTGAGTTGATTCTCAGTAGAAGCAGATCTTTACTTGAACCGCCTGAAGGTGCGCCTGGGATTTATTCAGTAAGCGTTAAATCGATATTTTAAAACCAATTTTTTGTTTACATGGACGTACGCTCAGAGCTTTTAGTTTTATTTCATAGCCTAGCATCAACATTTTCTTTTACATGAAAATGTTTGGTTTGATAATCCAGGAAAAGCGAAATAATCTAACATACTAGAAGTAAAAGCATATAGTCACCTTTCTAAGATAGTGGCCTAAGTCATGTTTTGCCACAAGTAAGGGGGGGAGGTGAAGAGTTTGCCTAAAATATCTTTTGGAAAGAGAAAGGGCTAAGCAATTTTAAAGATGCTGACGGTAGAAAAAGATGAGCTTTTCCTCTCTTTTTAGTCCAGATTCTCAAATGATTTCATATTAAACCTGCGAGAGATCGGCACAGTCCATCAAACTCGAATTGATAAGCTAAAGGAGTCTGTCCAGCGTGTTGGTTGTCTAAGTGTGCTTGAGATGCTGCATGTCTCCTCATACTAGTATTTCTCAGCACAGCATGCCGCTTCTGTGCAAGTGGCGCTCTCCATCTGCTTTTGACTCGCTGCATGTTTGTGTGAGCAGAGCAAGAGATGTCGAGTGTCTTTGAATAAACGAATGAAGATGGGGGTCTTTTATATTCGGAGTCTCCTCCCTCTTCCCTCCTCTTGTTTTTTTCTCTGCTGTAGTTTGGTGTTTAGTGAAAAGCGGCGCACAGTTGGCCCATGATTTTAGGAACAACATTCTAATACTCGGCATAGAGAAGGCTCCATAAGCAATTCTAAAGGATTTTATAGACGGAGCGAAGCAGATGCCAATTTAAAACATATTGCTAGGAGCAGTAGGACCTCTCTTTTTCCACTGTAACCAAAGACGTTTGCAGAATGATACTCCCACGATTTTACTCCCTCTATTGTCAAAATATCCAATAAGGAAAAAATATCCCATGGGAGTAAAGGGTTTCTCATAAATCACATGCTGTGTCTAGTTTTCTTTGTATAAACAACAAGTGACTCAAAGTTTGTAAGTTTTGATTCTGCTCAGAAATTGCACAAATCAACTAGTTTCAATGCTTGCTTGCGTTGCAGAGTCACCTCCACAAGCGGCCTAAGACGTCCACCGCTCAGGTCAGCACTTTTCTGTTTTCTTCTCAGCAACGTTTCATCTCTTGCCGAGCAAATTTCAACCTCTCATTTGTGCCTCATCTCCTTCAGGCCTGCACTCTCACAGAGCTGGATGAGAAGATTAGCGCGGTGAAAGCGGCGCTCCTCAAGAGGGTTTCTGAGTTTGGGCCGGGATACGGGACCGATTGTCCACTCTGATGCACGTCTAAGCACAATAAAACCAGTCAAGAATTCAACATAAGCATTGTGTGCCTTTTTGTCAATGCTCGCCAAGTCATCAGACACGGCAATAACTTTTAAACACACGCTGATCCGAATACAGTTTGTCCTGTTTATTCTTACGACCTGTTTATTGCTCTATTCTTTTACCCACCATTAGATCCAAATCACAAATATGCAAATGTATAGATTTAGATTCACTTGCAATACATTACAATCAAATAGTTTGATGCTAATTTGAATACATGCTGCTTTATTTAATTATAATAATAATACAACTACAGAAGTTAAGCACATAATTGGAAAATGTTATCTTTCTAAGGAGGCCCAGGTGATGGTAGAGTCATTGACTTTGCAGCAATCCCTCATTTTACAGGTGAAGAATTGCTGACATTTGTGTTGAAGTGAAGTTTTTGCTGGCCCTACACTAGATCCACATACTTTATGTACTTAGTTATGTGCTACCATATATGGTGGTGATGGCTTGTGTTGGGGATTTTTGTATTTCTTTTTTCTTATTCAGGAAGAACAAAGATATGAGCTACGAATTAGGAATACACCGATTTTCAGTTTTGTTGGCTGATCATCGATCTTCTAATTTGGCTGTTTTTTTTTTGTTTTTGTCTCTAAACTTGCTCCAAATATAGCGACAAAGTCACTAAACTGCGTGACTTGTTAAACCGCACGTGCTGAACATAAATGGACAGCGACTGATTTTCAGACCTTTGCAGAAGTGGATAAAATTGGTTTTTCATTCATGTGTCGCCCGATCATCCAAAATTAAGAAACCTATCGGTACACCTATACTATGAATACAGTTGTCAACTTGAAAGATTTTTTATCATTTAAGTTTTATTTTTCATGATTATGAATTACTGCATTCTGTCAAATGCTAGAATGCACCACTTAAAAAAAAAAATACAAGAGCACTTTTAGTTGGAGTTTAACATAAAGCCAGATAAACTTCTGGTGTATTGATCAGGTATCACCTCCTTTTGGTGTCTATGAAATTAATTAAAGCTGTACTAGAAGGGCTACAATTGATCAAACCCAAAAGCAGCAATCATTTCATAGGAGGGGGCCACTAGAATATTGCCCTTCTCTTATTTTGTGAAGTTTCACATTTGCCTAGAATCAGTGTCACTACTGTCATCATGAGGCGATAGCTGGTTGTCCTTTGCATTGGTATGTTCTACCAGAGGACGTGGTGTTATTCTCAGCTCTGTTTCAAGAAATGAGAAGAGTTTCAAGAAGACAGGGACGTAACTTTAGGATAGTTGCCTCCTAAAGTCACCAGTGTGAATGGTTCTGACCAAACAATCAGAAAAGGCCCTGAGAGATCCATTGGCGGGAATACTACTGCACCATGTGGAGTTCCTGCAATTAAATGTTGGAGAAATGGTTTGGTCTAGCTGTAGCACTGATTTTTTGTGGAATTATCCACCTCCTCTGTAGCTGGAAAGTTTTCTTTTCTATCAAACATTGTGGCGTCTTTGACCTCCAAACACATGACACAGTCTGTATCAGTATATTCACTTATTTTGTTATTGAGCTCTGATGCATCATCAAAGGATTTCCCTAATTTTTCTTTTTCTGTAATTGTTCTCTAAATAGATGTTTTTGCTTTTCTTTGTGAGATAATTGGTATGTCTAATTTAATCATAATTTAGGAGTGAACGATGTAATTTGATAACAGTTTGCTTTCATATTTTAGTCAGGTTACCGCTAAGCAATCTAGAAATAAAAGTAAAGTGTATTATTATTATTATTATTATTAATATTATTATCATGATAGATGCAAAACCTCAATGTAATTTATTTTGAAAGCTTCAGGTCTTGTTTTGAATTTAAGTGTCCGTCCCTTCAAATTAAGTTATTTTGTTGGTTTAAATAGAAACTGTATCAAACCAAATTATAATGCACCCTTAAATAATTCTGAAAATGTTTTTTTTAAATCAGAGGCTTGGTAATTTAATCTTCGGCAATGATGGGAAGGTGTGTGGGCGTGTGCGTGAGTGTGTGTGTGTGTGTGTAATCGAGACGAACCTCTGTGAGAGAGCACCTGATTTATCTTCCCGACCGCTGTGTGACGATGATCACCCCTAATGGTTGTCATTATAACAAATGACCTGATTACTGCAACTCTGTTTGGAAAACATACTGGAGACCCAACAAACCAGCATTAAATGGGACGCCGCTGCGTTTGACACTGTGACATGTACATAAAAGGCTTGTGCGCACGGATTTTTCGCTGAAGGAATAATTATGCGTTTCCCCTTTATGAGAAAACCTGAAGAGCTGCTGCGTTTTGGGAAAACTTGTCTTTGATTTGACAGTTTCATATTTATTTCTTGCGTTGGAGACATGTCTGTCTTTTAAAACTTCGTAACCCTCATTAAAGCTCACTTTCAATTTTCAAATTAGACATTAGTTTTACATTTAAAATTACAATACCTAAAAGAAAAAACAGCGAATGATGTAACGGCAAAAGGATGGAGCTTTGTTGTATTATTTTATTTTTGCATTACCAACTAAGATATTTACTTTGCTAAAGAGCCATTTGTGAATCCTAAGAAATTGAAGACATTCAAAGGAAGTTCAACATGATCCATTGTACTGCTTCAATAAGGGGTTTGTGTGGAAGTGCTAATGGTGCATACGTAACACCCACTACAATTATTCTAAACACTGTGCACAAAAGCCTGAAAAAGGTAGTTGTTTGGCTACGTGACCCCAAGAAACCACTCTTTTCTAAAGTTGTGAGCTTTGGAGATTGTTTTCTTCTCCCTTGATCTGCTGCCATGCTGCTTCTGTTCTCTTGTCGTTTATAATGGCTTACCAAAAAAACATACTGTATGTTACAAATGAAACACATTGACCAAAACCTCAAATCTCATCCCGTCATGTTCAGGTGTTGGTTATGATACAGCACTTTTTGTATAGTGCATGCATACTGGGATGAAGGATGTGGAATATTTTGTGTTCAACTGCATCCGGATGAGTTGAACTACCTTTGCTGTGATGTCACTGTCTCATTTGATTTGTTTTCCATATCTTAGTCGCAGCAATCTAGGGATGAAGGTTCAACTCTAGCCGTGGGCCCCCTAGTGGGCAAATAGTCATTTGCTTGAACAGAATAATCAGAGGCGTAGTTTTTCAGCAGCTTGATAGCATAGCAAGTAATGAAACATTTTTTTGCATATTTGAAGTTTGAATCGCCTGAGAGCTATTCCCAAAACATACACTGAAATTTTGTAATTTTGTTATTATTTTTTTTTATTGTGACATAATATAATTGCTGTAAATGCAAAAAATGTTTGTGGTCTTAAAAACTGTAACAAGATCTGCATGCACTTTATTCCAATCAACAGAGCAGCCATTTAGCAGGTTAGAGACGTTTATTGCAATTGTTTGATCTTTTAAGTATATTAGGAATGAGCTTAAAGGTTTGATCTTCATACAGTTTTGTAGATACCAAGTGGTTCAGTGGTGCAGTAAATGCACCAAGTAAAATATCCCTTGTGTCTGAACTGGATCTTTTCATGACTGTTCTGATCGCATTTCACTTTTATCCTTTGGTTTTTGTGTTAATCACTCCTTTTTGAACTGGAAGAATTTCTCTTTATAACGTATGAAAGTGCACATTGGAAAAAGTAACAAGTTCATGAAAGTATAAAAAGTACATTATCTCAAGTACATTAACTCTCTGCAACCCAGAGTGATTTTCAATGAATAGACATAGCAAAGGCAGTTGTTTTCTGTCTAAACAGCATAAGATTGTTGTTGATAAACCAGTGGTGAAAAAGACATCTGCATAGGACATATATTGATGTCTCAGTGCTAACAAATTGCTAACCAAGCCTACCTTTCATAGTCTTTTGACCAAATTTGGGGGAAAAAAGTACTTTTCGTTGTATTTTTGGGTCATGTTTGTGGGAGGCAAGTTTCTCAGAAAAGAAAGAAAAACCTCATACTCTGAGCTTCTTTAAAAAAAATGCAAGTGATTAACTGCAAAATAAAGACATTTGGAATATATCAGTTTATAAGCCTGGCTCTGGTCAATATCTTTGATTAAAGCAACTCCTGGGAAGTTTGTGTTTTGCTAAAACTTGTGAAAGTCTTTCTAGTGACTGAACGATGCTGAAGGTGTGACAAACTGACATGTACAGAGAAGTCCACCCTTCTCGCGTCTTCAGAAATTACTGTAACTCCCCTTCCTCCTCTTTGTTTTCGCTCTTTTTACATCATGTCACAATTTATTTCAGACTTGATTGATGGAGTGACCTGAATAAGCCAGAGGATCTTGCATTGTGATTTTTTTGGGAAGAGAGTGGGGGGAACTTTGAGGGGGAAGATATTTCATTCTTGAAGCGGAAATGAGGAAGTTTCTTTTCACCCCGTCTTTCAGGTGTACCCCGCTTGTTGACGGCTCTGTCCGTCTCTTGCTCATACAACTGGAACCCTTGGCGCAATGAGGGGGCCACAATGTGCAGAGAAGGGGAGGTGGGAGGGCACTTGAGCTCTGTCGATATGAATGTGGGGAGAGGGTTGGGTATTCTCATTGTTCCCTGGAAGCTTTTGTCTCAGACACAGCCCCCTTATGAGGGTTAATGAGGACAAATTGGTCTGAGTGTAACAAATGGATTATGGAGCGGGACAAAAGCTTGTATTTGGTGTGCTGCTTTTGTTGGGATCCACCCATCATCTGCCTACTGAGCCAAACGTGCCGAGAAGAGCCTACAAGGACATGGATTGCTAAATATCTTATGATTATCTGGTCCTAGTGTGAAGATACACCTTGCAGGATACTTTTTTTTTAGTTAGATTTCATTAAAATGTAATATACACAGCAATGTGATAAGTTTTCCTCCCGATGTTGCTGATTTCTTAAAGTTAATATGTCGACATTAGTTTCAGTGGTTAGTGCTCCAGGGTTGGATGGGCATAGCGTATCCTTTTAAAATCACAATGAACCACTCACTTCCTATTGACTCTGTAATTCCTGCCTGTCAATCAGTCCCCTCTTCTGCTCCGTGTCTTGAAATGTACTTGGGAAGCTCGGTAAAAAAGACACAGAGGTGTTCCTTGTCTTCTGTGCGTCCAGTTGTATTTTTTTATTTTATTTTATTTTTTTGTGGGGTCGAAGGAGAGGATTCATATCCATTCATATCTCGCAAACTCTTAATGGGCTCCAAGCCCTCCAAAAAGAAAGCTCTTTCCTGTGACTAGTCAGCTCCAGTCTTTATTCATCTGTGGCTCCGTGTCAAAAAAGACTGTTGCTCGTTTGTCGCTCGAACAATGAGGAACAAGGCTGAATCTCTGGCTGGGAACAAAAGATGGAAAACAGGCTTTTCACTCTGCAGAACATTAGATTCTGACACATTTTGCCATGGCAGTTTTTTTTTTTCCCTCCCCATCCTGAGTGCTCTGGCTCCGGTCTTATAAAGAGACCACCTGTTGGCAACAAGCCCGTTCTTCATTACTGACAGGCCTATTATCGCAGGATGAGGAGCACCACAGGCTAACTTTTTTAAGTTAACCCTGCTGCAGTTTCTAAACCTCGCCAATTGGGAAGCACAGATTACGTGATAGCACTGGAAAACCTATTTCTGCTCATAATTTTGTATGTTGCGCATGAGTAAGGGCTGTGAGGGAAGTACTTCATTCATGTCCTTGTTAGGCGCAAATGTTACAAACCGTTCGGCTCGGCTGTGGACAGATTAAATCAACTACAGGGAGGGATTCTGAACCATTTTCAGGAATTTTGTGAGTTTTTTTTTTTCGAAAACATCAAAATTTGTCTTTAGTGTTCAGTATACAAAATAATTAATATGCCTTGCACTTTTTTATCACTTTATTACATTACAACTACAGACTTGAGTATGTTTTGTGTGGATTTTACCATATGTGATAGACCAACAGAAAGCAGTGCCTAAGAGTGAAGTGGAAATATTATGTTTTTTTGCTTTTGTTTTTTTACAAATAAAGAGCTGAAAAGTGCGGCGTGCAATAGTATTCAGCCACTTTTGCGTCCATATTGGTTAACATAGCTTTTGCTCCAATTATAGCAGCAAGTTTTTTCTGTGATATGACTCTGAGTTTGCTGAACATTGACTTTTAATCGCCACTGATTCTTAATTGAATTGTGATAAATTAATCTGCATTGATTAAAAACATACAGCTCTGGCTTCCACCACTTATATCTGACCAGTATTTCCTCTGTCATGTTTGCTGTGTCTCCCCTATGGGCTGTGACACACTGCAAGAGAAGCTCTTATGTTTATATTTTTTTTCATTCTTTTACTGAATTCTTCTGTCAAGAGACGCCCACCTGAGCCACAAATGTCTGCAGCTCCTCCTGAGTTACCATCGGCCTCTTGGCTGCTTCTCTGATGAATGTTCTCCCACAAATAGGTGCCACATTTTTTAGATTTTTATTTCCTTTGCAAAAATGGAAAGTTCTTTTCTGCCGTATTATGTTGGGAATAATGTCAGCATATAAAATCCAGTTAAAATATATCAAAGTTTGTCTAAAAAACAGTTTACAGTTACTTTTACAAGACCCTGAAAGTATAATAAAAAAAATACCATGATGAATGTATGACATAATCAAGCATGTAGTTCTGTTTTGAACTGATTCTCATAAATACAGTCTGACGGGAAACAAGACAGGTTTTTTTTTTTCTTCTTCTTCTTCTTCTGTCTGATTGTGTGAAGATTTCAGGGTTAAATGATTTGTTTATGAAGCTCTGAAAACCCAAATATTTCTATTGTGGCAAGCATAAAATCTAGAGTTTGGTCGAGGCATCGGGGAAACATGAAGATTGCTTTCTCCTCTGAAAGGCAACTTTAAAAGCAGCAAATATCTTTATAATGCTCATGTCAAAGTATACCCAGCCCAGTTGTTGCTTATTCGCAAACATCCAGGCGAGCGGGAGGGGACGCGTGCACCTGTGAGCATCCCACAAAACGCAGACAACACAAGAGAGAATCCCCCTGCAGCCCACAGGCTTGCGACAAGAGGCAGTCAGCTGTGCGCTGTGGCCCTGCTGCATGGTCTCCAGGCACTCTGGAGTTAAATGTTCCTGTGATATTGCCAGGAGGGAGCAGCGGGAGTTGAATTCAGGCAATTACAATCAAGTCAGGGCATAGTTAGTGCGTGGGCCCTGGCAGCACCTGAGCTGGATGCTGATGAGACACTTAGCCCTAAACCCTCATGCATTGGCCCAGGCACTGCGTCGAGCGAGCTCCCCCTCCTTCCTCCCCAGCTCCCCCTCCTTCCTCCCCAGCTCCCCCTCCTCTCCCTCTCCTCCCACAGCAGCAGACCCCCTACTGGACACTTCCACTTCCCTTCACCTCATTTAGGCCTCTAGAGCTCTCTCACCCTCTCCCTCTCTGGCCCTCACATTGCAATACTTGGGCTTTATATAGGTGGCGTGGAGTACTGCACTCAATCACTCTTCATTCATTCACACTGTACAATAATAGACTACTACTTCGATATTGTCCTTCAAGCACCTGTGCATAGCGGAGCGTCGAACCTGTGCTGTGTCATTGCAAGTTCTTGAAATATGTGAAGAGTTACTTCTCCTAAATGCATAAAAAAAACAGCAGAAAAATGTAGAAAAGAGGAGCCTTTGATCATTTTAAGACTTATCATGGTGTGTAGTGAAAAGATTTTTTCTGAAGACTCAACCTGCACATATGTTCATTTGAGTACAGAACTGTGTTCCCCACCTGATGCATTATAGCAACAGAAAGAGGTTGAGCCGTGTCACACCGCTTGACGGTTTAACATGCTGTCGCGCTACAACTATAAACGTTATTGTACTTTATTACGATTTTATCTTATAGACCAGCACAAGGTCATGCATCATGGTGAAGTGTTTGCAAATAAATATCTAAAAAGTGTGGCTTTTATTTGGCCTTTCTAAGGCACTATGAAGGAACAGTTTTTGGTGCCATTACAGGTGCAACGTTTTGGACTGTTTCTCTACATTTAGACACTGAACATGTGTCTCTGTTTGGCTTTGCAAATTATCTGAAGCTCAGCTAAACTGGATGAAAGGCATATGTGAACAGCAATTGGATTCAGCTCTGGATATGAACTTGGCCGTCCTGTCTCATTTCTTTTTAAAATCTAACAAATTAACAAAATATTGTATCTTTTTACATTTACAGTTGATGTCTGGCTAGTAGGTAGAGATATTCATGTTTTCTTCTAGGATATCTCCATTTACCTAAATCCGTCTTCCTACAATTTCCCTGTTTCTGCTGAACAAAGGTATCTAAACATTGCTATGCTGCCACGGTGCTCCTTATCATGATAGTTTTGTGAAACATTTTGCATCTATGTCAAATAACTCCAATTTAGTCTCATCTGATCAGGGTCATTCTTCTACGTTATTGCTGTGTTTTCTTCATGAAGTGTGGCAAACTTTGAATCAGGATTATTCTTACCACTCTTCCATGGTGATTTATGGATTGCATGACTAAGAGATTATTCCACCTCTGCTGTGAATCTCTGCAGCTCCTCCAGAGTGACCATCTCTTGGCTGCTTCTCTTATCAACAGTTAATGGCCTTGTGTTGGTAGGTTTGTAGCGGTGCCATAGTTTTTTCATTGGCAAATGAGGGATGTGCTCTGAGAGATGTTCAAAACCTTGAATGTTGTTTTTATCCCTAAACCACAACCTGACCTGTCTCGCATGCTTCTTGATCTTTATGATTTTGCTTGTTCACTAATTCCAAAATGTCTTCTAGGGGTATTAGAATAAATGGGGGTCAACACAGAAGCAAGCCACTCTTTACAGGTTTGTATTTGTAAAAACGGACATCTGTAAAACATGTTTATGGTCCTTCCGTGTCACACTTGCGTGTTGCTTCGTGTTCGTCTCTTGTATAAAATCCCACCAAAACCCACTGAAGTTTATTGTTGCAGTGGGCGAAGATATAGGAGTTCAGTAGGTAGACATAATTGTGTGCAGCACTGTGTCGTCAGTCGCAGGTGTCGAAGCGGCATGTCTCACCTGAGGCGCTATAGTAAGAGAAACAGAGGAGTAGTTCTTGAAAATCTATGACCCAAGAATATGGAATCAGGCACTACAGCAGCCACACTCTTAGCCCCTTTTTTCCCCTGATAAGATGCTCTCAGCTCTTTCTGAGGGAAAGCCTCCTGGTTCCCGCCCTCTCTCTGCCACCACACTTTGCTGAAGTATCATTAAGGTTGTAAAGCACAGGCTTACACAGAACTTGGATTGCTACAGATGTATAGATTCGTAGGTAAAACACACGATGTTTTGCATGGGAAGATCTGAGGGTGTTATCTGAAATGAGGGGGCCATAGGAGAGATTTCACTCGCTGCTTCATCTATTCTTTCTGTGTGCATGCATCTTTCATGTGTCACTTTAGTGCTATTTCTTGTGAGATTGCTAGCTTTGCTCCTCAATCTACTACCATTGCCCATGTGTGGCAGTGCTTGTTAGTTAGAACTGGACGTAGTATTTGGCAGATCCGAGGGTAAAGGTGGGACACCCCTTTCACAAATTTTGCCATAATGGCTGTCTTTTGATTTTTCCTGGACTTTGAAGACTAGCAGGGATTGTCTGTTTGAAATTATTCCATTTTGGCGGCGAAAAAAGAAAATGGATTGTGCTGATCCTGTTTTGTTCCTGTGGTAGGGGACGGGGGGAGGATGCAGGGGGGGACGGCTGCAGTATTATCCCGAGCTGACACGGGTGGCGAAGAGGCAATCACAGTGGGCCCTCGCTCTGACAAAAACACTCCATCTGCAAGGAGAGGAGGAAATCATACCACAATGATGTCTGACTCTTCTGCCTCACTCTGGCAGCTGGGCCCTGGGACCCGCGGACTGGCAACCGCCTCCACAACGGCTTCTATACAAACACACAAACACCACACTACTAAATCAGCAGCTGTAACACACAAAAGCAATGCACCTGCCTTTACACAACAAGAGCAGAGCCTATCTTCGGTCTAAAAGTTTCTTTGACTGATCAAACTAGTTAGAATAACAATTTCATTAGTGATACTGTCAATATGTCGTTGCTGCTTAAAGGTGGATCTGAAGAGTAACTGTAGAATTATGTTTATTTTAAGATTTTAAGCCCACACTGATGAAACTATCTTTTAGAATATAGCTAAGAAAATTGGTGGAAAAATATTTATGGTTTTTACCAGGGTAAATTGTAATCAATATTTTTGGGCAGTAGTGACGCAGGTTCAACAACTACAAGACTATTTACTCAAATTAATTAATTTGGATTACAAAATAGTCAGGATCCAATTCGTTGTATTTATTTTTTTTTTACTTAAAGCTTAGAAAGAACAGTAAATTTTTGACTCATTTTTAGTCATAAAATTGAAAAATTGTACCCCTTAAAATTGTAAAAAGCGTTTTAACCTCTTCTGTGACAATCCTCAGCTAATAAGCTCCATTTATCAGCAACAACAGCATCTTGTGTTAGGAAGCTCCGCTAGCTAGCATGTTTAGCATTAGCTTTAGCGCCGTGGCTAAGCTAGCTTAAACCAGATGCCTAAAATTGTTGTTCTTGCACAGTAATTTCCTCAATCACATCTTCCAGCATATTTTTCTAATGGAATATGCAGTCATAGTAAAACCATTGATAGCATAAGTAGCTTCACTGTTCAGCAAGTCTTACAACAAAACACTCAGTACTCATTATTTGTGTTGTTAGGCATTAGAGTCAAGATTTTAACAATATCTTTGTTACTGTTAATATTTTGTTACTTCTTATATCAGATAAAGCAAATGCTTCACAAATTACATATTGTATTTTAAGAATCTAATCAGAGGCAAACATTTTTGTTCCAGGTTTGACTTGCTTTCAGATTGTGATATTTATTCTTGCCTATTTCTTTGGCTGTCAAAATTTTTTAAAAATGTCCGTTTTAAGTTTTAACAAATACAAAATAATTGTCTCATACTCTGCGTTAAATGATCTCTGTAGAGTGTAAAATCCTCCAAATCAGACATAAACAAAGTATTTGACATTTTAAACCACAGATGATCAATTGTAGTCCAAACTCATAAGAAAAGGTCAAATAGGTTTTTAGCTTTGTGCTGGCAAGTAGCTACAGATCAGATGCTAACTTTAGCTTTCTTAGTCAGTTGAAATATTCTCACACTGTACCTTGACTGTCACTGGTTTTTTCTTTTGCATAAACAAACTACTGCACTGCAAAAACACAAAATCTTGCCAAGTATTTTGGCCTAGTTTCTTGTACAAATGTCTTGGTACACTTGAAGTAAGATAAATCTAACTTACAAGTCACTAATGTGAGTTATTCACAATATACTAACTTACAAGATATAGGAGCTTGTTTTAAGTCAATAATTCCTCAATATTGATGAAAGAATTTACTACTTCACCAGCAGATTATCACACTTATAACAGGACATTTTTTACATAAATAAAATAATCTGCCAATGGAATTAGTACTTTTTCATCAAAATTAAGGAATTATTGACTTAAAACAAGCTCCTAATTATCTTCATATCTTGTAAGATAGTTTTGTTTTTTTCAAGAGTACTAAGATATTTGCACTAGAAACTAGAATAGAGATACTTGGTAACATTTTGTGTTTTTGCAATGAGTAATTTAAAAGTGGTTCTTCCATGATTATGTCATCCACTGCTGTTGGTCAACCTGAAGACACCTTTATTAGTAAGCACTGTCTATTAATTTCAGGACAACTCCAAAACTGCTTTCTTTTGAAAATAAGAGCCTCATACATAAATCAATGATTTGTAGTTTTAAGAACTCACATTCAAATCTGGGGTCACAGTAATACCTTACATTACTATTATTTCATGGCAGAAAATAGGCAAACTTACTTGACTAGAATCGCAATTATCGGGACATTTTAATTTGTTTATTTCACATTTATTACAGCAAGAACAAGACATAAAATAATTCTGCATTGAAAAAACTATGCTCTTCAGGTCTATGGATCCTCTAGCCACAGGCTATTTTCACAATATTATGAGATCCCACAAGTGAATATTAATTATTACTCAGAATTTTAATTATTCTCTTGCTTTGTATTCACTACAATGTTAAGTTTTTGTGTGTGATGCTTTAATTTATTTGCAGAAAACAAAGATAATTTGGAGGTGAAGGGCAGAGACGCAGCAAGAAAAATAAGCATGTTGAACGACCTGTTAGCATTCTGTAGTGTCATCTCCTCCCCTCTGTGGCCCGTACCTGGGGATCAAACGCACCTCTTTGTGAGTAAGGCCTGACCCCCCGCTATTAGCAAACAGAGAAGAGCCCAGCTGACACCACTCTTGAGATGTGCCATGTAGACGGAGGCCTGTGATTACGGCACAATCCTGAGGAGACAGCCCTCCACTTCCCTCCAGCCCCAACCTCAGCTACGCACACACACACACCCGTGCACGCAAAATTCACCTGCCTCCACCCCCTCCTCTAATACAGACTCACCCACCTCTAAAATAAATGTTAATCTCTCTCCCAACTGGCTGCTTCTGAGCCCTCGTTGACACATATAGAGCCATCCCTTAGCCATGAATAATCAATGAACGTATTGCCATAGCAGGTCATTTCTGCTCGCCTATACAGCCGCAGATTAGAGATTGGATGTTTTAAATTCTGTGGGGGGAAGGAAAAGAGAGTGCGTTTCTTTTTTTTTCTTCTTTTTTGCTTCGATTTTTTTTTCTCTCTGTGTATTTTTTTTAGTGTGGATGGAGAAGCCCACTCTGAAATACAACGTGTCACAGAGGAACATCGGGGCTCCCGGGTGCCTCCGTAGTGCCACATGAAAACCAATGAAGGTAAAGGCAAGAGTGGGGATTAATTTGTTGTGTGAGAGGCACAGGCTCAAGTGGGTCTTCCAATAGCAAATTAGCAAACCCTCATTTCAAAAACCCTCATACATGCTAGAGAAGCGTAATGCACAAAAACAAACAGCATGCACATGCATTCAGTGTCTTCCTTCAAGGTGAAAGACTAAAGACCCACTTTTATTTATTTTTTTTACTTTTTGGAAAAATATTTCCTGGTTTCTCTTGTCTTTCTCACACACACACACATACGCAGGCACACACACGCACAGACAGAAAAGGAAACTTCAATTTTATCTGCAGGGGCAGAAATCAATCTCACATCTCTTTAGTTAATCCGCAATGACTCTCTACAGATTCTGACACTAATAAGGTATTGAGCAGGTGAGGCCAGGGTCTGAGGAGGAGAACAGAAGGAGAGGCCTGGAGACTGGGGCCCCGACTCGGCGGCTGGCACCGTTCCAGCGCAATTACGAGAGTTGTGTATGGGAGAGAGGCAGCAGAGATAGAAGGCAAGAGAGGGAGGAGGAACAGAGGAAGAGGGAGATAGAGGAGCTGGTGGAGGCGGAGGGAGGGTTGAGGGGGTTGGAGGAAAAAAAAAAAAAAAAAAGGAGGAAAAAAAAATCGATCCCATCTGTGGTATGATGGTTAATTAAAGCAGCTCTTGAGCAGCCCAAGGATGAGAGGCTTGGCTGGGCTCCTGGAGGCACAGCTCTGATTACTCACACAGAATGGATGGTTTCTTAGCAAAGAAAGGAGGAGGCCAAGAGCTGCCTGGTGGGGTGCACAGACAACGTCAAGGAGGAGAGACATGTGCACACGTGCAAATGGACCCATGTACAAACTCATGCATGCATGTTTTCAGTTGCAAATGGCGTGCAAATGTCTGCCGCAAAACATCAGCGCGGGCGCCGTCGGCACAAACCTAAGCAGATGTTTCACGATAAATATGGAGGGAAATCAAGCAAAACAAGCTAAAACAGATTATTAAGAAAACATTTTTACTTTGTGCAGTGTTAGTTTGTGCACTCGTGTCATAACTTTTAGCCTAAGCAGACTAAGTCGGACAAGGACGCTTTAATATTTTAATACAAGTCCTTTCCGTCTCCTCGCTGTTCTCTGAATATTATATTTAGATAACCCCAAAACCAATTACTCCCTCCTCATTGACTTTCAAGGCTCTCTCCTCTTAAGAGGGCATGAGTGACAGCAGTAGCACTTTGGTGTGACCCCACCCCCCTATGGTAAGATTTGGTATTGCATAACATGACAAAAAATAAATCTGCATTTTGAATCTGTCAAGAGTAGGAGGAACACACTAACATGCTTTGGTAGGTTTGAAGAGATGTTAATGGTCAGTAGTGAAATTTTAAGTCGTACAATCATGTTTTATATAAGCATGGTAACCATCGCTGTTACGATTGTTACCATGCTGTTAAAAAAAACCGGGGGGTTCTTGAAAGATGTTATGTAGATGCCTCAAAAAGAGTTCAAGCTGACATATAATTATACTCCCACTCTCAGAGATAGCTTATAATAAACCGCCAAATCTGAGGTGTATGAATTATGTATATGGCGATGATTTAATGGGAGCAAAACAGAAAAGAAGGAGCGCGCGAGCTGATTGAGGCGTGCCACGTGGTGCATCACTCAGCGCCGTGTCTCATGGTACAGACGTCTGGGGTCAGGGCCCTGTGCTAATTGGTGTCGGGCCAAACGCTTGTGAGCTAAATGAGAAAATTACACGTTCCCGGAGGAATCAGCTGCAGTTGTCGGGGCGGCTTTTTTACAGTACGGCTGCAGTCTGCATCTGTGTGGCGGAGGCAGCCGGCTGGCTGCGTTCGCTAGAGTCCGGGGGGGGGGAGCGCTGATTAGTGAGTGAACTTTAGTGCTTTAAAGGTCTGTCTGGAGAGTAAAGTTTAACAATCCAATCACGCCTGTCAGATATGAGAAAAATAAGCCAAACTGACCAAAGTTAGGAGACTTCTGCCGCATTATACGTTGAGTTCCACACAAATAAGGAAATTGGAAAGTATATTATTACTGTCGGCATCAAAACCACAAATATGTGGAAAATAACAGAAATTCAAGTAACGACAAACAATTATTCACCAAATATTAACTGAAGTCTTAGTTCTTCATCTATATTGTTTACAACATGAAGTTTAAAAGTTTTAGACATATCTGGTGATGTATAGTTTAGTTATTTCCTGATTAAGCTTCAGATACTATTATTAGATGCAAATAATAGTTTAAACATACTGTGGTACAATGACTTTCCTACAGCGTGCCTCCAACCAGAAATACATTTTAAGTTATCCAAATTTTTTTAAAGATATAATGGCAAAAAAAAAACACCTGGTATAAAGTAGATTGAGCTTTTCAAATTTATGTTTAAAGGTTCATATTAGTTTCTTTTTAATTGAGGTTAAAGGGCTGAAAAACCAATCAGTCCTTTTTATTGTATTTGCTTACAAATTACAAGCAAAAGAAATGGCTCTTCATGCCGAAAATACTTCTCCAATGTTCCTTTTACAGGAAAATAGCCGTGCTGATGTTATGTTTCTTAATATTAAACTGCATTAACGATCACTTTTTGTAGCTCAACAAATTGTGTTTCTTTGCACACAAGAATAAAGGAAGCAAATTAACCAATCCTTATGCACAAGTAAACAAGAGAATGTAAAATTTTGTTGTTTTTTAAACAGATTTTCTATTTTTCTGTTCTTAGGTTCAGAGTTCAATGTTCGAATAAACTAACACATCCTTAACATGTATTGTATAACGTTTCAACATTTCAGTAGAAAAAGGTTTTTTGTTTTTGTTTTTTAAAAAGACCATTTTATAAAGTCTTTTGTTTTATTTTAGTACTTTTGCTACTAAATAAAAAGTTGCACACAGTATGAAAGTGAAGAAGCAACACATCAAAGTGTCTTTTCTGATCCGGGGTTAACTGAGTTTTTGAAGGATGACCTAAATCTCCAACTTGTACTATCAGCTATTCACCTAAAACATGTATAACTTGATTTATTTCATGACACAGCTGCAAAATGTCTCCTGTAAAAGCTGAGGATCTTTGCACAGAGAAATGTTTGCTGAAATGCTAGGCTAATGTTAGCTTACTGTCTCTGTTTTGATATTACTCATTGATAATTAGGCTCAGAGCATCTCTTTGAGGTTTCAGTCGCGATGAATATGTGTGGACAGAACTTGGGGGCTAGCGTTTGAGCAAGAGCAAGTGTTCTGCAAATGATTTCTAAAATGAATAACAATTAGTGTTACAACAACATGCTGATGCTCTGTGTTCAGGTCACGCTCTCACAGCTGTCAGCTGAGCCTTAGATTAACATGGACTTAAAATGAGTTGTGAACCCGGTTCAGATCTGGATTGGAGACCTGCTGGAGCAGATGATGGTTGCATCTTGTCTTGTGTGAATCATCTTCTTTTCTTCCTAAAAGACACAAGTCTGTCTTTTTTGTTGTTGTTTTTCTGATTATGGTGGTGGTGCATATCTGTAATCTGCTATTATTTGATTTCTCCCTGACCTACCTGCTCATTTGTCTCATTTTTAAGCAGACAACACTGAGCAATGTGTCTTCATCGTCTGGCACAAAGACTGGAAATGAGTGAAAAAGCAGCGAAATTCACTTTTAGAAAACCCTGCAAACTTTTGATCAAACAAATTTAGCTTATTTTGAAGCTGCGTATGAACATATTATGAGGTACTTTAAAACTTAAGCAGAGTATCGAAGTTGACCTCCAGGCAGAAATTACAAAACTTTACTTAATCTTTTTGTTGGAGAGCCATAGCTACCAGCAAAGGTCGTGGAGAGTTGATGTTTACTGTTTGTAGAAAGACCTCTTCTTAATGTTAAACTCTCAAAAAGGTTCTTAATGTTATTGTTCTGTTCTGTTTTATTCCACTTAAACCACTTTTTTTAGTTGTTGTTTCCATCTGTCCTCGTGTTCAGGTAGAGTTGTACCTGCATGTGTCATTCAGAGCCTGAGCAAATTATTCACTTCTAAACATAACATTCCTCCACTCCTCAGACACACCCAACAAACAGACCAGCCACAATGTGGACTATAATGAACCTCTCCTTTTGTTCTTTCCCCCTGTTTCTCCTCTCTGCTTGCTCTTTCTCTTTCTAACGCACTGGGCTCGTTTGGTGGTGAGTCCCGTTAATCTTAAGTAAACGCCATTAACTGTTTGCTCATATCACCCAAAGAAAGTATGCTGCAGCCTCCTTTGTCTCCCTATCAGTTGTTTTAAAAAAGGTTTGTGCCATAACGGCGTGGCCGGTCAGGGCCAGAGGCTTTGATGTGCCGTTTCATGTGAAGAATTAACTGAGCTGAACCCTAAAACCTGACCCCGAAGTTGCAATTTCAGGAGCTGAAGTGGTAAAATTATTTAAACTGCCCTCTTTCCTTAAAATTGAGACTTTACCATGAATTGATTCAGTAATTACTCCTGGGTGAAATAGTTGTTTGAACCCTAAGTAATTTATTAGGCTTTATAGTGCAAATAAATTTGCAATTATGGGATGTTAAAGTACAGTTTTATGTTTGTGTGATTGCAGAAAATCACTATTTGTTGCCATGTCTGTAAAATTGATTAAAAGGTATGCTGCTTTTCTTTTCCCTTTGAACGAATCACGACCAAAGACACGCATTATTAATTACCTTAGAGTCTATAAATCAATACAAGGCATTGACGCCATTGAAGGAGCGTAACTGGGACAGGTTTTAATGATAAATGTTTAGAAATTCATTAACAAAATCTACTCATTTCTCTGACCTGTAGAATTGCATGCAACGTTTTGTCATGCATTAAGAATCGACTAAAAGATATTTCATTCACCGTTTAACTTAAAATGTCAGCTTAAAACCTTACATAAGTTTTTTTTGTTTTTTATATGCAATGTTGTTTTGGTGTGGTATGTTGAGTCATTGGTAAACAGGCTGTTAATCAAAGTTGAACTCCTCCTTAAATTGTCTACTTGTTTAAGAAACTAACACAGTTCCCCTGGCAGCAGTCCAGAAACTAGCAACTTGAGCAAAATATAAATTCGTGTGATAAATTACATTTCCAGAAGTAACCCCCTTTTATCCAATTTTCTTTTTTAAAAGACTGGTGTTTAAAAACAGGCAAATTCTGGCAATTTGGGTACTAGAAATGGCTGATAGGTAAAAGCTTAAACAACAAAAAACGTAGTTTAAGCTATCAATAACAACTGCGTCAAGCGTTGCATGGTGCAGTGGTTGGAGCTTCATATGCAGAGGCGACAGACCTCAACATGGCCGTCCGGAGGTCAGCTCCCGTCCTCGGTTCCCTTAGCGCATGTCTTCCCTCCTGTCTCTCTGCCCACTTCCTGTTTTACATTACTGTAAAATAAAAGCCTCTAAAGCCAAGAAACAAATTCCAAGTTAATTCAACCAAAAAATATTTAATCAACAGAAGCAAAAGTGGTCTAAAAAACATTACACAAATGTAGAAATGTGGTTTAATATCTTCTTTTCCATAATAAACACATCCTACCTAGCAATGCGTAAACATGGACAAACTACATGGACAAGCAGTTATAGACAACGGATGGATGGTTTGTTAAAAAGAAATAAAGGTTAAACCTCTATTTACAGCAAAGAGTTGTTCTCTCTTTTTTTTAAACGTTAGTTACTTTAATCCTTATAAATGCACAAAATTTTAGCCATATTCAGAAAAATTGTATAGCAATTTTATTAAAGGACTATAGTCAATGTTTCAGTGTAAATTACAAGGAGATTTTAGGTTTTCCTTTATCACGTCACATATTTTTTGGTATATTATAAACGTCCCTGATGGTCTAGTGGTCAGGATTCGGCGCTTTCACCGCCGTGGCCCGGGTTCGATTCCCGGTCAGGGAAAATCAATTGCTTTATAAAGGAATATATATATATTACTCAGGTTTAAAGTCATGGTCATCTTTGAATATCTTTACTAGTTTATGTATTGTAACAACGTTTGCTCTTCCTTACTGCTTACAAACACATGAGAGCAACTTAGCAACTCCTTACTTACATTGACAGCTAAAGGAGGGTTTTCAGTGTCTGCAGCGTTCACATCGACCTTATCTCCCTGTGTAATTCGCAGCTTTTATGTTCCCAAACGCACACAAACACACCCACACCTCCGCACACCTCCACATGATCCCTTTTCTCTGTCAAAGGCCTCGCCCGTCATATTTACAGAGCGGAACAGCAACCCCACTGAACGTCACTTGACATTCAGGGATAAGAGACAGACAGTCCGATGGCTGAGTGACAGGTGGATACAAAGGAAGGGAGGAAAGCTACATTGTTGGAGGGAAATGCGAGGGAATATCTGTCTGGTTTTGATGTAAATACTGGATTATTTTAGAATTTGCATCATTGTGCACTCTGCAAACACTGAGGCCGATTTCATATGGACGAGACTGTAACTTTTATAACTTACAATCCAATCCATAAAAGGTTGACCTCTCGGTGAATACATTGACTTATGGGAGATATTACAACATAACTCCATAACTAAACAGACACCGAGAGGCTATTAAATGTGTCCGTGACAGAGAAAAGCCAGGGACTGATTAGACGGATGAAATGCAACCAGACGACACCAACTTATTTAAGCGAATCGTTTGAAATCACGCTCTGTGAGAGTAGTTGGTGGGAAATGCTTTGTCAGAACTGGTTGTTTTCAACACCATGCATGTCATTTGTAATATTTAAACATAGAATATTTTTTCGCTTTCAGCAGCCAGCTTTGTATTCACGTAGCAGGTGGTATTTGTTTTCCAGATTGTGCCTGTGTTTCACACTCATAAGCATAGCTTGTATTACTTTTGTTTTACTTAACTTCACTGGGTACTTTTAGAAGAAGTTTTTTATCTCTAAAAATAAAATAACCTGGACAAAAATAGATTCTCAGTGCAGTTTTGAAAGATTTGGGCTTCATGCGGTTCCTGGGAGAAGCATTTCTGTTTATATCCACAAACTTCTGTGCATTTAGCAGTTGTTTTGTGTGATAGTGTAATGCAAATTAAAGCATAAAGGTTGGGAGGCCGTAGAGTGATTCATGAAGTTGGAAACTGGGCTGCGAAGATACATAATCACAGCTGCAAATCTTTCAATTTGTCTACCAACTTTGATAATTCTGCTTTCAAGATCAGACCGATTGGTGGGATGGAAATAGATCAAGTTTTTGCATAGATTACCTACTGGACTTCAGTTTGGACTTTAACTGGGCCATTTCAATACATCTATTTTGTAGTATCTTTTGGGCCTTCTACTGGAATTGTCCTATACTTAGCTCCACTCATTTTCCCAATATTTCTGACCAGCTTTCATGACACTGCTGAAGAAAAGCATCCCCGCAGCATCGTGCTGCCACAGCCATGTGGGATGTGGGGCATCCAGGCTGACATGATTGTTAGTTTTCCACCACAGAGATTTGCACACAGGCCTAAAGGTTCATCTGACAGGAACGCCTTCTTCACCTTTTCCTTTGTTCCCTACATTGCTTTTTGAAAATGGTTATTTTACGTTTTTAATATGTTTCCTTCAACAATGACTTCTTACCCATCTTCCATAGAGGCCAGATTTGTGGAGTCCTAAACCGATATCTCCTCTCGGCGCCTTCTCCCACCTGAGCTGTGGAGCACTGCAGCTCCTCCAGTGTCACCGCAGGACTTCCTGCTGCTTCTCTGATCAATGCGCCAGTTAGCTAAGGTGTTCTGCAGTGTCTTGGCAGATTTGGCCTTTCTATTTTCAAGAAGTACCCTCTTTGCATTTTCAGATGTTGTATTGATCAATTTTACCCTGATCTGTCTGATGCGTTTCACTAAATGTGAACAAGTTCAAGTGGTATTTGCTGCTTTTAAGGTGCTGTAGACATTATATTTTATTTCCAATGACTCAAGAATTGTATAACAAAGCTCATAAACAGAAAGGGTGATTGTTAGACGCTTAGATATAATTTGAATTTACTTCTGAAGACTCATTTATTTTGTTGCTTAGCTTGTATAGTGACTAATTAAAGTCTGTTCTCTGAGCTACAGGGAGCCAGTGTAAGGATGGTTTTGACAAAATGTTATGTTTATTGCTTGTTTCATAACTGGTGACTATATTTTGTTTTTATAGCGCAAAGCACTTTGAAATGCTGTGTTGCTGAAATGTGTTATACAGATGAACTTGGCTTGACTTATCCTGTTTCATCAGGTGTAAACTTAACTGAATATTATCAGGACCTTTGTTACCAAGACAACAATACTTCATTCAAAGGAAGAATTTGGATCTTTTTATTTTAATTTAGGATCCTTTTACATTTAACCCACAAAATGGTACATCATTGTGTTAAGATTTTTGACAAATATTTTGCAAGCTGTTCATTTCTTCAGGTCTTAAAGAAAGGGGGGAAAAAACATACCATATTAGGTCAATATCATTAAGATGTTTATTAAGGATGAAAAAAATGTGTAAGTCAGACCACAAAAAAATGCACTCTTCTCGAGATGTTTGATCTCCATTTTCCTGAGATTGCGCTAAGTTGATGCCACAGCCACATCCCCATTACTCCAGGGATTTCGGTGACCCGGGTGAGTAATGGCAGCAGTGCATTAGGAGAGAAAGGGAGAGAGATGTGTGATAGCCTGAGTTGTGAGTCAACATCAGAGGCCACAGGCTGACCCCACGGGGGATTACACACTCTGATTTAAGAGCATCTCTCTCCAGCTCCTCTCCTCGCTGCAGCTACCTCCTCGGCACATACAACACCCACATGATGCGGCATAATGTCCCAGATCACATGCACTCTCTCTTATCACACACACACACACACACACCCACACACACACACACACAGAGAGAGAGCTGTGTGGTTCGTTCTCGTTATACCCTTATTCTTAGTCCCGCTCCATCTTCTACTACAGGGCCGGGGCAGAGTAGGATCATATCAGGGTTCGTTTCCTGAGAAAGAGGGAGAGAGATCAGAGCCCCTGCCGTGGTAAGTAAATACAGCCTAATGGCCTCTGATTAATTCTACATTGCTCTCATCGGGCCAGTAAAAAGAGATGTAATGACCTGCATCTCTCTCCCTCTCCTTCCTTCTCCCTCGCTCTTCCCTCTGCCTCCCCCTCTTCTCTCTTTCTTTCTCAATTTCTCCCTCATTTGCTCAGCTTTTGATTATGAATTAAAAGGGATTGCAAATGGTATGCTGTCGGTTGGCCCCCTGATTGCCATATTTGATTAAGAAATGTCAGTGTGCATGTTTCCCATGCCCGTCTTTTCTTAGCCTTTCTGGTCGGTGTAACATTCACACATCCGCCAGAAACACAATAGCGAACTCAAGATTGAGCAAACTTGCTCTAATCAAACACATTCTTCCGTCTCCAATTTCTCTTTCTTTGCCTCTCTTCACTCTCTCTCTCTTTCTCTCTCTCTTTTCAACCCTCGGCGTGTTTTTTTTTTTTTTTTTGTAGCAGCTGTGTGACACGCCAACAAGGGAGAAATCACAGACAATTAAAGAATATTGAAAAAGGCAGGTAGGGAACAGACAAACTACGGGAACAGCTATTAAATATCCACATTGTTTTTTGTGTGTGTTTGTTTTGGGGGAAATGCTTAATCTGTTACTGTGTAATGTGGTCACTAAAGTTATACAGTGAGATTTTGATTAGCGGCTTCCCTTAAACTACATGAGACATTATATTTATATATTACCTGGGATTCATGGCAGCCTGGGAAGGAAAATGCAACCTGTTGGTTTAAGAATATGTTCTTTGAGCAGCAAGTTTTTTATCTTTAATGGGTTTTTGCTGCTTTTAGCCATGTAATAAAGTTGGAGGCCTTCAGCCATGCTGGTTACAAATGGAAATTCACTGAGAAATCGGCCGGTCGCTGGAATCGGCTGATTCTTCGTGATCCTAATCAGTAATTGGCCGGTTGGAAACTCTAAATTGAATCTTTATCGCAATCAGTGAGGATGCTAACAGGTCACTGTAGCTATGTGACCAAATACATCGATCGAACTGAAATGCACTTGGAATAAATAATCAGAATGTATTGTTTATTTGGACACAAAATGAATTAGGTTTATCGTGATGTGTGTTTGCATGCACCAGACTTCATTCAGAATAGAAGCACGGATATCTGCAGAGCTGTAAAATTTCCTTTAAAGAAGCATAGAAGTTGTTTTTCCGTCTGTGCTGAACATAAAAACAAATGCAGTAGTTTTGTGTCTCCAGAGCAGTGTGACTTTTAGGCCATCCCCAGTTTTGACGTCCAACTTTCAAGACGAATCAGACGCTGCGTATTGCTGCCTTAAGCTAAAACAAGCAGGAAGATGTGAAATTTGTTCAAAAACTATTTCTAAATGACCTCAGAATCACGTATAGGCAAAGGTAAGTGTTTTAAAATAATTGAATAATTTGTCAGTCAGTTTATATTTGCGTATAAATAGACTCGCCTCTTCTCCGCACACAGTGTGACATCACCCCTGCGCCTGACTTAAATAACTCATGACCGACAACAGAAAGACATTTTCATACTTCCAATAAACAAATCAAATAACGATTTAACATATAATAATAAATCACAGATTTATATTATTTTAGTATTCAGTTGGACGAAGAGACAGGAGGTTTTTTTCTACAACTACAGTTAATGCTCTATTTGTAAGTTCTTGTTCATTCAGAAAACTGCTCTTAAGATTTAACATTATTAGTAGGAGCCTCCTTGCATATGATGTTGTTTTCGTGCAAAGCAATGATGGGTGTGCAAAAAGAAAAGAAAATCCACCACATCTTCCCTGTCTCTGTAGGAAATACTAGTTATAGTTGTGTATTTGGTCTCAATCCAACTCGTTCACAGTTCTGATCTCTTGATATGATTGCAAACTGACCGTTTTTGACTGCAGCACAAACACAAAGAACGTGAGTTGTTGACATAATACATTGTTTTTATCTCAGTAAAAGGGTTTCCTTTGTGTTAAGAAGAATTTCATTGCTGTGCTCTAACTCTAAAACAATGTGATTCGTCCCCACAAACCTGGACCTGAAAAGTCTCTGCTGCAGTGGAAATCGTTGGCCGTGACTACAGATGTGCGAGGATTTTCCTGATGAAATTCAACTTTCAGCATCGAGGCCTTTGATCTCATTTTCCCCTGACATGAGCAGAACACATGGCTCGTTCCCATCCCACACCCAAACAACAAAAGGACCATCACAAACACTTTAAGACAAATACTTCCATTGGGAATCCCGAAAAGGTGAGGAGAAATGGATAACATACTGTAAACAACAAAAAGATGCATAGTTTAAACCCTTAGATACACTGCGTCTTTACCCTTTTTATCTCCTTATGTAAGTAAATCAGACTTTAAATTCCCGTTTCAGGTCAGGTGTGATGACCAAAATTATTTTATAACTACTAAAATAATGAAAAGTGTTTTGTTTTTTAAACTGTTCTTTTCCTTGCTTTAGATTTAGAGGTTTACGTGGAATAAGGTTACCTTCTCTTGCACTGATGACGATGATGTTCCAGTTTTTTAGGTGCTTGATTAATATGCAAGATTTGACTTAATTAGAATCAGACTTGAATCTATGTGGAGGAAAAACTTCACGCTCACATCGTCATTGGGTGAAGTCAATTTTTTTTTTTGGACAAAATCAGGCGAAAAATCAAGAAGAGAATACTGTCCACCTGACTGGAGCATTAACCTTCACATGTTCATGTGTTTGAATGGCTCAGTCAAAGTCCAGACCTAAATCCATCTGACAATCTCTAGTAAAAAAATTAAAGCTGTTGTTTTCAGTCACCTTCCATCCAATCTGCTTGTACTTGAACAATCTTATAAAAAATGTGCAAACAGTTTAGTCTCAGTGAACAGCTGGTATGAAGATAATATACTGGCTCACAATTTATTCAAAATTTGAAAACTATAAAATAGAACTCCTAAAGGCACTGTACCTTGAAATCACCGGAGAATCCGAGAGTTCGAACTTTCTGCAGCCGACCTGAGAATATGATTAGCTGTTTTTACTTTTTTGTCTACCTTTAGGTTTGGTTTAGGTGCTGATGTTTTGGAGAATCTTAAATAACCTGACATTTTTATGCTTCGTTTTAGGTGTAAATGTGTCGTCCAACTTCAATTTTGTTCCTGTATTCATCTCATTACCTATTTCCCGACTTCCCTCTCAGCTTAGATACCTCCAAGCTGGAGCATTTCTCTCCTGGGATCTGTTCAGGCCTCTAACATCTCCTATGGACGGCATCTGGTTTGGCCCTGATACACACGTCTCACAGTCCTACACCTCAATCAAAACCGCCCGCACTTGTATTCCACACAGCTTTCACAGTCACACTGACTCAGTCCGTGTCGCCAGCATGCATAAACGTACATATATTTAAGTGGAATGTGCATTCAGTGCAATGCGTCTATTAATTCACGCATGTGTCCCTGTGGCCGCATTTGCGCATGCTTGACCATGTGAAAAAATTCACTTTTTTGTGCGAGAACGTGTGTGTGTGTGTGTGTGTGTGTGTGTGTGGGGGTGTGTGCATACAGGCCTGTGTGATAATGGGCCGCGTCCATCAGCACACAGAGCACGAGGCCTCCGTATCGGGCTGGAGACACTTAATGCCTGTCACAGGGTTAGATCAAGTGTGCACAAACGAGAATTGATTCCTTTGAAAAACAGAATCCAACCAAGGACAGTTTTCCCATTTGCCAAGGTGTACGAGTGAGTGAAGAGTGGAGGAAGAAAATGGGAAAAAGAGAGATACAGAGAAAGAGAGAGAGGGTAAAGGAGAGAAATCTGTTGATCTTTTGAGATGAAAAGCTCTACTTTCACGAGCCGCAAAATGAAACGGTGGGCATGAAGTCCAAGGCTGTAGGAGGAGGAGCTTTTGCTTCGCCTCTTTTGTTGTCCTCCCATCTGTCCATTTCAGCAGAGATGGAGGTGAAGGTGACCAAATATCAACTTTTCTTCTACATTGGCAAGAAATCAGCTTCCTCTTACTCCACCGAAGACGCAAATCCAAAAGCTTTCTTTTCTCACATTATTCCATTTACAACACAAAACCTGAGTGTGGAATTTTATTAAACACTTTATCCTTGGAAAGAAATTACACGGAGACGTGCGCTGGTATTTACCCACATCTGTGTCAATGCTTTGTAGAACAACCTCAACTACTTTCGATGATTGCCCCTGGCTGTCTTCTGCGATGTGTGTCTACTAAATGCAAATTTTTTACCAGTTGTTCTTTGTGAGTTAGCTAAAACTAAGCAAGGCTTCTACAAACAGCACTTTGCAAATATTGCTCTGCACCGGGGCTGCAGAGCAAACCTCCAGTTTCAAGTCTTTTGCAGCCTCTAATGGGTTTATTCCAGGATTGAAATGCGTTTAGCTCCATTCATCTTCCCATCGACTCTGACCAGCTTGTCTTTACCGCTGACAAAAAAAAGCATTCCCACAGTATTCCCACATTTGTAGCCTTGGGTAATACAAGCTTAAAGTTTTAAGTGGTGCTATTGTGATGATGATAAACATGGCAATAAGAACTACTTATTACTTTTTTGACTGCATGACAACACAATCATTCCCCCACAAACACAAACACTGCTCTTGAAAAATATTCCCATTTGTAATGCAGTTCTTTAGGACATACAGTACATCACATAGAAAGTGTGATTTGTATCAATAAGCTGCACACAATAACTACATTTAAATATATTTCTTAAGAGAAATGGAGCAAACTGTATTTAAAAAAATCCACACAATGCAGACAGTTGTGGAGGTTTCTAAACATCATGTACGGGAATTTTTTGGAACAGCGATAAATCACAATTCTTATCACGGCAAAAACGTTTATTACGATAAATCATAAAGGATACGATAAATGCCCACCCCATGTCCTCTGTTTATTACTGTCCATCGGCATCCTCTCATTTGAGATTAGACAACTTAGACACTATTTATTACCATATTTTCCACATTATAAGGCGCACCTTCAATGAATGGCCTGTTTTAAAACTTTTTTCATATATAACCCGCATAGAATAGACGCTACAGTAAAGGCTGGGGTTACGTTATGCATCCATTAGATGGAACTGCGCTAAAGGGAATGTCAACAAAATAGTCAGATAGGTCAGTCAAACTTTATTAATAGATTACAAACCAGCGTTCTGAAAACTCTGTTCATTCCCAAAATGAATAAACATCTGTTTTATTATTTTCCCCGAGGTAAAGTAAGTGACGTGGTATTTTCGTGACACAGTTTATCTTTTAACAACAGCAAGGTATAACATATAGTGGAGGGGAACTTTTCCTCGATTCAATAAACATGTAAAAAACAGTCTGATACTGTTACGGTAAATCAAACGTTAGTGCAATCACAATATATATCCACTTCCGCACCATTGATTCGTTCATGTTAAATTCTCTGGCTGCTGCTCTATTCCCGTGTTCTACTGTGTGACTGATCGCTTTGAGCTTAAACTCTGCATCGTAAGCTTGTCTCTTAATAGGAGCCATTTTGGGGTCTTTACACAAAACCCAGCGTGCACCGCGCGCTTCTTCTTCTACGGGGGAAAATGAAGTCGGCGGCTGCTTACCGTAGTTGCGAGACCTGTTTTTAGGTGTGCCTTATAGTGCGGAAAATACGGTAATAGCCCTTTTTTTTGACAGAAACCCATTTTTGATTTTTGTGTAAATTTTTCATTATTTTCAATCTCAATCTGTCAGCTGAAATTGAGTCACACGTTGTTTGTGGTGCCAAACACGAATAGACGTAGTCTTGGCGGCTAACCACATCTCATCATTTCTCCCATGTAAAACATGAACTAAGGATGGGAAAAGACTGATATTACTCTGATGTTAATGAATACATATCAGGCTGCATTCACACTGCAGCCTGAAGTGACCCAATTCTGATTTCTTTCTTCTTTTTTTTTTACGTAATTCGACCTGTATCTGATCTTTTCATGACAGTCTGAACACTGAGCACTTCTTCTTTTTATGGCGGTTGGGAGAACACTGAGACCGCTGACGCTACTGCGCCCTCTACTGCGCATGTGGGACACTTTTAGGTCGTTTGCCTGTTCAGACTGCAGAACACGATTTCAGGAGTCACAGAGGCTGAAAACTTCTGACGTCAGGAGTCACAGAGGCTGAAAACTTCTGACGTCAGGAGTCACAGAGGCTGAAAACTTCTGACGTCAGGAGTCACAGAGGCTGAAAACTTCCGACGTCAGGAGTAACAGAGGCTGAAAACGTCTGTGACGTCAGGAGTCACAGAGGCTGAAAACTTCCGACGTCAGGAGTCACAGAGGCTGAAAACTTCTGACGTCAGGAGTAACAGAGGCTGAAAACGTCTGTGACGTCAGGAGTCACAGAGGCTGAAAACTTCTGACGTCAGGAGTCACAGAGGCTGAAAACTTCTGACGTCAGGAGTAACAGAGGCTGAAAACGTCTGTGACGTCAGGAGTCACAGAGGCTGAAAACTTCTGACGTCAGGAGTCACAGAGGCTGAAAACTTCTGACGTCAGGAGTAACAGAGGCTGAAAACGTCTGTGACGTCAGGAGTCACAGAGGCTGAAAACTTCCGACGTCAGGAGTAACAGAGGCTGAAAACTTCCGACGTCAGGAGTAACAGAGGCTGAAAACTTCTGACATCAGGAGTAACAGAGGCTGAAAACTTCTGACGTCAGGGGTCACAGAGGCTGAAAACTTCTGACGTCAGGAGTCACAGAGGCTGAAAACTTCTGACGTCAGGAGTAACAGAGGCTGAAAACTTCCGACGTCAGGAGTAACAGAGGCTGAAAACGTCTGTGACGTCAGGAGTCACAGAGGCTGAAAACTTCCGACGTCAGGAGTCACAGAGGCTGAAAACTTCTGACGTCAGGAGTAACAGAGGCTGAAAACGTCTGTGACGTCAGGAGTCACAGAGGCTGAAAACTTCTGACGTCAGGAGTCACAGAGGCTGAAAACTTCTGACGTCAGGAGTAACAGAGGCTGAAAACGTCTGTGACGTCAGGAGTCACAGAGGCTGAAAACTTCTGACGTCAGGAGTCACAGAGGCTGAAAACTTCCGACGTCAGGAGTAACAGAGGCTGAAAAGGTCTGTGACGTCAGGAGTCACAGAGGCTGAAAACTTCTGACGTCAGCAGTAACAGAGGCTGAAAACTTCCGACGTCAGGAGTCTCAGAAGCTGAAAACTTCCGACGTCAGGAGTCACAGAGGCTGAAAACTTCTGACGTCAGGAGTCACAGAGGCTGAAAACTTCTGACGTCAGGAGTAACAGAGGCTGAAAACTTCCGACGTCAGGAGTAACAGAGGCTGAAAACGTCTGTGACGTCAGGAGTCACAGAGGCTGAAAACTTCCGACGTCAGGAGTCACAGAGGCTGAAAACTTCTGACGTCAGGAGTAACAGAGGCTGAAAACGTCTGTGACGTCAGGAGTCACAGAGGCTGAAAACTTCTGACGTCAGGAGTCACAGAGGCTGAAAACTTCTGACGTCAGGAGTAACAGAGGCTGAAAACGTCTGTGACGTCAGGAGTCACAGAGGCTGAAAACTTCTGACGTCAGGAGTCACAGAGGCTGAAAACTTCCGACGTCAGGAGTAACAGAGGCTGAAAAGGTCTGTGACGTCAGGAGTCACAGAGGCTGAAAACTTCTGACGTCAGGAGTCACAGAGGCTGAAAACTTCCGACGTCAGGAGTCACAGAGGCTGAAAACTTCTGACGTCAGGAGTCACAGAGGCTGAAAACTTCTGACGTCAGCAGTAACAGAGGCTGAAAACTTCCGACGTCAGGAGTCTCAGAAGCTGAAAACTTCCGACGTCAGGAGTCACAGAGGCTGAAAACTTCCGACGTCAGGAGTCACAGAGGCTGAAAACTTCCGACGTCAGGAGTCACAGAGGCTGAAAACTTCTGACGTCAGGAGTCACAGAGGCTGAAAACTTCCGACGTCAGGAGTCACAGAGGCTGAAAACTTCTGACGTCAGGAGTCACACAGGCTGAAAACTTCTGACGTCAGGAGTCACAGAGGCTGAAAACTTCCGACGTCAGGAGTCACAGAAGCTGAAAACTTCCGACGTCAGGAGTCACAGAGGCTGAAAACTTCTGACGTCAGGAGTCACAGAGGCTGAAAACTTCCGACGTCAGGAGTCACAGAGGCTGAAAACTTCCGACGTCAGGAGTCACAGAGGCTGAAAACTTCCGACGTCAGAAGTCACAGTGGCTGAAAACTTCTGACGTCAGGAGTCACAGAGGCTGAAAACTTCTGACGTCAGGAGTCACAGAGGCTGAAAACTTCTGACGTCAGGAGTAACAGAGGCTGAAAACTTCCGACGTCAGGAGTCACAGAGGCTGAAAACGTCTGTGACGTCAGGAGTCACAGAGGCTGAAAACTTCCGACGTCAGGAGTCACAGAGGCTGAAAACTTCTGACGTCAGGAGTAACAGAGGCTGAAAACGTCTGTGACGTCAGGAGTCACAGAGGCTGAAAACTTCTGACGTCAGGAGTAACAGAGGCTGAAAACGTCTGTGACGTCAGGAGTCACAGAGGCTGAAAACTTCTGACGTCAGGAGTCACAGAGGCTGAAAACTTCTGACGTCAGGAGTAACAGAGGCTGAAAACGTCTGTGACGTCAGGAGTCACAGAGGCTGAAAACTTCCGACGTCAGGAGTAACAGAGGCTGAAAAGGTCAGTGACGTCAGGAGTCACAGAGGCTGAAAACTTCCGATGTCAGGAGTAACAGAGGCTGAAAAGGTCTGTGACGTCAGGAGTCACAGAAGCTGAAAACTTCCGACGTCAGGAGTCACAGAGGCTGAAAACTTCTGACGTCAGGAGTCACAGAGGCTGAAAACTTCCGACGTCAGGAGTCACAGAGGCTGAAAACTTCCGACGTCAGGAGTCACAGAGGCTGAAAACTTCCGACGTCAGAAGTCACAGTGGCTGAAAACTTCTGACGTCAGGAGTCACAGAGGCTGAAAACTTCTGACGTCAGGAGTCACAGAGGCTGAAAACTTCTGACGTCAGGAGTAACAGAGGCTGAAAACTTCCGACGTCAGGAGTCACAGAGGCTGAAAACTTCTGACGTCAGGAGTAACAGAGGCTGAAAACGTCTGTGACGTCAGGAGTCACAGAGGCTGAAAACTTCTGACGTCAGGAGTAACAGAGGCTGAAAACGTCTGTGACGTCAGGAGTCACAGAGGCTGAAAACTTCTGACGTCAGGAGTCACAGAGGCTGAAAACTTCTGACGTCAGGAGTAACAGAGGCTGAAAACGTCTGTGACGTCAGGAGTCACAGAGGCTGAAAACTTCCGACGTCAGGAGTAACAGAGGCTGAAAAGGTCTGTGACGTCAGGAGTCACAGAGGCTGAAAACTTCCGATGTCAGGAGTAACAGAGGCTGAAAAGGTCTGTGACGTCAGGAGTCACAAAGGCTGAAAACTTCCGACGTCAGGAGTCTCAGAAGTTGAAAACTTCCGACGTCAGGAGTCACAGAGGCTGAAAACTTCTGACGTCAGGAGTCACAGAGGCTGAAAACTTCCGACGTCAGGAGTCACAGAGGCTGAAAACTTCCGACGTCAGGAGTCACAGAGGCTGAAAACTTCTGACGTCAGGAGTCACAGAGGCTGAAAACTTCCGACGTCAGGAGTCACAGAGGCTGAAAACTTCTGACGTCAGGAGTAACAGAGGCTGAAAACGTCTGTGACGTCAGGAGTCACAGAGGCTGAAAACTTCTGACGTCAGGAGTCACAGAGGCTGAAAACTTCTGACGTCAGGAGTAACAGAGGCTGAAAACTTCTGACGTCAGGAGTCACAGAGGCTGAAAACTTCTGACGTCAGGAGTCACAGAGGCTGAAAACTTCTGACGTCAGGAGTAACAGAGGCTGAAAACGTCTGTGACGTCAGGAGTCACAGAGGCTGAAAACTTCCGACGTCAGGAGTAACAGAGGCTGAAAACTTCCGACGTCAGGAGTAACAGAGGCTGAAAACTTCTGACGTCAGGAGTAACAGAGGCTGAAAACTTCTGACATCAGGAGTCACAGTGGCTGAAAACTTCTGACGTCAGGAGTCACAGAGGCTGAAAACTTCTGACGTCAGGAGTCACAGAGGCTGAAAACTTCTGACGTCAGGAGTAACAGAGGCTGAAAACTTCCGACGTCAGGAGTAACAGAGGCTGAAAACGTCTGTGACGTCAGGAGTCACAGAGGCTGAAAACTTCCGACGTCAGGAGTCACAGAGGCTGAAAACTTCTGACGTCAGGAGTAACAGAGGATGAAAACGTCTGTGACGTCAGGAGTCACAGAGACTGAAAACTTCTGACGTCAGGAGTAACAGAGGCTGAAAACGTCTGTGACGTCAGGAGTCACAGAGGCTGAAAACTTCTGACGTCAGGAGTCACAGAGGCTGAAAACTTCTGACGTCAGGAGTAACAGAGGCTGAAAACGTCTGTGACGTCAGGAGTCACAGAGGCTGAAAACTTCCGACGTCAGGAGTAACAGAGGCTGAAAAGGTCTGTGACGTCAGGAGTCACAGAGGCTGAAAACTTCCGATGTCAGGAGTAACAGAGGCTGAAAAGGTCTGTGACGTCAGGAGTCACAAAGGCTGAAAACTTCCGACGTCATGAGTCTCAGAAGCTGAAAACTTCCGACGTCAGGAGTCACAGAGGCTGAAAACTTCCGACGTCAGGAGTCACAGAGGCTGAAAACTTCCGACGTCAGGAGTCACAGAGGCTGAAAACTTCCGACGTCATGAGTCTCAGAAGCTGAAAACTTCCGACGTCAGGAGTCACAGAGGCTGAAAACTTCCGACGTCAGGAGTCACAGAGGCTGAAAACTTCCGACGTCAGGAGTCACAGAGGCTGAAAACTTCTGACGTCAGGAGTCACAGAGGCTGAAAACTTCTGACGTCAGGAGTCACAGAGGCTGAAAACTTCCGACGTCAGGAGTCACAGAAGCTGAAAACTTCCGACGTCAGGAGTCACAGAGGCTGAAAACTTCTGACGTCAGGAGTCACAGAGGCTGAAAACTTCCGACGTCAGGAGTCACAGAGGCTGAAAACTTCCGACGTCAGGAGTCACAGAGGCTGAAAACTTCCGACGTCAGGAGTCACAGTGGCTGAAAACTTCTGACGTCAGGAGTCACAGAGGCTGAAAACTTCTGACGTCAGGAGTCACAGAGGCTGAAAACTTCTGACGTCAGGAGTAACAGAGGCTGAAAACTTCCGACGTCAGGAGTCACAGAGGCTGAAAACGTCTGTGACGTCAGGAGTCACAGAGGCTGAAAACTTCCGACGTCAGGAGTCACAGAGGCTGAAAACTTCTGACGTCAGGAGTAACAGAGGCTGAAAACGTCTGTGACGTCAGGAGTCACAGAGGCTGAAAACTTCTGACGTCAGGAGTAACAGAGGCTGAAAACGTCTGTGACGTCAGGAGTCACAGAGGCTGAAAACTTCTGACGTCAGGAGTCACAGAGGCTGAAAACTTCTGACGTCAGGAGTAACAGAGGCTGAAAACGTCTGTGACGTCAGGAGTCACAGAGGCTGAAAACTTCCGACGTCAGGAGTAACAGAGGCTGAAAAGGTCTGTGACGTCAGGAGTCACAGAGGCTGAAAACTTCCGATGTCAGGAGTAACAGAGGCTGAAAAGGTCTGTGACGTCAGGAGTCACAAAGGCTGAAAACTTCCGACGTCAGGAGTCTCAGAAGCTGAAAACTTCCGACGTCAGGAGTCACAGAGGCTGAAAACTTCCGACGTCAGGAGTCACAGAGGCTGAAAACTTCTGACGTCAGGAGTCACAGAGGCTGAAAACTTCTGACGTCAGGAGTCACAGAGGCTGAAAACTTCCGACGTCAGGAGTCACAGAAGCTGAAAACTTCCGACGTCAGGAGTCACAGAGGCTGAAAACTTCCGACGTCAGGAGTCACAGAGGCTGAAAACTTCCGACGTCAGGAGTCACAGAGGCTGAAAACTTCCGACGTCAGGAGTCACAGAGGCTGAAAACTTCCGACGTCAGGAGTAACAGAGGCTGAAAACGTCTGACGTCAGGAGTAACAGAGGCTGAAAACTTCCGACGTCAGGAGTCACAGAGGCTGAAAACTTCCGACGTCAGGAGTAACAGAGGCTGAAAACTTCTGACGTCAGGAGTAACAGAGGCTGAAAACTTCTGACATCAGGAGTCACAGAGGCTGAAAACTTCTGACGTCAGGAGTCACAGAGGCTGAAAACTTCTGACGTCAGGAGTCACAGAGGCTGAAAACGTCTGACGTCAGGAGTAACAGAGGCTGAAAACTTCCGACGTCAGGAGTAACAGAGGCTGAAAACGTCTGTGACGTCAGGAGTCACAGAGGCTGAAAACTTCCGACGTCAGGAGTAACAGAGGCTGAAAACGTCTGTGACGTCAGGAGTCACGGAGGCTGAAAACTTCCGACGTCAGGAGTAACAGAGGCTGAAAAGGTCTGTGACGTCAGGAGTAACAGAGGCTGAAAACTTCCGACGTCAGGAGTAACAGAGGCTGAAAACTTCTGACGTCAGGAGTCACAGAGGCTGAAAACTTCCGACGTCAGGAGTCACAGAGGCTGAAAACTTCTGACGTCAGGAGTCACAGAGGCTGAAAACGTCTGTGACGTCAGGAGTCACAGAGGCTGAAAACTTCTGACGTCAGGAGTAACAGAGGCTGAAAACGTCTGTGACGTCAGGAGTCACAGAGGCTGAAAACTTCTGACGTCAGGAGTCACAGATGCTGAAAACTTCTGACGTCAGGAGTCACAGAGGCTGAAAACTTCTGACGTCAGGAGTCACAGATGCTGAAAACTTCTGACGTCAGGAGTCACAGAGGCTGATAACTTCTGACGTCAGGAGTCACAGAGGCTGAAAACTTCTGACGTCAGGAGTCACAGATGCTGAAAACTTCTGACGTCAGGAGTCACAGAGGCTGATAACTTCTGACGTCAGGAGTCACAGAGGCTGAAAACGTCTGACGTCAGGAGTCACAGAGGCTGAAAACTTCTGTGACTCCTGAACTTAAACTTTCATGTTCAACTAAAGGTTATTTTAGTTATAATTCTAATTACTATCTTAAAAAATATATTTTTTATTTAAGACTTTTTTATGCAATCAGAAATGCACTGAAATATACAAATAAGAAATTTATTCAAATCCTTTTTAAATAAGAAAATATAAATTTTATTTCCTAAATAGCATGCTTGATCAGCGGTAGCAAAGGATGCATCTGCAGCTGAAAATGATCTCTAACATCAACATTTGAAAAGTTGTGTACTTTGTGCTTGACTTAACGTTAATGCGCTGTAGAGTTGAAAATGTGTTTTAGTGTGAGATTATTGTTTGGACTGAATTTGAACCAGGTGAAGATAAAACTGCCACTTGATGAGTTTTGGGCAGAACGTATTTACAGACAGTTTTTCTTACCTCAAATGCAAAATGTATATATTTTTGTACATTTTGCCTTGAGTACTGTTCTGAGGATGTTGTTCTTTTATCAAATAACTTTTCTGAGTCTGTATACTCCAGTTAATGATGAATCAGTTACTAAATTAGTTGACAATCACTTCAATAATTAATTAATCACAATTAAAACCATTAAGTATCTCAGCTCCTAATATTTGCGACTGTTTATTGTTAGCATTTAATTTATAAAAAGTTTTAGTTTTGTCTTCTGATTTATAGCACTAAATCAGAAACTCAATCCGATTGTTAGCTTTTATTTATATTAACAGTATCGTATTTTCCACATTATAAGGCGCACCTTCAATGAATGGCCTGTTTAAAACCTTTTTCATATATAACCCGCATAGAATAGACGCTATAGTAAAGGCTGGTGTTACGTTATGCATCCATTAGATGGAACTGCGCTAAAGGGAATGTCAACAAAACAGTCAGATAGGTCAGTCAAACTTTATTAATAGATTACAAACCAGCGTTCTGAAAACTCTGTTCATTCCCAAAATGAATAAACATCTGTTTTATTATTTTCCCCGAGGTAAAGTCAGTGACGTGGTATTTTCGTGACACAGTTTATCTTTTAACAACAGCAAGGTATAACATGTAGTGGAGGGGAACTTTTCCTCGATTCAATAAACACGTAAAAAACAGTCTGATACTGTTACGGTAAATCAAACGTTAGTGCAATCACAATATATATCCACTTCCGCACCATTGATTGGTTCATGTTAAATTCTCTCTCTGCTGCTCTATTCCCGTGTTCTACTGCGTGACTGATCGCCTTGAGCTTAAACTCTGCGTCGTAAGCATGTCTCTTAATAGGAGCCATTTTGGGGTCTTTACACAAAACCCAGCGTGCACCGCGCGCTTCTTCTTCTACGAGGGAAAATGAAGTCGGCGGCTGCTTACCGTAGTTGCGAGACCTGTTGTGGCTCAATATCGGTCCATATACAGTATATGGCGCACCGGATTATAAGGCGCACTGTCGACTTTTGAGAAAATTGAAGGTTTTTAGGTGCGCCTTATAGTGCGGAAAATACGGTAATTAGGTAACTTTCAGAGACAAAGAGTAATACTGAATCCTGTTCGTTGGTAAACTTTATTTAACCAGAAAGCGGAAAAACTTACTAAGATTAAAAAAAATCACATTTACAAGAGTGACCCGGGCAATATGACAGCAAAACAAGACAAGAACAAGACGATTTCAGTTTTGCTTAAGGATAGCAGAGTAAAGGTGGTCAAATACAAACACAAACTTGTACTTTTTGCTGATCTATCTCATAAAATCCCAGTGTAATTCATTGCTGTTTGTAAGATGAAACTGTCACATTATTTTAATAGATTAGTTTTATGATTAAGTCAATATGTTTTTTTCTTTTTCTTAACTTTGTATTATCAAATATGTCAAAGTGTGTAAAAGTTCAATCTGTGGGAATACTTTTACAAGGCACTGGACATAATTTCCCGAGGCTTAGGGTCAACTCAGAGAAGCAGAGACCATTAATAAACGGACAGCACAGGATCCACTGGGCTCTCTTTTTGTTTTTTGGCAGGTGGCCCCTTTCACATTATATTCTTGACTTGCCTCCAGGAGGGCCTAATGACCCTCTGCTAGGAGGGGGAAATAGTGAAGGAAGAAGTGGGGGGGGGGGGGATAGAGGGTGCACAGTGCAAAGATGCGCCCTGAAAGCCACAGAGGAGCCGTCCAGGAAGAGAGAGAGAGAGAGAGCGCGTACCATGTCCCCCACTAGAGAGACAAGCGAGAAGGAGCTCTTTTTCTCAAGACTCTTCATGTGACCATCTCCCTCTCACTTCAACCTCTCTCTTCTTCTCCGAGTCACTTCTCCATCTCCACCCATCCTCCCGTTTCTTCCTCCCCTGTCCTCCGGAGCAGGTTGGTAATTGTCCCGCGCAGCAGCACGGTTTTCCATTAACTTAAGTATGTACAAGGAGCCGATCTCTAACTGAGCTAAATGTGGATTTAGTTGTGCTTTCGAGCTCCATCACAGGGAGGAAGTGGGGTCCTCAGGGGCTGCTGGGGGAGTGCGGTCTACGTCGAAATTCCCCAAGAATTTCCCGACAGCTTTATTAGCCACATCCAAAACAAACCCAGAGCCCACACCCATCTACGCCTCCTTTTCCTGAAAGATGGGGAGCAGATCCATAAACAAAATCAGAGGGTACAGTAAGGTCCCTAATCAAGGCAATCAGGGCTGTTTTCAGTGGTGTACAGCACAGCCGCAGCGCTGGTCTCATCTTTGTCTGCGCTTTAATTACTTGCTTTTGCGTTTTGATGGAGGGGGGTGACGGGGTGATTGTGCCTTATCACCTATCTCCAAGGATAAAAGACTACCCAATTACTTTGTTTGGATGCTAATGATTGTATTTCATTAGTAGCCGCTCTTAGCCCTCCTCACCCGGTAAATGAATGAATATGCAGTAATTTCAATTATTGAAATTATGAAAATTGCTTTTAAAAAGACGGCACGGGTATCATCAGCTTTCCACTGTGACATAATGCCATTTTAATTTCTGTAATAGTTTTAATTGTCAGTGTGCCCGCTGTGCATTAATCATTTAATTGTATTGTCTTTTTCCGCGCCAAACACCTACACGCCCCCGAACACCCACTCGCTTTCCCGCCCCGGCTTTGAAAATACAAATCCCAATCAGCACCACCATCTTGAGAGTGATGAGCCACGAAGAACACCAAACCAAGTTGATTCGAAGTTCGGCGACGGTGGCCGAAAGTTCTTCTTTGTTGGAGGGTTTTATGAAGGAGAATGGAGATCTGAACATGTGACCCTGGAGATCCCTGACAAGAAAATGAAAAAGGCTAAAAAAAAATTTATATATAGATATATACAGTATATATATATACAGGGGTTGGACATATATTCTGGAGGGGTTGTATATATATATATATATATATATACAACCTCTGTATATATATATACTGTAGGTATATAGATATATATAAGTGTGTATCTATGTACCTATATATATATTTATATATATGTAATCAAGGAAAACATGAGACGGTTGTTTTAGTTCAGATTTCAATTGCAGATTGTTTCTAACATAAAGGTTGGATATAATTTAAGATAAAATATTAACAGTGCAGTGCTCCATACTTTAAGCACTTTGAACATTCATTGTTGAAAAAGACGCTTTGCTACCTAAAAGAAAGTTTCTTTTTATCTCAGAAAATAAATGACATCTATTTCTTTTATTTGTATTTGTCTAAAAATACATTTTAATAGATACCCATTCACCATAACATGATTTAGTATCATACATACGGTAGACAACTCCAAAGAAAACTGTAAGCGTAATCTAAATCTGTGGCAACAATTAGCAGAAGTTTTGTCTAGGTACATTTTAATTAATATTTTTGCACCAAAGTTGTGAAAATTTAGCAGCTCAAAATGAATAAAGTAGTTAAATATCATGGAATTTTTAAAATGCACTTAAACTTAAATGTTCAGATTATTTAACTCAATATTGCCAATCAATATAAGTAGGGTCAAAGTTATGCTATGTGTTTTAAAACTAAGCACAACAGGCAGACAATTTATATTTCAGTATTCAAACACAAGTACAAAACATCTGCTCGATCACCAGTTAATAAAAACAAGACAGTAGTATGTGTATAAAATATCTTATTCTAATCATCTTCTAAACATACATTGTCATCCATAAGCTGGGATCAATCAATCAGCTGGCTGTAGTCGTTAGTTCTTGCAAACAAAACATACGGGTTCAGAGAACAGACACATAACTGATCTGTTATTCCGTCATAAAGTGTCACAGAAACCTTAACATTTAAAAATATTTTTAAATCCATTTTAAAATCAATGGCAGCCTCAGGATGAAGAAGTCTAGCTGGCCAGAAAGTTTGACTAGAGTTAGCGCTGTCGCTAAGCTAGCTAATGCTGGAAATGTTCAAATCCTGTTGCAGTACAGAAACTTTCCACAAAGTTTATGACAGTTCTCAAGTTTCACTACATTAATATATCAATTCGTAACACAACCCAAAATAGAAATGATTATCTCCTACCATTTTCTACTGGGCGCCAAACAAGGCTAACAGACAGGTCAGATTTGTTGTTAAAGAAAATAATTGATCTTGGATTCAAACCATTGCTGAACATTACATTACACACAATGTACAGTATTTAAATAAAAGAATAATTAATTGCTAATATTATCACCCTCATAAATTCACTTTTACAGAGTGTTTCTAGTTTCACTGCACAATATTATGTTATCTCCTTTGTTAGCGGGCAGTGTGAGTGCTATTTATCAGAAGATACTGTTTTAAGGAAGTGGAGTCCAGCTTTTTTAAATGGTGTTGTATAAAGACAGAACTTTATACACAATTTGGGTCTCTGTCTCTTTTAGTGCACGGATTCTCTACTTAGTTATAACTACTAATTATAATCCCAAAATTTTCACTTTCACCTGCCTTTGTAGAAGCATTTAAATATGAAAACCTAAGTTAATCACCCAAATAGTTAATGTGACAATTTATTATCTGCTGCGTGTTTCTGAACTGTGAGCTAAAGCATAATTAGAGGCAAAATAATAAACAACAACCATGAGAAGAAGCTCTCAATTGTCTCCTGAAGAGGTAGGAGCACAAGCAGCTTCTACAAAAACATTGCCAAGCTTTTTTTTTTAGTCCCAAATCGTTTTCTTAAACTCGTGTCATGAAAATCAGCTCACACGCCTCAGCGGTGAACTTCGGAAAGCAAAACTGACAGCTGGGACTTTCTCAATTTTCAATGATATTTCTGCCTGCGTGTTTTGAAAAGAGTAAAATTGTCAGTTAAGGATGACAAAAGTACACACACATCAGTGTTTTTAAGATTTCGCTACGATGGAAAGTATTCCAGTACAAATCAAGATGACATAAGACATACATTAAAATGATAAAGTAGCCCTGCACTATTGCGTTAGGAATCGTTAACAGACTGTTGCTTAATGCATTGACTGTGTGTGTTGCTAGTTAAAATTGCACTGCAGATCTACTTGAGATCAGCTGGTGAGAAAAAACATGACCTTTTATCCACAAACTTGAAGCTGTTTCCTTAAAGTAAAAGTTGGAAGCAAAGATCTAAATATTGTTAACGTAATTTTATTTGTTTTTAGGCAGATAAACCCTGGTTTTGCATACACTTTAAGTCTTAGTTTGAACTTTGTATCAACCTGAGCTACAGAGTCATTCCAGGGTGGGTTTTTTTCCTAACATTGATACTATGACAAAAAAGCAATGTCTCCAGTAATTGTTTAAAACATTCAATGTTTACCACAATACACAGAAATACAGTCTTGGTCTTTGTTTTGGAAGAACCAGCCTCGACTCCATGCAAGGTGGCTAGTAATGGTAGCTAACGCTAACAGCTTAGCATCTGCTACGTCCATCAGGAGTTAAGACCTAGGTGGGCTTTGAAAATCTCAAAAACATCATGGTGATTTATCCATCCATCCTTGGTAATTTTAGGTGATAAATTTCTCCATAACAACGTGAGGTTGGAAGTGGTGCGCCACCAATAATCTTCCTGAGTGCAACATGTACCAAGCGTGGTTCATTTATACCCTTTCTGGTGATTGTAGCTGAAGAAAATGTAGTCAACATCACAGCAGTTCAGTTGAAAGCTGTTTTTTTAGATCTTTAAATTATCTTACTTTTCTGTCAAACATTTTCACTCCACTGTCGCCAAATGCTTGCATAGTATGTAGGTTTGTTACAAAATCAAAGACTACTAATTGACATATGGAAGTTGGCTGCGTTTTATCAAGTCATAACTCTTTTTTTCTTCTTGTAATAAATTGAGTAGACATTTGTTGTGAATTAGCTTAAATTGTTTTACCCGTTCCTCTTCGGTATCTGTTCAGAGATCAGAGAGGAAGGTCTTTGGTGGCGCATCAACTTGCTCCACATCCCATGTAAATATTCATCAGCTTCTGTGTAAACAACCGTCCGATGCAAACAGTTTACATACTCCTAAAATAGCGTTTGTGCAAACCGCTGGGACATTTTTCAAACCGGTGTTACAGCAGCTGTCATGGGAGCATAAGAAGGTCAAGCAGGAGAAAGACGGCACCAAGATTGTGTGAAGAGAGAATCTAAATGTGATGATAGCAAGTGGAAGCCGGGAAAGTACTCTTACAAAAGGGAGGGATTTACAGAAGACTTACCCTTCTTTGGTTTGAATCACACAATATGATTCTGTAGAAGAAGCCAATTCTTTTTTTCTTTGCTCCAGGCCGTTAAAATTTGCCAACTTGTTATCACCCTATCGGGGTCAAGAAGTCTTTTACCATAGACTGAACAAACAAGCTTGTTCTGTTTTATTCAACCACATGAGGATGCAGTCCTTGGTTACAGACTGTCTGTGGCGCACTGAAGGCACCGCGGTCCAAGGCTGGCCTTCGTCCAGTTCCTACACAATTGTGCCACCTTCTGGAGTAAATGGTAAAATAGAGCAGGAACGAGGAGGCATTCAGAAGTAATCAAGTTTCTTTGTGCCGTAAGTCCCTTCTTTATGTTTCTGTGTTCCTATTGAATGCAAGAGAGCACAGCAAGACAAGGTCACCTTTAACCAGATTCTTTTTTGTTGGTCTGTGAGGAAAACTGTTTTTTATGTTAGAGAGGAATTTTATACATTAACAGGTGAAGTTAGCAGGTCCCTACGTGGATTTTTCTTTTTTCCCCAACTATGAAGGTTGTAAACTTCAGAAAGATGAATCCAGTTTTATTAACAAATCCTTTTTCATTTTTTCATTTATACCAGAGAGCGTCAGCTCAATGTAAACAGTCTAATTACATTTTTAGCATTACTTCATACGGTGGCCTCGGTTATCCTCCTGTTTTCCCGGGACAGACGTCTCCCTGTTTCTACTTCATCTCCACCGAGGCTCGCAGAGCCGTCACAGAAAGGCTGCGGTGTTTGCCTGCATGCTGTTGGTGCACTAGTGATGCGAGGGTGTACACAGACTCATATTTGGGGGCTGGGGGACGAAAAGAGAAGATTGGGGAGTGATTCAATCGCTACACAAATGGATTTGGCTAATAGAGGCAGCCTCTGATCCTGACTGGTACACAGCTGGAGCCCCCCTAATTGGAGAGGGTGAAGAGTGGAGAAGAGAGTGGATAGGGAGAAAGAGAGAATATGGCCCCCGGAGAAAATGCACCTCTGCTGCATCACTGCTGGGCTGACGTGGCTCGTGGCAAACGTTTGTGTCCAAGGAAAAGGAAACCGTTTAAAAAAATAAATAACACGGCATGTGGAGGCTCATCATAACTCATTGTTAATATTCTCACCCCTGAAAGCCGCTTTGTGTAATCATTTCTGGTATTCTAAATATCTGATGAAGGGTGGTCTAAGAGCAAAAAGTGGCTCACTTCACCGCATTGAGGACCATTAGAGAAATGCTATAACTATTTATCAGCGCTGAGTACTCGGCCCTTTTTTCTAAATTGGAGTCGTCGTGAAATGTGTTTCCCTGAAATAGTTTTGAGGTAAAAATGCAAAGCAGGCAGAGGAGAGTGAAATTACTCCTTCTAAAAGGAGTGAAAGTCAAAATCCTCAAGGTTTTTTCGTTTTTTACACGTCCCAGATTTCGTATTTATTTCTGCATAGCTTTTGATGTGCCAGTAAAAATGGAAAAATTGACCAGTTTGAGTATTTTGGGGTTGAATGTGAATTTGCCTGGTATTTTCCCTCTTTTAGGTAATCATTTTGTGCCGCTGACTCCCATTCAGAATGCATTTTCTGAGTACACTGCTATTGCAGTTTTTGTTTTATTTTTTGTCATTCATTGATCTTCAAATCATTTCAGATTTTCATGTTGCATTGTCCACTTAGGTGAAAATATTTATTCTGCCAAACATATAAGGGATGGGAATTAAACAACTTTTCAATGACTTTGCATAAAATATGAAAATAGTCCAGAATCAATGCCCATCTTTGACACTAGCAAGTTGAAAAATATTTCCAAATTTGCATATGTGAAATGGGACAAAATAAAATCTGCCAAACAGGGACTCTGACTGCTAGGACTGGCATTTAAGGAGTTAAAAAAATCTTGAAAATGTATGAATATGTGTTTTGTATGTTAAAATATATAGTGGTATTTATATATATATATATATATGTATATAAAACAAAACATGATTGTACACAATGTTTCCATGGCAAACGTGACGTCTTTTGTTATCTGAGATACATCTCAGTGTGTTTCAGACAGGATAACTTAAAATCATAACTTTCATTTCCCATGTAAATGACGACCAGCATCTGCGTAAATTATACCCACATGCGGATGTGACGCCAATTAACGGTTCAATAGGTAACACTGATATAAGCCTGTTACGGTCCGACCAGTAAGGCACAAGGACAAAGGCATATATAAAAAAAAAAAAAATTCTTCTATTTATTTTTCAAAAAAATCTTAACAAAAGTCTTTCAACAACAAATCTGAAAAATATAGCAAAATGGGCCCAAAAGAAATCAACTAAGGCACACGTAACGCAGGGTAACAAACCAAAACTGACCTCACAATAACACACAGGGGAATTTATACACAAAGGCTAGCCTACACAAACGAGGAGGGGTGGGAGAGAAGACAAAGGCAAACAATGCATAAACATAAAACAACTAATTCAAATTGACTACAACACAACTGTAAAAAACAAAACAACCTAACACCAAAAATGTTTTAACAATTATGCTATTAGTAGAGAGAGAGGCAGATTCTTCAACATCAAGTCCCCTGCTTCCAGCAGCCTGGTGGTTTGTTCCACTTCCTGGTTTGCCTTTCAACCAGTCCTCTCCCTCAGCCAGTCCTTCAAACTCAGCAAAACAAAATAGGTACATAAATAGCCAAATAAACATAAGGTGTTTACTAAATGTGTGCACCCATAATAGTAAACAACCTAATGCCATAACCACCACAAAAAAGTGAAATTACAAATGTATTGTGTGAAAGATTCAAAAAATATTATGTGAAATCATTTAAATAAACACTAACACTGGGGAAAAGATGGAGGAACCTCCACTAAGTCACTATGACAGTTTAAAGATTGGAGTTGTTCTAATTTGGTAGAAGTTTGCTTTGGTCTAGAATCATTAGCTTCAACCAAACTAACCTGAATATGGTAAATGGAAAATACCACGAGCGATATTTACTCTATTGCAAACCAATAAGTCAAAAAAAAGGGTGAGGGTTTTATTTTGACAGCTGTAGTAGCTCACCAGTGACAGAGCATACCTTCATTTTTAGTATTTTTTTCTTTTAAGCTACATTTTGTAGCAGTGACAACACAGAGGAAAACATCGGGAAAGCATCGCACCAGAAGGAAAGTGTCGATTTTAAAGAATTCTTTAAATTTCGTGTAGAAAATGTGTTTGGATCTTCTAGGAATGAGATCATTTTATTACGACGCACAGGGACCTCACGACTCTTCCTTTTGCGTAAGGAGTAAATCTGGCGAGTTTTAAATGAAAGTATGTGTGTGCGCTGGGAGGAGGGAGAGGGGAGCCGAATGGGCAGAGTGAGAGAGCTCTCGTGTGTGTGTGTGTTTTAAAAGTAGGAGGTCTCTTCCAATTGCCGCAAAACACAAAGAGCTGCAGAGGGAGACCTCAGCAGGGGGGCTCTTAGCAAGGCCATCAGCTCACAGGGAAAGGGCAGAGGAAGGGCTCACATGCAGGAAACAGCCTGTAAAGGAGACAGATTTCACTCACACGATCTCGCACTTACATCCTCATGAGGACATTTAATTGTCCTTCGTATAAATCCAGCCAGCCTATGAAGAGGTTTGATAGAGAACATCCGGGGGCAACCAGTAAGACTAAGGGAGAGGTGTAGAGAATACGCTAACTAGATGTGCACTCCATAAATATGTCCTGACCTGAAAAGTTGGAAGGAGTAACACCTCGTTTAAATGAGAGGTAGAGAAAAGTCCAATTTTGAAATTGTGACAAGAATGAAGGGGTCACAGCAAAAACGAGAGCAAAGGAGAGGAAGACTACATGCTAAACGCTGAAAACACTGAACATCAACACTTTTCTTCCGCAGGGTCATGGAAGCTGCTCAGTTGATAGGAGCATGGACTGAGCTAAAAAGAAAACAACCAACCACAAACAGAAATGTGTTGGGTGGTCTTAATATGAAACCAGAGCTCAGTTCAGACATAAATCCATCTAAACATTTGAGGCAATTAATGCTCAGGGCTCAAAAGTTGAATAAAAATGCACAAAACATTTCAAATCTTGCATCTTTCTCATCAAATCGAGTTTATTTGAATAGCACAACAAGGCAGTTCAAAGTGCTTTAGGTCATAAAAACATACTACTGTCACCAATCACGAAACAAGCAATAAGCTTTACGTTTTGTCAAATGCCACGATGAAAGTTGTCAAGCAAATGTACATCACATATATAGATCAGTGTTCCAGTTATTATGAGTCAAAAGCAGCGCTAACAGAAGGTTTTTAAGCCTCGATTTAAAGTTTTCTGGCCGTTTGCTCCAGATTAGTGGAGCATAAAAACTGAATGCTGTTTCTACATGTTTAGTTCTGACTCTAGGGATGCAGAGTTATGTACTACTTTGTGTTGGTCACGTCTCAACCTTAAAGAAAACACAGAAAACAATGTGTAGCATGCGCTTCAAATATGCCTTTATTTTGGTGAAACTAGTCCTAAAGACAGGTTAAAAGTACAAATACATCCTCAAATTTTGCCCGTATTCACTAAGTACAAGAAAACAAAAAACAAGGGACAACTCTGACACTCTTTTGTTTTGTTAATGCACACCTTCACATTCTGCCGACACACACACACAAAGACAGTATTTATGTCAGGAGAGGAAAGGGAATAATTGGCTTCGCACTCCTCGCGCTCTACAGCCGATAATCCCCGATCATCAACATGTTAATGTACAAACACAGACAAATCGTCAGATCCTGTGGGTACACGTACGCACAGAAGCGAGCCAACCATCCCTCCCACCGTGTTTCCTTTGTGCGGACCATTGTAACAGTTTTGTCTGAGCCATATGGGCTGGTTAAGGGATGTGGACCCCCAGCAGCTGAGGCTTTGTCCTCGTGTCACACAGGTCACCGGGATTGTGTTCCCCGCTAATTCCTTCTTTCAGGGACTACAGATCAGAGTCTATAATGATCTGGGCGGCCTAGAACAGGGATTACTGCTGCTACCAGACATCAACAGGCCGGGGTGTGTGTGTGTGTGGGGGTGTGTGTGTGGGGGTGTGCGTGTGTGGGAAGGGGGTGAAAAACGGGAGAAGATAGAGAGACACGACATCTTAGATGAAACACTGTTGCTGCTACTCTCTCAGCAGGACTCAAATGATTCCCTCTTCTTGCTGGAAACCCACCCACCGCACCGATATGGATCCTCCCCACCTCTCAAACACACACGCCCACACACGCATACACATGTTCGGAGTTTTCCACCTCATTTCTTCCAATCCAGTTTAGGCAAACAGTATTAGCGGAGAAAGTGAAGGCAGTGAAGGGAACGTAATGGCTTCTGTTGTCTCCCCTGACCTCTATTGTTGCCGTGTGGATTACAGATTACAAAGTGATTTCTGCTTCTTTTTTTTTTTCCCCTCCACACCTTTTTACCATCTATTATGTAACAGTATTTTAACATGGCAAAATAAAAAGGTTTTGCAGACCCTAAGGATTTTGATCTCAGTAGAAACTGTGACTGATTTCTTTCAAAAAGAAAAATCTGCTCCAGAGGCAGCACAGGTTTTAATTTCACGGTGTGTCGACTGCTTTATTTAATCTCAATTTGCGAGATTATGTCCGTCTAATTATTTTTGGTAAGTGAAACATTTCTTTACTAAACTTGTGTAGTCTTCTGATTGTTCAACCCTCTTTAAAGCTGCAGTATGTAACTTTTTAAAAAACACTTAGAAAAGTTTTTACTATTAAAACTGTCACTCTTGTGACAGTTTGATGTGATACAGATAATCTGTGAAAAAGTTCCTCTGCCTTCTCCCAGTGCTCCCGGCGGTAACTATGACCAACCAATCAGAGCCAGGAGGAGGGTCTTAGCGCTGACAATCAACCTCTGTGTTGCTCTCTGTTACGCTGTAGCTTTGACAGCACAACCTGTCGTGAATGCTCACGTCAGTCAGCATAACCTCTGTTAACGGTGGATAAACAGTTTTTCTCTTATAGTAAGTTGTTTCTGAGCTGAGCTGCATGTACACGAGGTTGACTGACAGCGCTAAGACCCTCCTCCTGACTCTGATTGGTTGTTTTTTGGCCGAGATCGTTGTCTTTCTTCGGACGCCAATGTTGGCTCAGGGACCAGGTGGAGGAGATTGATCTTTTCACAATTATCTGTCTCAAACAACAGGTGGTTAAGGACACAGTGGCCGAAGAAACTCTGGATTTTCAGTCATATTTACCTCTGGACTCTAGTTGGAGCTAGAGTCCCAAAGCATTAATATTCCTCTCAAGAAGTCATTCTTTTGTCTTGCAGAGGCCTGAAGGTTTGAGGTCATAACTTGCTGGTATTTGGAAATGTTCCACCTGGACAGAAACTTTTAAAAGAGCGTGTGTTTTCCAGGCACATAGTGCCATTTGATAGCACAATCAAGTAACTATGTGATCTTCACTTGCAATAAAAATGCTACATATGTCAAATATGACCTAAAGAAACTTGCCTTTGTTACTTAACACCTTGAAATTGGGCCTCTGTCTCTTTAAAAACTCCCGCTCCTTCTGAGACTTTGCAGAACTCCAAAGACAGCACCAGGTCCATCCTGGTGTTTTGCTCAATGAATGGTTGCCGGGGGAGATTAAAGGATTTCTCAAACATGCAGGAAAGAATCAAGGCAACGCTCCAGGTATGGTGTTGATGAGGGAATGACATTATAACATGACTTCACATTATACTGCCCCTTTAACTTTAAACTTTTAAATGATTTAGGGTTACAAATTGACAGTAATAATACCATTTAATCGTTTCTCAAGACTGTAACTAAAATGTAAATACGGGGGGAGTAGAAGCGACAGCATTTGTATTGGCTTACTGAATTAATAGAACTTTTCTTACAAAATGAGATGCTTAATGTAAAGAACTTTTTCCTCTTGTGCTCCTCTGCTTAAAGCCCATAAAAAACACATACTGCAAATAAGATATTTCATGAAATATAGCATGAATGAAATGAAAGTCAGTCCTTTCAAACACAAACTGCAACTTTCACTGAGATCAAGAGCAGGAAATCCAGAGCAGATGAAAGGCTTGTTGCAACAAGAGCCTTTCAGTTCCTTTCAGAAAGGGAAAAAAAACCAACAACATTGTCGCCGTACGGGACTTTAGTAAACAGCGCTGGTCTCTCTCACTGCCAGGAGGTTGATAAGACAAGCTTACTAATTAGATCTTCAGAAGAAAGATGTCTGCGTCCTAAATTAAGGCTACGAAAGCTCATGTAGACCAAAAGAAAAAAAAAAAGATGAGTTGCTGAAAGGAACTACTTTTAATGGAGCAGCTGGAAAAAAAAACACACACAAAAAAAAAAACAATTTGTTTTTTTTTCCCTCATTCCACTTTTAATTTTCTGCCCTCATTTGTTTTTGTTGACATTGCTTCAGAGTTGAGCCTCTTCCTTCTTCCCGCTTGTGGAAGAGGGACTTGCATTGTAATTCATTCTCTCAAGGACCGGTCCCCATGCAAGGCCAGCCGATAATAGGGGCGAAACCATTTACCCGGCAGTTTTATTTGTGTGGGGTTTTCTCTCTCTCTCTCTCTTCCTTTCCCTCTCGGCTTCGGACAGATCACGGTTGCTGTGAGATGACAGCTGTCTCCGATGCATTAGCATTGCAAATTAATGGAGGTTGGGTAAAGGGGGGGACCTCAGCCACAGGCCTGCAGCCTGGTATAGGACAGAATGGGTCGAGTCCTGGCCAGGTGCTTATGAGAAACTGTGAGATGAGGAGCAGCTGACAGGGCAGATTTTTTTATTTTTATGTTTTTTTTCATTGCATTGTTTTGGTCTTACCCTTTCAAACTTCACAGGTTACAGATTTTTTTTCTTGTATTTAGGCAAGAATAAAATGCAATTTTTAAAAAAAAAACGCATAGTTTTTAAAGGGTTTCTCAAATGTCCTGCATCCATTTTGACTCTAAAATGTGTGTGCGCGGTGGGCCCCGCCGATTAGCGCATATTTTCAATTTAGTTTATTTAAATCGTGTTGATTCACAACAAATGCCATAAAGATATCTAGTTCATTCACAGAGCTGTATAATCAACTTGATCCAATCCTATATGTTATATCCATTTACTCTTATTATGGATCCAAAGACTTTCTTGTCTTATGAGTTAGCTCGTAATCATTTTGTTCATGTAGCGTCACTTATTTGTCGGTTCCTTAGCACAGGACGTTGAATATCACAACATGGTTTTCATTACAATTTTCTGGTGATTTCTGAGTCGGTAGTGATGTATTTTATTAAATTGAGATAAGGGGTAGGATTAAATAAGTGTTCGCTCCTTTTCAAACAGAAACATGGCGGTAAACTAATTAGTTTGCTCTTGGTTATATATGCACATGTTTTCTCTTGTCCTGCGATTTGCTTGTTTTCTCATTTAAATGGAAAGAAACGTTCGTAGCCGACCGTGGTAGCGACTGCTATGGTTTTGGTCTTTTTTTTCTTTTAAACAAAATCCTCTCTTACTGAAGGTTATTTTTCCCCAAATGGATGACAAGGACCTCATACCCATGTTAAACAAAAACGTTTTAAAGTTATAGTTTGGGGTACAAATTTGTGCAACCAAGAAAGTGTTTTTGGCTTTAAGATTAAGCCACTTAAGACAACCTTCCCTTGCTTTGAGGCTGGTTAACAGAGGTTAAAAAGTCGCTATAGTTGAGCAAACTGATACTTTGTCCTTAGACACGGGGAAGCAAGGTTGACCTTCCCTGGTTTTCAGGTGTTGGAAATTACACCTTTTTTTTTCTTAGAGGTTTTTAAAGACTAAGGGCGATCATTAAGATGCCGATTTTTCACAGTTTCTTGAGTGTGATGCTGGCCACCGGGTTATTTATTCAGCATTTTTCTTAGGTTAGGCACTTAATCAATGCATCATTATTGAGCCTTATTCACAAAAACGCGGCACAAAAAGGTCGCTGCAGATGTTGTGTGTAAAGAGCCTCGGCTACAGAGTGAATCAGGGTTTACGTTTGCCCTTTAAGTAGTGCAGTTATTAAAAAAGATGAATTGATTACCACAACTCCTCCATCTTGTCACTCACACTGTCATCTATGTCCAAAATGTGTCAAGCTGCCAAGACCAAATCCTGCTAATGTCGTCTTTATAATACAGCAGTGGAAGAAGGCGATTGTTCCAGACCCCTGCAAAGATGGATCGTCATGGTAACCAGTGAGCCCTGAAGCTTCGCGCTTCCTCAGAGGTGACGCGAATCCGTCGCCTGAGGGCGGAGCGGGGTTGGGCAGAGGTAGCCGCCGGTAAACTGTTTCTGAGACTTGAGGGTGTAACGTGGATTTCAGTCGGACCGTGATCATTAGACGCTATCCATGAGGAAAAACAGGAGGGAAAAGTTAAAAGCCCAATTCATAGGAGAGTCAATTGTTTGCATTTCACCAATGAATTTCCTAATTTATCTGTAAACCTATATAGCAACCCATTTTCATCCATACGTTCACTCAGATTCGTTTCTCCTGCTGGTAGGATTTGTTTTCTGAAGCACATATTCTTCAATGTCGAATTGGTATATTTTCCTTACTTAAATGACCTGGATGACTTCAGCTTTACCTGACAGAAATACGTCATATGGCATTTCTTCTGGAGTAAAAAAAAAAAAAGAGATGGAGAGAGGAAGGACCGCTGTCTGGGTCCTTTACAAATCCTAGAGTGGCCATCCTCCTACTGCCAGTCCTTGCACAGGGCCACAATTAAATTCTTCACCCACTTATTCTTCTCCTCTTTTCTGTCTCTTGAGGAGACACCTCTCTTGAGAAACACTGAGGCTGCTTTTTAAAGGTCCCAGTGTGGCAGGGTGACAGAGGACACCACTCTCTGTCTTTTCTCTAATTTGGAAAGACCACGCAATGTTGAAAAGGGGGTTCTCAGCTCCCTTCCCAGAGAGCCCCACTGCTCCTGCCCCCTTACTCAGCAACACCCCGCCATGTCAGCCGTGCTCAGGGAGCACTCCCCTGGTCGGTTCTCAGATCCCCCACGCCACCCCGCCCCAGTCTTTCTGTGTGATACCGGCGGCATTGTGAGCGGCAGACAAAGAACAGGAAGCCTGGGGGTCGGCAGGGCACGCCTGAAGGTCAGCTCAATCAGGCTCTGTGTGATGGATGTGGCAGGAAGGCTTGAAAATGCGGCACGCAGGATGACCAAATTCACTTTTTACTCTGTTCTTTGTTCAACATTTTATCTCAGCACACACATGATCCAATTTCTCTTCTGTAATATCCTAGCAGTAGTAGTATTACAAGTGATTTCTATTCAATATGTAATGAATATGTAAATTCCCTTCGGGATCAATAAAGTATTAATTCGGACTGAACTGAATGGAACTGAACTGGTTTGTTTTGACTTGATTTGATTGAACTAAAGTGAACTGAACTGAATTGAAAGTGACAAACTTGGCCTAACACGATTATAAATTGTGCTGAACGATAAATTGTCCCAGAAATGATTGCGATAAACAATAATATTGTGGTTTTGAGAGCAGTTTCCACTGATGCGATGATAATGGCATTAAATTGTAAGTTTGCTCTTTCAAAGACTAAAACACTTTGAGAGAGAAGCAGCAGAAACTGGAAGATAATTCAAACATCCAAAATAAAGCACAACAAACCAAAAAACAGCAAATAAAACAAAATAAAAACACCACCAGAAATAAAATTGGATTATGAAGCCCTTCAAACTATGCTATTCATCAGAATGAAAATTATTGACCTCGTCTCAATTTATCACATGATTAATTGATTAATTACTTATTACGACAGGCTTATGACAAACTGAATTGAATCGAGTTGTTTAGCATCGTTTTTTTTTTTTATTGAACTCTGACCTTAGCTGAGTTGAATCTGTCTTGCTTTTACCAAATAAAGTTACAGCGACTAAGCTGCTGCAGCAACAAATGCGATAACAAGCTACGGTAATCCGTGAATGAGTTTTACTGCATTTGGGCAGCATTGGAGAACTGGTTCCTAAATTAATGGTGGTAAAACAAAAAAAGACGGGGGAAAAAATGGCCCTCTAGTCAGTGGGTGGGAGAAGGGTGTTTGTGTGTCCGCAGTCGTCATGGAGACCCCCGGCTGTGGGAAGCAGTCCAAACATGACAGAGCTGACTTTACTGACTCAAGGTAACTGGGACGGGGGGACACAGCAGCACACAACGTGGGGACAATAGCCTATCCATTAGCGCTAATGGGGGACACATGTAACTGGATTAGGGTGAGGACACCTGGGAGGGGGAGAGACCACATGGGGAGATGGTGGCCCCTCCAACACGTCCCAAACCCACCCCTTCACACACATCGCCATCAAACTTTCACCACATCAAGCGACTGCTGCGGAGCGATGACTACCTGGAGGCATGCAGACATGAACGACAAACTACTGTGGAAAATATATACAAATAGGAAATTAAGTATAACTGTGAGTAGAATGATGGTGAAATAGCCTACACACACACACACACCCTATATATATATATATATATATAGATAGATAAATATACACGTATATATATATATAGATATAGATATGTTCGTTCAACCTTGACTTGAAAAGCAGAGATTATAACCAGGACTGGACAGTCTGACTGAAAAACCATATTGTCACGATGTAAGCTTTTAGCATTGGTCAACATGAATCATTATTGATTTGATTTTTGTTGAAATATTTAAAATCCTGCCAAACTAGTGACATGACCTTTCTCGTTTTATCCACAGTTTTCACTTCACACCGTTGTTTTTTTTTTATTAATTATTTTTAAGTAGTTATGAGGTCCAGCGGCAAAACCTTAAACTGCTGCTGTGCAGGTTACTCAGCAGGCTGTTGCTAGGTAACCAAAGTGTGAGTTAGTCCATGCTACTTACCTAGCTTAGCTCGCAGCAAGAGCTTCTTCTGCCTACATCCCCCAGAATGCTGTGCAGTTCTGGATCGGAGTTCAGTGATTACATGTCTGTCGAGGTACAATTTGCTATTGATTTATTGTCCAACCCTCGTGATAATATTTACATCAAGCAAAACAAATTAAGCTAAACAAATGTTTATCAAATTAGAGCACATTTTTCAAACTGTAGTCGGCATCAGTGGCACAAAGAGCTGTGGCGCTGAGCTAGAGTGGGCGCCACAACGACGACAGAGAAATGATTCCTTGTCAAGAACGCTCTGGGGCCCGATTAATATTCACTTTAATCGTGTTGTCGTCTGATGAGGGGAAGCTAAAGATGGAGATAAAACTCTAGAGATCAGAAGACAAAAAAATGGAAGAGGGAGAAGGATAGATATCAAAATAAACCTTTGCAATGTGGTTGACAGACAGTAGGTACATCATGTCAGACTATCAAGAGAAGGCTTGTAAATATTCACGTTACTAGCCGCAAATGTCGGGATTTTGATAGTTTCTCATTGTAGTTTTGTTGTATTTGGATGTGACATTTTGTCTAATTTAGTTAGCTTTAACTCATTTTTAGAGCTAATAGAACTCTAAAAACTCAAAGTATTGTATTCTGATTACGTATATATCTATTGGGTAATGAATACTCAACATTTTCAAAAAAATGTTTTAGAATATTGTTGGATAACAACTGACTCTGGCATTTTCTTCCAACTTTTGCTGTCGGCGTTTTTATGCACAGCAGCATAAGTGCTGCCAGGAGGATTATGGTGTGTCGTAACTTGCCAACATAAACTGGGGGGAAGAAAAAAAAATTCACATCAGTTCAAAGGGTTAATAAATAGATTCAGAAACACAAAATGTATATCTATTCTTTCAGTGTGTTTTAGTTAGTTTTATAAACCCACGACATAGTTCCAGTTAGTTATTGTTTTTCCTTTAGTTAACTATAGTAACCTTGGCAACTGTGTGCTGTAGCGACACATTGGAGCTATAAAGGAACATACACCTCAGAAAGTATGTAGCTGCATCCCCGGTTCTCAAAAGAATATCTTTAAACCGCCCACAACTTATTTGCTATCAGAACAAATCAAATGAAAACTGCTCTGAAACTTCTAAAGTGGATGTGCCTCCATCTGCTCAGCCTCCGCCCTCCATCCAAAACCCTCCTGGCTCGTCTCTCGTCCCACTTTTCCGTCTCCCCCTGTGCGCGAATTCCTGCGCCCTGCTCAAGACGCCCAGTCAATTAATAAGACATTGTCTCCACCCCTTTGCTTGTGCACAAGAGGCCACCCAGGAGCGGGCGGGCCTTTCCTCTAAAGCCGCTTCACTGGTGGCCCCCCAGGAATGCCAGGAGCTTTGGGAACAGGGTGGGGTTGGAGGTCCGAGGGGGGTGAAGTGGGGATGGAAGGGCACAAGGGGGCATGGGGTTGGTTGGAAAGGTGGATAATGGAAACAGCCCCATCATGCTCATACGCCGGGGCAAGCCGGTTAAAAATTGGAGGGCGACAAAAGGAAATGCTTTCCCTCCTCTCCAGGATCAAAGGCACTTCACCCTTCGACAGTCCAGCTTAAATCCTGCCCTGTGAGCAGCCCAGTCAGAAACAAACAAACACACACACACACACACACACACACACTTTTTAGTTGGGGCTTGCTTAAAGGATTTCAAGCTGGCATACATTCACGTCCTGCTGGCTTTCTACGAACCATGAGCTGATGCTTAAAACGATAGAACAAATTTATCCTTAAAGTTTTAAGTTTTATTTCTCAAGACAAACTTTGTATTTGATTTGTGAATCGTTTGCACTGACTCATTTACTGTTACCACAATGGAGGAAAGAAATCAGAAGAGAGTTTGATCAACTTCACCACGAAGAGTGAAGCACCGGTATGTATTAAAAATCACATCAGTCTCGTTGAGTAAAGTGTGTTATTTTTTTTTTTTTAAAAAGCTCGGAATTTCAAACTTTATTAAAGAAATGAGATCAGTATATTAGGAGAATTATGCTTATCCTCCACCCTTCAGCTGGAAGTGGAATGATTAAAGAAACAAGAAAATGTAAACCACTAAAATCAACATAACAAGAAATGAATGTTTTAGGTTATCATCAGCTGATAAAAGATTCAACTCTATAAAGATGTTTTTGTTCTCGCTTCCTCTCTCTCTCTCTTTCCCTTTTGGTCTGAAAGGTGAACTCAAGGTTTTTACTCATAACTTGGACTCTAAATACTCTTGAGGAGCATTTGTGAGAGTTTAAGAGAGTTGTTCAAAGGCTCACAGGGTCCTGCACACTCATGTTCCAGAAAACAGTCCATTCGTGTGTCATCGTTGTCTCAGCCTGACTCTCTTTCTGAACGGACCAAAAAGAGGATCATCAAATCTTTTAGTTCTTACATCTTCAGAGACGTCCTGCTCAAACTGAGGATTATTTTTGCCATGTCGCTAAGCAAACAGTTTACCAAAGCAGGTTTATGGTCATTGCTGAATCTCTGGAAGCCAGTCTGAGGTTTAGAAGATTGTTCATTCGTTTGAGTGTCCTGTCAATATGATAAAGGTTTTTACAAAACACATAAATAGTAAATAGCAAACAACAATGTAATAACAGCCCCAAAACAAGCCTGGCAGGTCCTAACCTGCTGCCCACATTAGACCAATCAGGCTGAGGACAGGCTACTGACATCAGCCAATAAACAAGAGCCCTGAAGCCCCGCCCACTGTCCTCTAGCCCCGCCCACTGGAGGGAAGGCTACTCAGAGCAGCCACCAAAACTAACAAATCCCTCCCTTCATCTTTTCTGATTCAATTACTGGCTCCTATTTGTCGAGTCCCAGATTCTGCGTTATGTTAAAAACAAATAATGGCATGAAAATCTTTCATAAAACAAGCAAACAAAATCTACCTTCTGGTCTGCATGCAACCATTCACAAAAGGTTTGTCCTGTTTATTCTTTAAATGTAAATGATGATAACCCTGTTTAGTTAGTTGGTTTGTTTGTTTTGTTTTATTTAATCTTGTTGCTTCAAAACTTTCTCTAAGGAGACACATTTATATTTTATCTCATCTTATTGCAACATGAAATTTTGTCATGACTTACGGCAGTCAAACTATCCCTGTTCGAGTCCAGTAGGAGAAATTTCGTTCGTTGCAGACGACGTAAAAGGAAATGATTTGTAATAACATTCCACTCAGGGTTAAAATACTTCATATTTGGGTTAATGCATCAGGTCTGAGTGGGGAAACGCCTGGGAGTAAAACGGTTGTTCAGCAGTAAATTCAGAGACTGATCGGTTTTGTGTCATTAGGGGAAACTGACTGAAAGGATGCAGATTAGCTTTAGATCAGCAAACAGTCAGAAATTGAGTCTGTTGTTTCGAACTTAACGATCGTAATTCTCATGCGTAAAACAGAAGAGTGTCTTTTTTTTCATTTCCCTTCGCCATGGCTGACTCACCGAGAACATCAGAGCACGACGGTGGATCCTGATGTCGTCAACAAGTGAGCAAATGAATGACTGATGTACACAACCAGGCTGAATGGGTGACCCTGTTGCAGAATGACTTTTTTTATTAGTGCAAAATGAATATGAAAGCAAAATAGTAACAGTTTCCTTTTTAAGAGAATTTTAGAAAATCTTGCTCTAAAAATAAATACATTTTTAAAAAAAACAAGCACCTATGCTGATTTAAAGACATTACAAACCCCACAAACGTTCCCAACGCTCTATTTTGGGCACCTTTAACCTGAACTACTCTATTGTAGCTCTGACTGCTTGTTAAGGAACATTGGCCACTCACAGTTGTCCTGATGGCAGATTTTCCCACCTGAGTTGTGCATGTCCTCCCGAGTCACCGGTTTTCCCAGCACTGTGCATTGCTTTGAGATGTGCAGCCGTTCAGGCTTGACCCAAACGGGCTCCAGAGGACAAAAAAAAAAAAAAAAAAAAAGTAGGAAAAAGTTCCATATTTTTGTGTCACTCGTTTCTGAAAGTGAAACTTATGTATTCTGTAGATTCACTGCACAGAGAGCAAACTATTTCAAACCTTTTATTTGTTATCGTTTTGACGATTATGCCACTGGGTTTTGAAAACGCAAAATTCGGCGTCTCGGAAAATTTGAATATTGTAAGAAAAAGACAACATCAGAGCGCATTCAGACAGTTGAATGGAAGGAGAGGAAAAAAAAGTGTGGTCGCAACAGGGCTACCTTGAAATGACTGTCAATCAAAATCCAATCAGTACGTTGCTGGATCTTCACAAGGATTGGACCGAGGTTGAAGTCAGACGAATCCTACTTGAAGCCGAGAAGAAGATGCTGAAGATTAAAGAAAAGTTCACATTTCATGGGGAAATGGAGATTTCATTCGGTGGAAGAATGGAGAGACACTGAATCCACGTTGCTTGAATTCCAGGAAAACCTTCCCACCGTGTCATCTGCTGGTTTCTGATTCCACTGTGTTGCAACCACCTAGGAAATGTAACGTTTCCTCCTGCTGACGAGCTTTGTGGAGGTGCTGCAGTGTGGCACCTGCCCACACTGTCCAAACCAAACGCTGCTTCAGTGACCACCACCCTGTTCAGCCAACTGGCCTGACCTGAACCCTGCAGAGACTCGATGGAGTTATTGTGAAGAGGAAGGCGAGAGACCAGACAGAACAATGCAGAAGAACTTCAAGAAGTTTCCATTACACCTATGCAGAACCATCAGTGTCAGTAATGCAGGAAGTTTCTGCAACAGCAGCCCTGATCCAAGTATTCAGAGATCATAAATAGGCAAAGTTTTTAGAAGCCTAACGTTTCTGTTTGAAATATCGTCTTTTTACTGATGTCATTTAATATTATGGTTTCCTAAGACGCCAAATTTGGTTTTTCATTGTCTAACTTTCTGAAAAACATTGAACTTTTTCACAGGATTCTGATTTTTTTCAGCTGCGCTTGTGACGGCGGTTGTTTAATTCATGTTTATCAGCATCACATCAAAAATACGCGACAGAACCTTATTTTTTTTGTTGTTGTTCTGTGTTAATCCAAAACACTTTCACTGACAGAGGAGCGCGGCGAAACACTGCCGTCTGAAGTCTACTGATGAGTCCCGTGATTGGGAGTGAAAAGACTTTAAATCGTTCTCCGTGTCAAAGGATTCAACTTTTTTTTCCCCCCGAATCCCCAGTTTTCATACGTTTCAGAACTTCCAAAACTCACATTTGTGAGTTTTCAAATGTGAGTTTTGTTATCTGTGGCTTCCTAAACTTATGTGAATGTTTAGATCAACCAGATGCACTTCTCCTCTGTGTGCATCGTCTCTACTCAGCGGTAAAGCGTTCCCCTCTGTCCGTCTTGTTTGATGCATCATTTTCATTAGAGTCTCTGTGATGGGTTTTCAGAGTGTATCTCCCATCTACATACTCAGAGTATACAACACATTGTCTAGTAATGGATAGCATGTTAGTGCAGGGGGCGAGATTTCAAAGGAAAGACATCTTGCACCGAGAGAGAGAGAGAGAGAGAGAGAGCACAAGCGGTGTAATGAGTTTCTGCTGCTGAACATCCATGTTGCAAAATTAGCTGGAGGGAAAGTGCCCTTTAAGTGCACCCTCTGTATCCTTGCATATATGCAGCAAGTGGGGTGAAACCAACAGAGGAGGGATTCAAAGCCACAGGTACACAACTCGGCTTTGTTTTTCAAATATTTTGCAGCTACATCAATCTGGGTCCTGCGGAAATCATCCGTACAATTGTAAACACAACCCGCTTTCACATATATATATATATATATATATATATTTTTTTTTTTTTTTTTTTTTTTTCCTGGAATATAAACTTCAGTTGAAATTAACTGTATTTTGTTTTCTAATAAGGCAACATAAATAAACTTCTTTTTTCTTTTTTTTTTTTTTACAGATAATCTGAAAAGTGTGGCTTGCATTTGTATACAGACACAGTAATCAGGCTTTGGTGCGGCTGGTGAACTGAGCCGGTTGTGGCAGGTGATTCATGATCTCACGTGGAGCTGATTTCGAAACCTTTTTTCTTTCCTTAACTCGGGTCACTTTTGTCTGACGTGTGCATTTATTTGTTGATTTGAAACATCTGGGTGTGACAAAAATAGCGAGACAGAATACGCCTTTCAGGGAGTAAATACTTTCTCACTGCACTGTACCTAATTTCTTAAAGTGAGACAAAATTACAGAGACTAAAAAGTCTTTTGTTCTCTCCTTCCTGAAGAAAATGTTGCATTCAATGACTTTTTGAGAACTACAGGAGCCTGGGCTGGTAAGTGAAAGCAGTTAACTAAACGTGATCTCACCTCTTTTAGAAGTGGCCGAAATGATTAAATTGGCTTAAAATCATATGACTTTCAAACTGTTGACATTTTTCCTAAGTGTTTGTATGTGATCAGAATGTATGTTAAATGTTACAGACACATAAAATTTGAAAAATAAATCACATGAAATGACCCTTTTCTCAACTTTACAAAAGTCCAGACTCAAGAGAGCGCCCTCTCCTGCTGGCATGCGATACGACACGACTCTTCAATTAATGTTGAGTCTTTTCGCCCCAATATCATTCAGCCTTCGGTCAGACATACAAAACTCATTATACTGGTGATGCAAATGTGAGTTGTATGTTGTTTTAGCTGACAAGATTGCAAAATTATGATTTAAGAAAAAATAATTTGAGTTTTTCATATTTATTTGTAGCAGTGGTAAACTTTTAGAAACTTTTTTAGAAAGATCGGGAGAGAATATTGTAACTGAATAAAACTTAAGAGTGATTTCATTCATCTTTACTATACACATTAACCATATATTCTTGTTCAAAATGATTTTTTTTATCAGTATTTATCCTTGCTACTACATCTACTAAACGCTTTACGATTGTGCAGATAGATCTACTAACCGTATTTTAGGTGTGACAACTTCAGAGACACAAAATATATTCTTCTACAAGAAGCATTAGATTAAAAAAAAAACTAAATAGGTACAAAACCTTTTCCGTTTACTAAAAAGAACAGAGCGGCCATTATTTATTCACCTATCCTGCCAAATAATCCTGCTAAAAAAAAAAAAAAAGATTAAAATGATTTATCTCCCGACATATTGAACAGAAAACGTGATCGCTCATGTGCTAATATGTAGCTGTTCATCAGATTCATTGACAAACACCGCCACCTAGAGGTCACTCTCTTTGTACAAACCATGCATGCCTTTGAATCTATTTTATTTCTGAGAACTGGTGGAAACATATTCAACATGCAGATGGTCGGCCAGTAAAAAGCTTTTTATTGAAGAAAATTAAGGTTCCCCCTGGTCAGTTACCCGGTCAGTTAAAGTAACCGATGCCACCTGAAAAAAAGAGGATCTCCACAGTGCTCTACAAAATAGATAGTATAGTCATGTATCAGGTAAAAGTACTGTTATTGAGGTTTAGATTACAGAACAACAGCCATGAACAGGAACAGACAGATAAACGACTGTAAAGGGGGATAGGTCGTTTCTTACTCTTACATATAAAAAAATAAATAAATTACTGAAAGCACATGTTTTTGTTTTTTTTTTGTCCTTAAAGCTTGGTCTTGTTTCTTTTGTGATCGCACAATTGCTCCGCTTCAAAAGGATCTGCTGCTACAGTAGCCACGTTTTGACCCGTCGACGCTGAAAAATAGAAACCGGAATCACACGCAACGTGACAAAAAATGGTGCCAACGCCACGCATTCTGCCAAACTACACATGCAAATCTACAAACTTCTCAATTCAAAAAAGAAAAAAATGAAAATGAAAATACAATTCATGTCACAATAATCTCCTGGAAGAGGTCAGAATCCATGTACGCACTTCCCATATGGCTGCTTTTGCGTCGAGTTATGACGTAGAGAGTCATTTTAAGCCAACGACGTCTGAAAAATAAATTGTCAAGGTACCTTGACCTCTGTTATCTGTTAAACTTTTTTTTTTCTCTAATGTACATCGACAGCCACCAAAAAAAAATATATAAAAATTTGTACTACTCCGCCTTGTCAGTTAAATGAGAATAAACATTACATTACTTTCAGTACAAAAAAAACTGCAAAGCTGCTGACATAAACAGACATTTATTGAGAATATTTCGATAAATTTCAGTCAAAGAAGCTGTAACATACTCAGGTTGATAAAAGCGGTTCCCTTATTATAGACAATATCAATAAATACACACACAAGATAAGCCTCTTTCCATTCTGAAATCCCTCCCCACACCTCTTTTCTTTTTTTTCCTCTTTTTTTTTTTTCCTGAGGCAAAACTAGAAATACTACTGCAGTCTTTCCTCAAGTGCTCCTGGCAGGAGAATCGCTTCATTAAAGGGTCGCGTCGTTTTTAAAACATCAAAATGGGTTTGGGCACTTCAGCGCCGCTGTTCAAAGAAATAAAATCTTTTTTCTTTTTTTTAAAAATACAATAAATAAAATAAAAGCAGACTTGGCCCCAACGGTGTACAAGAGAAGCCGTGCTTTTGGTGATTAAAAAAAATAATAATAGATACGCTCCAAAAAAAAGTCACTTTAGCAACAAAACATGTGACCTCTGTCTCTGCTGACACAAACAGTGTTTGAATTCTTAAAAAAAAAAAAAGGATTAATTCCATCAGGTGTGATGTTTCAACTTCAAAATGGAGGAAGAGGGAGAAATTTCATTAAACTTGCAAATTCAGACTAACGCATCCCTCTCTCTCTCTCTTCCATAGCAGGACATCAAACATGGCGCTCGTCAAAACGAGGGGGAGGAGGGAGAGTCGTCCCCGGGAGACCCTGGAGCCAAACCGGCCCTTTAATGTGCTTCACTGATCTGTTCCCCTGCTAAGAAAGGGAAGCTTGGTCCCACAGAGACGCGGAGTGGAGCACGGTATTTTCTCCGGAGCAAACAGCAGCGCAGCGCATCAGTTAATAGAGCACGGCTCCCAGAGGAGAGCACAATATAGGACACTCTTCCTCTTCCTCCACTTGAGCTATTAATACACCCAAACAAAAGAACAGGCTTAATGAGGCAGCAGCGGGGAACTCATGCGAGCTAACTTAGACGAGAGCTTTGTAGTGTTTAGTTTCAAGGATTCCAGATGTTTTTGTCTTTTTTAAGGGCAACGGATCCCCACCCCGCTTCTATGTTTATGGTTGATGCTATCGGATGAAAAACGAAAAAAAGTAAATAAATAGACACAGTACATGTACATTGTGCTACACCCTTTTATGTTTGAACCCATTTGATTCGTTCTCTTTATATATATATATTATTATTATTATTTTTATTTTTTTTAAAGGACAAAAGCGACACACGGGTGAAAAGAGGTGCATAGTTTTAGGCATGAGGGTGTGCTGATGGGGGGGAAAAAAGAAACAAGTCAACTGTAAAAAAAAACAAACAAACATTGTAATAATAGTAATGTTGAACATTTCGAACATAAAAAATTAAGCACTTCTTTGCATAATTGCATGAAAGGAAACAGTTTTCATGCAGCTTAAAGCGGTAGCTACCTTAAAAGTTAATGCTTTGGTTCGGAGTCAGAGTGCATTAAAATGGAAGATGGTGAATGAGTGTTTGAGTGGACACAGTAGTCAAGCTCAGGACTTCGATTTCACATCCCACCTCCTGTGTATATATATATATATATATAAAAAATCAACAAAATACGATATATCAGTAAGTAGTAGAAAGAGAGACATAACAACTAACACGACACGGCATTAAAAACTGTCAAACTATACCGACTAGAACACTGGGACGTCAGAATATCTCCATAGGGAGAAAAGTAGAGATGCACCGAGCGACCGAAATCAAACCATTTTTAGCTTTATCGGCTCTGACCGAACATCTCAAACATCTCACCTTTTTACAAGGCAGTGAACACACCACACCAGCTTTAAACCATACTTTCAGAAAGTCTTGCAGGAAGGCTGACCTTTCTGAGTTTTTGACCTCTTTCTGTTACGGAAATGTTGGAGTTGAAAATGCTGGCAGCCTTCTAGAAATCTCAAGAGGCTCTACGTTCTCAGAAGCCATGCTAATCCCTAATGTCAGATGCGAAAAAGCATTAGCATTTCAAATCAGAAATCAATTAGTCTCGTTTTGAAATAATAGAAAACCTTAAAGACCCCTCACGACAGGAAAGCTACAAAAACGTCTCATAAAGAGAAACTGTCGTCGACTAAAATTGGCGTCGGTAGGTCGAAGCTCAATCGGTGCGTCTTCGTTAAAAAGAACGAGTTTGGTACATTTATAACGTATCAAAGGAGTAAAACTTGAAAGTCCCAAATTGAATCGAGGCCCTCTAATGTGAAAGTAAACAAACTCACACTGAATCAAGTAGGAATCTGACTCAAAGGCCATAAATATAAAAAAAAGGATAAAAGTGGTTCATGTTTCAGTTCACATTATACCATGCACTAGAAACTTAGGACTAACCGAATGTCTGCATGGTTCCTTATTTCACACACGGTAGATGGAGCAAGGGCAGCATCAGAGACGAAGAACGAGCCGAGTCAGACATGCAGTGCCTATAAAAAGTATTCACGCCCTCGGATGTTTTTACCTCTTTATCGCTTTTGCAAATCAATCATGAGCAAAAAAAAATTATTTCTTTTTCACACACACACAAAAAAAAAATCCTATAACCGCAAAGTGAAAACTGGTTTCTACAATTAAATAACTAAATAAAAGTATTTAACATAAAACAAGTGATTTAATAAATATTCACTTGGTTTAAAGTGACTCGGCTTAATTTAATTTAGGTCCAGGCAGTTGGTAGTACTATTATGATTAGTGGAATAGAAATCACATGGAGTGAAGTGAGTTTGTTTCAAGTGACTGCAATATAAAGACACCTGGCTACCACAACAGCATGAAGGCTAAAAAATTACAAGCAAATCTGAAAATATTTTAAGACGTATCAGTCAGAAGATGGTAACCAAAAAAAACTCTTAGGCACTGTACTTCCCCTAGAGTTTAATTCAATCCATCATGGAGACATGGAAGGAACATGGCGCCATGCTCTGATCCCAGCCTGGCTCGTAACGGCACGTTGTGCACGTCAAAAACGCGTCCGACGCTTCAAGTTCGACGCGTGTGCACTTGGAATGCGGATGCTTGACATTTTTGCTCTACACCTAGCATTCTCCGCATCAGGCACGTCTGATGCGGAGAACGCGGAGGTGAGTGCCTGATGCGGCACGTCTCTGCACCTCAACAAAATCTACGTTGAGGTGCGTCAGCCGCGTCAAAATCGCTCTAGCCGTTGATTTCCGTCGCTGGCCTATTTGTCGGATGAGTCAAACGCTCCAAATGCTTCGAGTCGCGCGCGACACGACCCGCGAAGGGCCCGCGTCTGGTTTACATTCAAACCAGACGCGTGAAACGCGCTTGGTGTGATCGCACCTTAAAGGTAGAAGGTAAAGCATATAGAAATCCTGGAGGACAATTTTCAAAATCAGTTTTCACTTTTGAGACTAAGTTTTTTTTTTGTCAAATAACTGAAAAAAAATTAATGATTTAACAAAGCAGTAAAAATGGTAAAAAGAGAAGAAAAAAAAACATCCTAGACGGGTGAATACTTTTTATTGTCGCTGTTAGAACAAAAAAGGTTTGAAGACTTCCAAGAAAGCAACATGACTTTGCTGCCCTGCAGACTCCTGAAATATCCCCACCTCTGCACTCGTAGCTGGAAACCGGACATTACTTGATTCGGCTGCAATTTTGGCACACACACACACACACACAAAACGAAAACCACCTTCCCGTTACAAAGTAATTGCATTTCGTTATTTCTGAACGGGAGACCACTTGAAATCGCCCGTTTCAATCGTCAATCAGAGAAAGCTCTACTTCATCTCACATCGAGCGGATCTGAATTCTCCCAAAGATCTAATTGACTGTAGTGGGAAGGACGCAATTACATTTTTTTAAATTTTTTTTTTTGAGGCAGCGCGACCCAAGGAAAACCCACCGCTGCGCTAACCGCTGCTGACCCCGAGGACTGGACCGTGCTAGAGAAGTGGCCATTTTAAGTTTTAAAGTAGTTCCACATCAGAGGGAGCGACAACTCTAAACTCAGCTCTGCTCTCAGGGTCACGAGAAATGCTTCGCTTCTCGCAGAAACTACAAAACACATTGGGCTAAAATGCTCACATGTTTGCTTCTTTAATCTTTTATGCATACATTTTTCATTTTAACAATCATCAACACCGTCGGCTGTTTTGTTTTTTTCCCTTTGCGTCCGTGATACTAAAGTCTACATGACTGTTAATAACCAGCCAGCTGCAGTCATGTCTACAAAACCCACCATGTTTTCTGCAGATAAAGAACCGTACTTACACAAAAATATCTGTTTTTTTGTTTTTTTTAACACTCGCATGAATCCATTATTTCTATTCAGGCTCATTTGGAACCATTAATAAGTTAACAATATAGCTTATGATAAATAGATTACAGTCTAAAATTCACATATAAATAAAAGCCCCACCTCTTGGACGCGATTTCACCCAAGGTTTTGTTTCGCGTCGTCTCCTCCCTTACAAAGCATCCGCGGTTTAAATACTACAGGTTTCCCTTTAAAACAAACAAACAAAAAAAAAAAAACACCTAGACACGGACAGATACAAAGAACGAGGAGAGGACCGACGTTGTTTTGGGGGGTTTTTTGTTTCGCTTTTTTAATAACGACAGTAAAGACGTCCCTCCCTTCCGTCTTCCTGGACCGGGGACGGTGGGGCAGCCCTTAAGACAACAATGACAACTTCTGCCTGGTCCAGACCCTGATTGATAACAGAGGAAGTGTGAAAGTCAGAGAAAAAGAAAAGAAAAGAGAGGCTATTGCTAATGGTGATTGATTGATTGATTGATTGATATTACGGTGCAAGCTGCTGCTCCTGCTGCATGCTCGGTTCTGGTGACATGCAGACGTCCATGCAACGGAGCTGGAGGCGGAGACCGAGTCGTCGCGCGGGTCCGACTCCACGGTCCGTCGACCAAAAACTGAGTCCGGATCCGTCGCCTGCCGCCTCACTGTCCTTCCGAGAAGCGAAAGGCCGACAGTGCGTTCTGGTCTCCGCAGTCCGTCTCTTCGACGCCCGGCGTTTTGACGGGGGGGCTGTTGGAAGGCGGCGGATTGGGCTCGCCCTCCGTTAGCGTCTTCTCCTGAGACTGCGAAGAGGAGGAGGAGGAGTGGGTGCTCTCGCTGGAACTGCTGCGCGTTTCCGTGCTGGTGCTCGTCTTTTTCATTTTCCTCCTCTTGGCCAGCGGCGCCTTGTCCACCGTCTGTAGGCGGAAACCTTCCCGTTTGCATTTGTTGAAAGCCTAAGACGAAACAGGAGGGAAGATGATGTCGGTCAAATGTTGATTTTATTTTATTGGCCCAACGTCTCCAGCACATCATTAAAAGTCGCTGTTGCGTTTGTTAAATACAAAGCTGTGATTTTAAATCAGGCCTGTCACCATAACAAATACCGCAGCGTGATAAATAGTCCCAGTAATTTTTGCGATAATATTGTTTTGAGGCCATTTTCAAGTAACTTGCCATAATATTGCAAGTTCTCCTTCTCTCAAGGACCAATAAACTTTCATTTTGTAAAGAATACTGTACAATATGGACAATATTTCAAATATCCAAAATAAAACACAACAACCAAAAACAATGAATAAAACAGAAACAAAAACCACGCACAACCCAAACCATTAAAAAATGGATTATAATGTCTCTGTAAACAAAATTGCCCTTCATTTGCTTATAGCGACAGGCTTGTTCTGAGCAACAGAAACTGCCTTGTAATCTGCCTTGTGTGGAAGAAAACAAACAAACCATCCCCCACTATGGGACGTGGTGGTGGCAGAATCATGCTGTGAGAATCCTTTCCCTCAGAACAAACGAGGAAGAAAAGAAAAATCCCACAACAATAAAGAGAAGTGGTTTAGCTCAGAGGACAATCTTGTGTTAAAATGGTTCGACCAAGACCCAGATTTAAATCTAACTGAGACGAATCCAGATGTCTAAAGCCAGTGGATGCACAACCCAAACGACATGCAGACGCGATGGCATCAAACGATGACTCTACAGCGTCTCCACAACTTCTTTAAACGAGGCGGTGGATTCGGCGGCAGGCTCCCAGAAGAAGAGCACTACTAGAATAGAAAGAACATTCTCACCTACTTTCTGACAACAGTGTTCCTTCGCGGCGCTCTTACATTAAAGGTCGCTTTGACGCAAGTGTGGACGGAGGCAGTGGAGGAGCCGAGAATGTCGGGGGTCATGAGTGGGTTGGAGGACAGCTGGCTGTCGTCCTGGAGCCAGGCGTTGTAACGGAGGCCGCACATCTTAATCCTCTTGTCTGGGTCCACTGTCAGCAGCTCTGCGAGGGAGAAAAAAAAGAAAGATAATTCACTTAACACACGAGCGAGGAAGGCGACTCATGTGTGAGTCCCACAAAGGAAGTGATTCTCTTCCCCCGAGCAGGTGCTTAAGCCAAAGCAGAGATCTCGCAATGTTGCTGTTGGCTAATAGCCAGCAGGGGGCGATAGTAGGGATGATGAATAAGTGTCAAAGTGCTCTAAAATTTCTCCACTGCTTGATTATCGTGTTAAAAATGTTCTTAATGAGGTTTTTGTTCTCAAACGGATTGAAATTTGAAAGAACAAAAATATGGAAAACAAGAATTTTTGAAAAGAAGAAATAATTTTTTGAAAAATATGACAAGAACCAGATTGTGGCAGGGCGACATTTGACTTATCCAGGTCACTATCTATTGTGGATTCAGTTTGAGCAGGGAAGGGCTTTAAACCCCCATAATAGAGCTGCAGCTAATGATTATTTTAGTGCTCGATTAATCGATCATCTATTTAGACAATTAATTGATTAATCAGGGGAAAAAATTGGCACATTCTGCAAATTTACAATATTCAATACGTTAGTAAACAAATAATTCAATTCAGAAAATAAACATTATTTCCTAAAATGTAATATCAGAATTGCTTTTAATAAACACTTGATCATTTGTAGCAAAGGATGCACCGGCAGCTAAACTTCCAACATCAACAACATATGCGAAACGCTCAGCTGTTTCTGCTTGACTTGACATTAATACATTGTAGGATTGATCTGTTGATTGATTTTGGATTGCTGATTAATAATTAGATATTAAAAGGTGCTAAACAGATATTATTTACAAAATTTGAACTGGGTGAAGCTAATAATGCCCCTTGAGGAGTTCTGCGTAGAACAGATTTACAGACAAAAGTTTTTTTGTTTTGTTTTTTAACTTGGATGCAATTTTTTTTTAATTACTGCTCTGAGTATATCATTCTTTCAGCAAATACCCTTTCTTAGAGTCTGCATACTCCAGTTAACGATTAATCGACTACTAAATTAGTTGACAATTATTTCAATTATCGATTCATCGTGTTTAATGGAAAAGTTTTGAACAATAATTTAATTTTAGGACAAAAACTTTTTTACTGCTGAACATTTATTTTAAAATGGTGATCTAAATGATGAAACTGGGTCACCTACAGTTTGATGAAGAGGCATCATGATATCCATCAGATGCAACCCACAGACAGTTACAGGCAATTCCAACAAAGAAGTGGCTCTAAGCAACAGGTTTTCTAGTCTTGTAGTCAATAAGGATGTTACAAGGAGTCAGGAGCTCAAGTAAAAAAAAAAAAAAAGGGAAAAGTAACATTAATTAGTTTAAGTGGGTGATTGTAGACACAACAAAACATCAAAAATTGTTACATACCAATTATGACAGAGAAGGAAAATGTTTATCACCAAGACTCTTGTGGCGAGTTAGTGCACGTTACTCATAAAACCAGTTTAATATACTGGTTCATAAAACCAGTATATTACGCAGTACATGAATGCTTCACTGAAGTTCAGTTGAGGACAAGCTTCCTGTTTTGACAGCAATTTTATATCTTTGTTCAAATCTGTGCGTCGTATCGGCAATACTGCCGACATGTTTACATCCCAACTTAGAAAAAGTTTTCATGCCCTTTGAATCAGAATTTGGCCACATGAGAACAGTTGAGTGCTTTCGGCGGGTCATCGACCAACACAAACTGGTGCATAATAGTGAAGTGAAAGGAAGTGATGCATAGTTTTAATGTTTGTTTGTTTCTTTTAAACAAATTATGCGATTGTACAGTGCATATGGAAAGCATTCACAGTACTCTTTCCATATTTTCTTGCGTTGCAACCCTATTCCAAATAGTATTAAATGATTCTCTTTTCCACAACATTCTACATACTTACATAAATGTGATGTCTTGGTTTTCTGTTTTAAATAAATTAGCGAAAACTCTCAAAACTATTTTCCACATTGTCATAATGGAGTGTTTGTGTGTAGAGTCTTGAGAAAAGAAATTAACTTTATACAATTTGGAACGATGCTGTACCATAACAGAATGTGGAAAAAGTGAAGCGCTGTGAATACTTTCCAGATGTACAGTATTTACTCTGATACACCGACATAAAATCAAGGGTAATCATCCTTGTTCAAAAATTCACCAATCAGACAGCGCCCGCATTAATGCAGGTTCTATGAACGTCTCAGGTTTGTTAGGACATTAGTGAAAAAACAGCGAACAGAGCAGACAGGTCAGGAATTACAATGTAGGGCAGTTTAAAGCAGGTTTCAAAATTAATATTCCAAGTTTTGAACACTTCACAGAGCGCCGTTATATCAATCATCTGGATAATGGAAAAAGTGTGAAGCTTCCAAAGACATGGTTGTTGTGGAGTTAGAAAAACTCCACAACATGTTTTGTAGAAACGGATTTCGAAGCTACTTCTCTCTGCTGCAAATTTATTGAGTTTAGTATGAACTGCGAGTGTTGAAAAACCAGGTTTTTCAACCTCTTAAGAGATGGTGTCACAAGTTTTTTACTCTGTGCGCTTTCACAAGTTTTATGTTGTTGTGTGGTTTCGGGAACTGACGGTCTGACGGGACAACCCCAATCCCTGTCCGACTGTCATTCGCCGCGTTTCTCCTGAGCGTTTTGCTAAGGTTAAGAGGAAGTTGGAAATGAGGGCAAAATAGTCCTCCACCAATTAGGATCGGGTTACACCAAAATATGCTGTAAATTACTCAATTCTAAGAATAAAACATCAGGAAACTAATAGAATAATACACAGTCACAGTCGAATATGAATACAAGTGCTTGAAAACCAACATTTGTATTGAAGAATGTCTTAGACCAAATTACCTCCAAATTAACTTCTTTAATACACTGATATGTGTGGCTTCAACACATGAAGATGTCTTATTTTTGTATCTGATGAAATCTTTTTAATATTGTAGCAAAACACATAGTGAGAGGTTACAGCCTCACCTTGTATGAGGTCTTTAGCCTGCTGGGACACATTTCTCCAGGCCTCGCCTCCAAAAGAGAAATCCCCCTGCTTGATTTTGTGCATGATCTCCTCAGCGCTGGTGTGGATCAGGCTCTTCTCCTGACACTGAAAAGGCACCTGTCCAGACAGCATGGTGTACTGAAACCAGAGGAAAACCAGCATCGATCAGGGGCACAGACCTAATCACCAGCCTATATGCTCGAATGCTTAAAACGTCGTCCAATTGTGGCGCACAAACCGTTAAATGTTTGTTTTTACTTTACAGCGTGGCGCCCTGGATGGAGCCGGGAAAAAAACGAGGCGCCGGCGCTTATATGGCACGCTTTAAAAGCGCTCTCGACCGATCACGACCGTCCGCATTTTTTCATTGTTATGCTGGAGGTTGTTGACCGTGACTGCGGCGGCTCTAAAAAGTAGAGTGTCCTGTGCTCAGTTGAGCAAACAGGATGCTCTCACCTTCGCCCGCTTACGTCTGCCCTCAGATTTCTCATTAAAAGGACAGCAGCGGGGGAAGAGCACTTTTGGCTACTGTCTCAGCTCGCTTGGCTTGCAGGGCATTGTGCACACAGCATGTCAGAACCCGTTTTTATCAAAGCTTCATAAAGCAGACTTCGATGTATCCCTCCCTCCCACACTCCCACAGGGAGAACAGCAAAGCAGCGCATAAATATAAAGCCATTGCTCTGAATGGATGACTGGCCAGAACAGAAGTAGAAATTTCTCTCTATCTGTGCCCTCTCTTTGTCCACACAACGTCTCCTTTTCTATTTCCTCCTTCATCCAGAAATTTTTAAAAAGGACAGCATAAGGATGCCATTTTTGCGAGCGCTGGTTTGGTCGTTTTTCTGTTTTGTGGTGCAGATTAAATTGAGTCCGGTTACTACAGGGCACCAGGAGCTTAGATGGAAATTATGCACGATACCCGGCATTCATTTTTTGAAATCTAAAAATTGTGTAAGACAAATAAATCGACTGAGTACAAAGCTTAAGATTAGGATAGATTAACCTCAGAGAAAAACTTTAAAGAGGATCTGCGGATTTAAATAGTCAGTATTATGAATTTATATAATGGAGTCACCAAGAAGGATGTTCCCTAAAAGCTAGTGAAAAATGTTGTATGGTTCTCTAACACAAACCAGAATTTTGTGGCTGATGTCAGATTTTTTTTAAAAACTACGATCTCCCTCCTTGGCCAATTGTGATTTCTCTTTAGTTAAATTTTTTGTGCCTACCTGCAACCATTCATTTTTTTTATATTAGGAGAAACGCACCTTTACTGCTACATTATGCAGAAGTCATCTTCCGCATCTCATATGCGATTAGTACCAGTAGCGCGGTTATTCAGAGTCTCACCAGGTTTCACCAACTCAAATTTTGGACATTTTAAGACCTTTTTAAGACCATTACGAATGGAGTTTAAGACTCATATCTCCAAAGAAATGTACAAACTTTGTCCAGCCAACTTGCGATAAATTTGCACTTACCCATGTTAAACGCAAAAAAATACTAGTTAGCTAGCTAGCAAGGGTATGTTGGCAGTGAGTCACAGAACGCAACGATGTCTGCGTGTGACTCAACCTTATGCCCGACAGAAAAGAAAAAATAGTTCTGCCAAGACGAAATTTAAAACCTGTGATTAACGTATTAAAGGCAAACTTACTTTTTTAAAAAAATAATTAGGGCATTTTAAAGCCTTAATTTTAAATACCAAAATTTAAGACTTACAAAGGACCCTTGGATGCCGTGTTATTATTATACTTTTAGGCAATTTGAAAGCCCAAAAAGTTAACAAGGAGTAACTTGGAACCTAACCAAACGAAACAAAAATGTGTTTAATTCACAGTGGTTTGTATTTATAACTCTGTTCTATTTTTATTTGAGCCAGAAACATTATGCATTTTATTTCTTGATGTTTTACACAATTTGGTAAAGTATGTGATTTTATGACAACTAAAAAAGACAGGGAGAACCACAGCATGTTGCATATTGAATTACACTTCATTATTCCGATTACCAGTATTACGGCCGCACACTCACCAGAATGACCCCCAGACTCCACAGGTCGCAGGACTCATCATAGCCGTTATATTTGAGGATCTCTGGGGCAGCATACTGCAGGGTGAAGCAGGGAGTCTTCAGCAGCTGATTGTCTGGCGGTTTTAGACGCGCAAAGCCAAAGTCTATGATTTTTATCTCGGAGTTCTCACTCTCGTCTGTGAAGAGCAGGTTCTACGAAGCAATTCGAGACACGGACAGCAATCATTTTCTGTTTTTTTTTTTCTCTCTCTCTCTCCTTCTGCTCGGTTCAGTCAAGAGCCTGCTAAATTGTACATCAAGACTGGCCGGGGTCCTTCTGACCCGTGTTAGGGTCAAACAATTTTACTCTTGTTTTGAAGAAGATTGCAGAGTCAGAGTGACAACAAGCCACATCATATGCAGTTCAGAAAAACACAGTAATTCTCCCTTCAAAGCATATGATCCAGCCAGGCTACATTTACCACAAAAGACACACATGAAAAAAAAAAAGAAGAAGAAGAAGAAAAAAATTGAGCTCTTTTGAGTTATATCTGGTACCTCTGGCTTCAGGTCCCTGTGCACCACTCCTACATCATGCATGTGACTGACAGCAGACACCAGTTTGCGCATGATGCGGCTGGCCTCTGTTTCACTGAAGTGCTGCTTCCTCCGGATTCTCTCCAGCAGCTCTCCTCCACCGAGCAGTTCCAGAACCAGGAATGTGTGGAGCTAGACCAAAAAAACAACACAGAACACGTTAGTTTCAGAGATTTTTCAGTTTAGTCAGCCTCGGAAAGTCAAAAACACGCTCAAAGAATGCACCATCGAGAAGCGCTACTGGAACAAGCTAGCTTACGACACAACAGTGTGGACTGAGCAAAGGTAGTTGCTTTCAATGTCACCAAGTTGTTTAAAAAGGAGGTCAGAAGAACCACAAAAGACATAAGAAGCTACTTAAAAGGAAATAGCATCATGTATGACAAACCAAGACTTGTCAGAGGTTCATTAAGGCTGCCAGACGGCAAGAGAGAGCAAGACTTTCAAATTCAAAGCTGAACATCAAACAATAAAGCAAAGTTGCTTTAAAGCCGTTTTATTCTTATGAGTCTTCAATTGTTCATTCTTGAAACATGTTGAAGTTGGAAATATTTGCATATTTTACGATTGCATATTTTATCACCATAAGGAGATATAATGTTGTTGCTAAATTACTTTCCTACACATTTGACAATGCAGAAATGAGGTGAGCTGGGCTGCTTTAGATTAACATTGTTCACCTCAGCGTCCAAAATGCTTGAAAGTGAACCTGACAGCATGACCTAGTTCCTGATAATTTCGCCTATCACCTGACCACTAGAGGCACTCGTAAACCATTGAGATATTATTCCCAGATTATCCTTACATAATGAAAAAAAATATATAATAATGGTCCACATTCTCCAAAGAGGGAGAGGACTACTGTGTTTTCTGGATGGAGTGCTCACATTTCCTTATATTATAAATCTTAAAAACACATTAGAATCTGGCTGAAGTTGCTATTGGCAGGTCAAAGTTTGACAAAAAAAAAAAAAAACGGCGGCTTAGAAAATGGCTTTCTTATCGGTGCATTTCAGCAATAACACAGCTACTGTAAGGTTTAGCAAACATTCCCATATTTGGGCTGATGCTTGTCTGTTTATATTTTCGCCAAACTCCATTAAAGCAATCCCCAAGCCAATAAATTTGCTGATAAATTTGTGATGTTAAATGTATTTTTCATTAACTGTTACAACTTTACCTGGATGCCAAACAGATGAGCGAAACATAGATCAACCGCAGCCCATCTCTGATCAAACCATAATAGTATTGAGTGAAAGGGCTCTAATAAAGATGGAGGAGAATAAAGTGTCTGGGCAAAGGGGTACAGTTTCTCATTAGTGCTGGATCTGAGGAACAAAAGCAGGACTCAGCGGAGACGAAGCGAGGCAGCGCCGCTTTGATCTGGGTCACAGGCCTGCGAGGTACAGTAATAACCCCGCTGAGCTCATCAGGACTAAAGTGGTGCTCCTGGGCATGAAGGACTTTGGCTAATGAACCTGTATGCAGTCAGACGCTTGGAAACACCTTCCCAAATAACTGAGGTAAGCCACGTCAAAGCGTATGCACACTCACTCTGGGTTAAGTGTGCAACTCTATAAGCAGCTCAAGTGAATCTAGGTTGTTTCCACTCAGCTGAACAAAAAGCTTGTTTATACAGCTGTGGTTCAGAAATAAATCAGCTTTGAGATATCATGCACACAGAGATATTTGCAGACAATATGAGGGCGATACAGGAAAGGACCGAAAAGGCTCCCAGCAGGCTCCCATTAATCTGCCCCGTTCCAGTTCCAGGACTTAATAAGGCTGCGGTCCCAGAGGCTCCGCAGACGACTGCAGGAAGCGGACCGAATGTTGTCGGGTCCAACTTTACCTGATCGTGGTAAATTTCATGCAACTTCACAATGTTCGGGTGGCCGTCGCAGAGCTTCAAGGCCGCTATTTCCCTCTGAGTCTGCGCCTCCATCCTAGAGCGGACACGAACGAGCACAAATTTAGTCAAGTGAAAAACATTTCAGGGGATATCTGTGTCTTGTAGTGGTGTTTACATTGGATTTTGGTATTATTTTTACCGAATCAGTTCATTAAAAATGTATAACTGAACAAGTTGGGTCACTACTCCTGTGACCTTGCAAGTGAATATAGCCAATGGAAGGATGGATGGTATGATTTCGCTAATGAATGTAAAACAAATCATTCTCTACTTTTTACTTACAAAAATATGAAAAAAGTGGGTTACATTTGTTTTCAGCCATCTCATTCTAAAGCCCCTAAATATACTTCAGCGCTGCCAACCGCCTTCAGAAGTCACCTCAGGCAATGAGTAGAAATAGGAGTATGGCACAGCTGAAAACCTACTAACACTGACAGGCGTGGGATGGAGAGGATTAATCAGAGAAGCAGCAGAGAGGCTGGTGGCACCTCTGGAGGAGCTGCAGAGATCCTCCTCACAACAAGTTTTAAAAGAGCATAATTCCTCAAGACTTCCTCTTTGCTGCTTTCCATAAACTATACAGCAAACATGTGGAATAAGGTAATATAAACTGAACACAAAACACTGTGTGTAGCAGAAAAGTAATACTGCACATCAACCTCATCAAGCATCATGCTATGGTATTTGTCATCAGGGTTAAAAGCTGGTCAGTTGATAGGAAGATGGATGCAGCTAACTTATAAGGCTATGGTGGAAGAAAACCTGTAGGTGGCTGCAAAAGAATCTCAAGATGACAGCAGGAGAGTGACACAAATTATGCAATCTGATCAAAACTCATTAAAACCCCTAAAAAAATTCCAATGACATACGGAGGTTTGCACCTGTAAAGTGGTAAAAACGATCAATTCAAGGCGCTGAAAATGTCAAGAAATGTGCCACAGCAGCTTCGATGAGTAAAGCATGATTTCTATCCCGGTTTGTCGAGATGAGGCTTGTTTTTCAGCTGTGTGGCTTGCTAATAAAGTGGCGACAACACCTGGAGCAATATTTGTCAGTGAATGAGTGTGACGAGCCGTAGAGTCTGCGGCTAGCGTCCAAGATGCAAGCAGGGTTTGTGGGAGTATTGGAACCAAAAAGCAACAACTGTGTGAAAAGAGCTGGATTGCTTGAGATCATACCTGGCGCTCTGCTTACTTCCATTAGTTTCACACGTCTTATGTAATGCTTCCATAAGACCTTCTTTAAAGGCGGCTGACCAATGCCCAGTGTTTTGGGGTTTTTTTGCCAGAGAAGCCAGTGGTGGGCTGGATGCATCCAACTATAAATATACCAAAGTGTGACGCACCTAGGTGGAAAAACACATTTTGAAAAGAAGTTTGTACCGCTTGCTGACTATCTTGACTGCGTATTGTTGTCCGGTGTTTTTGTGCGTGCAGCGGCGGCAGATGGAGAAGCTGCCCTCTCCCAGAGCGCTGTCCTGCAGGTCCATCTCATAATTCATGTAGAAAGGGGAGTCCTGCACAGAAGAACGGTGGACCAGTGGTTCAATGTGTTACAAAAGTCTGTCATTTACTTCAAAGTCTCCCGTTATATCTCATTTCAGATCCTTCATCTCTGTTCTCAACACAGATGGACATGCAGATTACGGAGAAGTAGGTAAACAGAAACCAGAATAAACAGCGTTAAAGTCAAGTACCAGGTTTATCATCAAAAACAGTCTTTTCTCTAGCACTCTCTATGAAAAACCATGGAACAAAGCTTAGTTTGGCTTCAAACTTTAGCTTATATAGTTAGAACTAGAAACTAAAAGGAAACAGGCTTCCATGCGAGCTAAAATGTTTACAATGTGAAAGTAAACCTTTTGAAAAGTACCAAATATATTCGTAACACAAACAAATTTTGAAAAAACAAAAAAAGGTCTACTTGTCAAGTTTCGTTTTTTAAATCCCTCATATCAAAATAATACATGTACAAACGCCCCTAGGATAAAAGATTGAAACAAAGTACAGACTAAAAATCATTTCTACTTTCCCAAAAGGCAACATATTGCTGGGATTCACGGAAGAAAAGGAAACATTGTGTATTAAACAGGCTCAGGCCTGAACGCGGATCGCAAGGTGCAGAGTGTGACACAGGCGAAGTTCGACAAATAGAAAGAAAAGTGAACTTGTTACAAAGAAACAGAGAAAATCCCATCTAACCACGAAAGTGGCTGTTAGTTGTAAGTTTTTGCTGGGGGGGGGGGGGGGGGGGGACCCAAGACCCAAGTCCGCTCATCTCACCTTCATCATGGCGCTGCGGGCCACGGCGGCGGAGCCCGGCCTCTCGAAGCCGCCACACAGCTGGATGGGGTCGTCCATCACCACATTCCTCTTGAACAGGATGGAGGGGGCCATGAAAGAGTATCCCTGCGAGCAGAAACAGAAGAGCGCGCTCGTGTTTACATTTCACCGAGTCATTTAACGAGGCAAAAAACCGCAGGAGCAAGAGCAGAGGAGGCGTTCTTCGCTGGAAAGCATTGGAAAATCCTCCTGACTTTAACCCGTCCAAACTGCGGCGTCGGCTCGGCAGCGAGGCGGGTTTTGGCTCGTCCCTGAGTGACAGCTCACCGTCCATCTGTAGCTATTGTCAAAACTGTCATTGTGCTGTGTGACTGCTTAATTCCAGCTGTGGGGAGCCCAGAGCTTTGAGCTGGCGTTAATCTCCCTCCGTTCTCCCCCCCCACCCCCCAACACCAACACACACACAGCTGTGTGGTATGCAATAACAGCAATGGATGGACGGAAGGATGGATGCCGAATGAATGAGATGCCCTAAATTGCCGGGCTTGAATATTTGATTGCTCTGCCGTGAAATTACATCTTGGCGCTCTTAATGCAATTTTAATTTTGTTTTGTGAGGCACCACGGGGGAGCAAGTGCGCGGCTTAAACTGGGATTGCTGTCGTTATCTCAGAGATTGCTAGGCTTGCAAATTATAAAGACCGCAAAATTTCGGGAGTGTGCGAACGGCAGCTGAGAGGGGGAAAAAGCCAAGATGAAGTTGGCAATCAAAGACTGAAGGCGTAACCGAGATAGACGTGGTGATGCTCTCAAAGCGTAACCTTTTATTTCACGAGAGAAGCCCGTTAATGGATCTATTGATCTGCCGAGCTCAAGGATCCAGAAGGCAATCAGAGTTGAAATTTCATGCAATACATCAGACAGCTATCAGCTGGCATGGAGTTGTGGGCCATATTATGGTTCAAAGCTACATCAAAAATAGTCATTCACATCTGTTACTTCAATGAGAGCTGCATATGGCAGCAATTACTTCAATAAAAGACCCTTTAGTCAATTTGAATACCAATGCACACAGACAGACTCATGTTGACTTACAGCAACCTTTTGAGGACATTCAGAACTTGAATCGATTATTTCAATTGCTGTGAAGTACGTCAAATATAGCCGCAGACAAAAAGTGAGTAAAGGATAATGCTTTTGTTGATTTTTTTTGTTTTGTTTTTGTTTTGTTTTTTTTACAATCCGTGTTAACACTTTGTAACGCCTGCAGCCACAAAGCCCAGGCAAACAGGGCATGCAGAATTAAATGTTACACTGTGCAGCAACTCAAAGGAATATCTATTTAAGGAAACAGCAGGGAAAAGAAAAAAAAAAAAAAAAGAAAGAGTGCTGAAAACACGGAGTCTGGTTGTTTACATCCCCTCCTGTTCACCCACCTGGAAAATGCGGTCACAGTTCTGAGGCAGCGCTGCGGGGGAGTAAGTGGGGTCCATTTCTGTGAACTCCTCAGCAAAATTACTGACATCCAGCTCGTCCCGAATCACCGGCTTGAAAGGCGCAGGTACCTTCTTCGCTGCCAAGTCCTCCCAGTTGATTTTCTACAAAAAAAAAAGAAAAAGAAATGAAACACCATTCCCAGCCTTTAGCAAACCTCATCATAATACGTTTACTGGCAAAAGTATTTATACTTCTTCACATTTTGTCAAGTTACAATCACAAACTTTGATTTGTATAGGGATTTCTTTAAGAACCAATAAAAACTAGCAAAACTCTCTCTATATATATATATATATACAGTATATATAATGTATATATACAGTATATAAATCCCAAAAGTTTGGCACCAATCCATTGTTTTCCTTCCTGTTGCCAATTGAGATATTTGAGGTTCTGTATCAGCCAGTTCCGATCCGATACAGAAAACCAGGACTGAACTGACTTAAAGTGTTGTTGTTCATTTGGGTTTTTTAAACACCGTCATAAATGTAAACTTAAATACACCAATAGCTTCACAAGCTTGGGCAATCAAGTGAAAATATCACAACTTTGTTCAGTCAGTATAACACCCAATGTAAAATAAATAATAAAGATACTTGCTCAAACATGTAAAGAATAAACTGCAGCAAACCTTCGTTCAAATGGCTCAGAAAGTGCAATTAGGAATTGTAAATATGATGGAAAATAAATAATAAAGCATGCTGTCGCTCCGAGCACAAAGCACAGAATTGACTGAATAGATCCACCACTGTGGATCAGGTACATTGACACCGATACCCAATCTAGAATTTCTTTCAGTATCCGGGCCGATACAGATATTAATATCAGATCGGTGCGTGATGCAACATGTTTTTCAACCAGTTTTCATTGCAGTTACAGCAGAAACTCTGGGATTATGTTTCTACTAGACTGAATGGTCTTTTACTAGGCTTTTACTAGGCCATTTGAAAAACAAAAACAAAAAAAAGGCAGCAGAATAGGCTTTGATGTAAACCAATGTAGCTCTGTTGTCCAGATGGAAGCTGAACCTTCCTCCCTCTCACCAATCCTTTTATCCCCTAACAGGTTTTCTTCCAGGTTTTCGCTGTAGCTGCCTCCACTGGCCCTCCTATCAACTCTGACCAGTTTCTTTCTCCCTGTATGAGAAGCGTTCCTTTCGCAACTATCGCAATTTTTGGTATATTAAATAAAATCTTAATAAAATGCACTAAGGTTTGTAGCTATAAAGTCACAAAATGTAAAAAAAAAAAAACAATCTAACTTTTGCAATGAAATTTAAAGTTGCGTAAAGCACTCTATGATCTCCACCTGATAAAACGGATGTTTCTTCACGTTCTCTGCTCCGTTAGGACCGGATCCTAATCTGTTCTTTGGATCTTTGACGAGGAGTCGTTGGATCAGGTCTTTGGCCAGCGGTCCCATGTCTTTGGGGAAAGGAGGATCCTTTTTGCAAATCCTCCTGCAATATCCGATATGAACATCGTCAGCAGTGCAGAATGTCGACAACAGAACCTGACCCTCCGCATAGACGAATCCGTACTTGGCGATATCCGAGTGGGAATTTTCATTTCCGTCGACGGTGAAGGGCGATCCGCCCGTCAGGAGCTCGTACATTAGCACACCAAGGCTCCACCAGTCCACCGCCTGGAACGCATCAAAGCCCAAACCCAAGGCTTTAGTTCAAAAGGGAAATTCATTGCAATAAAAGCAGGCATTTTTTCATTTCAAAGCGTCAAAGCTACAAGTTTACCTTGTCATGTCCGGAATCTCCTCCTTCAACTATTTCTGGAGCCATGTATTCAACAGTGCCACAAACAGAGAAAGCCCTCTCAACCTGAAAAAACAAAAAACAAAACAATCAATCCACCAAAGAACACATTTTAAAAGGAAGCAGCCTTTGTCAGACATCTTCGTTGAAGCATCAACAATACTAGTCAGTATAGAAGTTTACAAATCGTTAAACAAAAAAAAAGAAAGAACAAAATTCAACTTGACACTTCGCACAGATGTTTTTGATGTGTTGTCTGTGGAGAGGCTCAGCCACGTAGGCGTCTTCAGTTCTTCTTTTAGAACTGAAGAGGCTTTCTTGACGGATTTGAACGACAAGTGCCTAGCAACATCACTGTCAAGAGTGTCGTCAGGCGTTTTCATGAAATGTTGCTAAATTCTGACGGTGCACAGAAGCGAATTAACTTTAGCACCGTCTTTACTCAGAGGTGTCCAGCTGAAACGAGTAAAAAAAAAGCTCAGACTCAAAAAAAAAATATATATATATATATACTGTATATCACTAATGGATTATTTCAAATGAATATGCTCAAGTAAAACCAGAACTGCTCACTAAAAATCGCAATTTTATCCTTTTCAGAGCGTCACTATAGATGGATAAAAATGTCCTGAGGCTTCGCAGCACCCTGTACTATTACTGGCACTCCTGGTAAAGACGTGTGGAATGTATTAAAATAAGTTTATTTTTTTATGGCATTAGCATAATTTCAGAAGCTGGAGAAAAATAACTTTTAATTGGAGCACTTTATTCATTAACACTCACTGCAAGCCTCCCATGGTGATTTTAAAAAATATATTTTTATTTTATTTTTTTTTTTTTTTTTCATATTTGGTGATGATTTCAGCTATTTAACAGGTTGGGGCATAAACATCATAAATTACTTTGTCAGCTTTGATCCATCGATGCTTTGAAAAGTCCCACATATTTTGGTATTTCTGTCCTTTAATTGCATATAACTGAAGCAACGTTTTCGTTACTTCTCTTTAAAACATGACAAAAAAGAAGGAGAGTAGAAGGATACATATCTAATAGCGTACCATCAAGAGTAGAAGGATGGAATTTGAAACAATAAGATTAGCAACAACACCGATTTAATTGCGTTAGGGTTTTTTATGTTTTGCCCATTACTCCCATTTAACATCTTTGTCGCCAAATTTTCCCAACAGACTTTCAATGAAAACCAAAATTATGTCTCCATTTGAGTATAGAACCATTTATGATATAATGTTTGCATTTAGTTTTCATAAAAATAGTGATATTTTGACGTTTTAGGTACACACATGGACACGGTTTTCTTCTTTTTTTTCACTAAATGTTTCAAACACAAACACAACAAACACAGTTTTAACCCTTTAAATTTAAATCTAAGTATTTTTAACTCATGGAACTTGTGGAAGTGAATTATTTGCCACAAAATTCCAGAAAAGGGAATAAATAGATAAATAGCAATTGCTGACCAATCTAAGACTATTTATTTTACTTAAATTAATTATGTTTCAAGGATTTACTGCAATGAATAATGGAAAAATACATTTAATCAAATTAGTTAAGCTGGCATTTAAATGGTTAAATGTATGTCGATCTTTGCAACTCAAGAAATGGCCACAAGAAAAGAGCTACTTGCATAAACTTGCCTAAATCCACAGAAAGAGCGACAATCAAGAAGCCTAAAAGAAATGTAACTGTGAGAAGCAACGCTAGGAGAGAAATCAGGAAGAATTACTGTTAAAAACTCCCATAAACACAAAAAGTGTGCAGAGACAGTCTTCAGTCACTAGACTTCACCTCTAGAAAGTTTTATCAGAAGCACCAGGGACTCTGAACGCAACATGTCCAGATGGGATCGCTGGCCAGCGCCGCTGGAAGCTCCAGACGATGCTGCCAAAGTGAATTGTTCATTAAAAAATGATGGAGGGATATTTTCTGCCGCATGTCGGAGCGCGTTGTTCCTCAGATGTCTGTGGCTGTTGGAGAGGAATGCCAGGAAGTGAGCTTTTGCTGTCCTGTGTGTGTGTGTGTGTGTGTGTGTGGGTGTGTGTGTGCGGGTGTGTGTGTGTGTGTGTGTGTGTGGGCGTGTGGGGGGGTGGGTGTGCGTGTGTGTGTGTTTGTGTGCGTGTGTGTGTGTGTAACGTGGAGTTTGTTTAAAGCTGCAGGAATAATGCCAGGAAACAAGTTTTTCTGGATAAAGACTTTCCGGGTGCATCTTGCATAAAAATTATAAGATATGTTTCTGGAAAAGGGCCTCTTATCTACTGGTGGCTAAAGTGAAGGATGTGTGATGCTGTGGGCTTGTTTCCCCTGCGAAGGATGGGAAGATCACATGAAATAACAGAATTTTGAATAAAATCTGCCCATTTTCAGCAGAAAACTGAAAACGGGTCGTTATTGGCTTAGGAATATAATCTCAGATTCTTTTCATAACAGATCCAATTTCTGATTTTAATAAAAAAATAAACACTTTTTTTCTGTTAGAAATAACATTTTCAAAAAGTGTCTCTTATAATATTTGTCCCTACAACAGAGCATTAGGGTGAGGCTACAATACATTTTGTTTAATTACAAGGCTATAGTCGTAATATTAGCTCGATAAAGATGGAATTTCACCAGAAGAACTTGTTAAAATTATGAGAAAAAACTGTTTTAATAAGATAAAAACTGTTTTGCTGTGTGATGAAGCTCTCATAAAACCACTACTTCATTCTCCTAATATTGCAACTTTGTTCTGGTAATATTGAGGCTTCATTCTCTTATTATTTTGATTTTATCATCGTAAGACTTTGTTCTCGTATTACTACGACTGTACTCTTGTAACATTTTGACTTTATTCTAGTTTTAAAAAAAAATAAAACTGCCTGACCATCATATTTTGTTGAAGATTTTACCTAAATTCAAAGTCCAAATAAATAGAAGCTGCAAAAATCAAAACAAAAGAAGATAGTCCAACAAGATGGTGGGCTTTGGGAATGAAGGGTGAAGTATTGTTTTAACCAAACAGGAACGCATGCCTAGTTTCACTTTCTGCTGTGAATATGAAATTAGGCTACTAAAGTTTAAAGGACAAACACATTGTGGAGAAGAATTTTACCTGATCAAATTCTTTACTCAGGCCAAAATCTGTCAGAACTATATGACCGTTTGAATCCAGTAGAATATTCTCCAGTTTTAGGTCTCGATAGACGATTCCAAGCTGCGGCGAGGCAACAAAGCAGAGGTCACGCAGATGACACACAGCATGATGATTCTCTTCAGATTAAAAACACAACACACCTTATGTAGATGTTCTAGTGCCAAGACAATTTCTCCGCTGTACAGTGCTACTTCTTGCTCCTTAAACCGCACCCTCTGCACCAAGTGCGTGAAAAGTTCCCCCCCGTTTACATAATCTGTGATAAAAGATTAAAAAAAAGTTTTGATTTGTTTTTAAAACAGAAATTAAAGAGAACTTTAAAAGGCTACTGAAGTTCGCTCTCTATGTGTCCTAACCGAGAATGAGGTGCAGCTTGGTGTCGGTCTGAAAGGCGTAGTGAAGCGTTATGAGGAACGGAGACTGGCGGATGTGCTCCAGCACCTGCCGCTCCGTCCGCGTGTGTTCGGCCGTCTTTGCTTTCTGGACGATGGTCGCCTTCTTCAACACCTTCATGGCGTAGAGCTTCCCGGCATCGTGGCCGCTCACCTTCCTCACCAGGAACACCTTCCCGTACGCTTTTGGGTGACACAAACACAGAGCGCGAAGGGTTAAAAGAGGAATGATTCGCACGGCATGCCCGTTCTAAAGACACCAGGCAATCTGCAGGAGGGATAAGTTCAATATTTTCTGCTTGTGTTTTATGTTCTGCAGGGAGACGCCCTTCTGGTCAAGGCGGGACTGCTGAGTCTTACGCTCAAACTTGTTTAGAAAAGCAAAATCAGCATCGATAAGAAAATGGAAAGACGGGACGGAGACGCACTTTGATTCGGCATCAGGGGAATGTTTTAAAATTGATCAAAAAGCACTACGCAGCATTCATTTCATCAATGTGAATGTAAACAAATAACAAAAACATTCCTATAAGAAGAGAGTCTCCACTGCTGCACCTGTTCTCTGAGTCAGAAGGGTCAGTGCTACTCACCTCCTGTGCCCAGCACCTTTAGTAGCTCAAAGTTTTCAATGCCCACCCTCTCAATGTGGCCTGTCAGGTTGGCTGGAGGGAAAGAGCAAAAGGAGAAATTTATCCAAAAAAAAGCTCCTTTTACTATGTGATTCTTATATCAAGATAAAAAAATTAAATATATCTGAAAATAATAGCTGTCTAAAAAGATTTATGACAAAAAAAAGACTTTAGGATTATTAATTTGATAGAATTTATTATAAAAGGACTTTAGACATTTTTTAATATAAAGTAATGCCTTCTGGTCAGAAAGAATTAAATATGGGATGTTCAAAAACAATTAGCAGGGAGGGAGGGAGGGAGGGAGGGAGGGAGGGAGGGAGGGAGGGAGGGAGGGAGGGAGGGAGGGAGGAAGGAAGGAAGGAAGGAAGGAAGGAAGGAAGGAAGGAAGGAAGGAAGGAAGGAAGGAAGGAAGGAAGGAAGGAAGGAAGGAAGGAAGGAAGGAAGGAAGGAAGGAAGGAAGGAAGGAAGGAAGGAAGGAAGGAAGGAAGGAAGGAAGGAAGGAAGGAAGGAAGGAAGGAAGGTGCACAATCTTATGTCAGTCTAGCCCCTAAAATCCAAATAAATATGCTGAAGCTTGTGGTTATAACATGACAAAATGACAAAAATGTTGAATGGTATGAATAGTTTTGCAATTCCTTGACAATGTCACTGAAAAAACAAAGCCAGTTTCCTTTCTCGTCTCGTCGGAGACGAGCAAGCAGTGCTTTAAAACTGAAGACATGAAACCATTTCAGTGAAAGCAAAGATGGCTCCACATTAAAAATAATTAAAGAAAACAGAACAAAACGTCTTGATTCGACTGGTGAAACTCTGCACCAAATATCCTAGAGGAAAGGACATTCCTACATGCAAATGCAGGCAAACAAGCTGGATTAGCCAGCAAAAGGTCATTAACTCCCATCAAAGAGCTTCAGTGCGTTCAGCAAAGCCACACATCTTCCTCAGTCACTGTCACGCAGCACAGCTGACTGAGCATGGCACACTTTTAGATACGCATGCCCATTGTCGTGAACGCATTCCTTCTGTCTCCCGGCCTGAAAATAGCCATTGATACGGCTGATTTCATCTTTTTTTACGCCGACTTTTCTCCTTTCTTTCTTCGACGCGGGAATAAAATGCAAATCAAATGCGCTATAACTCATTTGAAAACAACAACACTGTCCTTCCTATTGGAGGTCAGGGATCGTGGTTGCATAACCTCCTTGTCGAGCACACCCTGCCAAGTTTGATTTTAGTGGTTATTAATAGACAGACAGAAACGTCCAACCAGACGATGCCTTGCTGCGCGTCAAGGGGAATCTCATCAAATTACTGGAGGGGAAGGTTCTCACAAAGATTAAAAAATATATATCTGAATATGTTTTGTTTTGTTTTTTTCACTGGTTATCTGACAAGTTTACATTTTTTTCTCCTCATAAGAAATAAGATATTCTGTCTACTAACTGTGTAAACACTCATTAAACCACATTTAAAGTTTTATTTGTTCTCATAGCAGAGTAGATGTACAATCAAATGACACACACATTAAAAAAAAAACAAAAAAAAAAAAACAGGAATCACTGACAGCTAAGACACGCTGCACACTCGAGGCAGGGTAGTAAACCGGAGTGGAAGCACAGTCATGTTGCAGCTTGAACAGAAACACTGTCATTAGAAAGCAGCTGCAACTCAAGTGTGAAACTTCAGGCAGCAGCCTTCTGCACTAAATGGCAGAGCTCTACACACCCATTACTGATACATGTCAACACTAAACGTAATTCATCTGTGACTACTATTATTGCGGGAGGAAGGAACTTTAAGCTGCAAACACTGTGGACTATTATAGCTCCCGTCTCACACTGACTTTCTTGCGATAGCGTTATTTTTCTTGGCGGTAGGCTGGTTCCAGGTATCTATCAGGCGTCATCAAGGTTGAAACAAAACAGTTACTTTCAAAACTGCAACAATTTTCTACATTTCCCTGTGTTTTTAGGTCCTTTCAATTGTCTATGTATCAAAATCAGCATAACTACTCATCCGCACTTGTTGCTATTCACTCCCAGTCGACAGACTGAAAGAAGGCTTCTACTGTTTTTTTTTTAAGACAAATTTGGGTGTTAAAAAATATTTTCTGGTTCCATAAAACATAGACAGTAATGCTGTCTGTGTAATGCTGCATTAAAACTACAAACATCATGTCTGGTGTGCAGTCAGCTAGCTGCCTTTATGGAAACAGTCTTCATCCCAGTAAACACAAGTAATCAATAAATGTCATACACAATATTATTATGCCAGTATATTAAATTATTTTTGCCACCGTATAAATGTTGCTTTTTCTAGTCTTGAATACAATTTCCTAGTATGCATCTAGTTCATTTTTTTTATACTAGTTGGGTTATCGTGAAATTGTGTTGCCCTCTTACAGTGAATTTAATACACACCTTAAACAACAGGTTAAAAAAAGCAATACATAAAATGAAACGTGAAGTGACTCTAACATCATTTTGAATCAATAATTATAATAGCAGTAACAATCGTTAAGTTTATTTATTGACCTTTATAGAACCAACAGCTGTGCAAAGTTACTAAAACACAAAACTAATGGTAAAAATGTATCTAAGGAAATTTAACCTGAAGGTGAATTCATTCATTTTTTTTCTTTATTGCTAATAACATTAGTCACAACAGCTTATGGTTGCAGTTATAAGAGTTGTAGAACGTCTCGACATTGCGAATCATTTGCATTGCAGTTGCGTTTTCTAAAATGAGACATTAATTTAACAAGTAGGCGTCACGTTTGAGGCGATGAACTTAGCATAATCTTGGTGGATGCTCTGATTTAACCTTACAGCGCGCTGTCAATTACCAAGCAGTTTAAGCTAATGTTATCACCATGGTTGAGAACGGGGAAGTTACGCTAGCAGTTAGCCGCAGTTTCTAATACGCATAGATAACCGTAGTGTGCAGGGGGTCTGAGTAGTGGCATTAGTTAAAACAGCAGCCTGACATCGTTAGTCTCCTGCTATCCCTCAGTAACGTCGACGTTCATGTTAGCGCTCACTTCAAACGCCCAACTGACAGTGACGGTTGGCTCCTCCAGGCTAACCTGGAAACATTTCTCCTTTAGCGTCTGTGTACGTAGAATATATGTGTATCTATGCACATTAAAACGCGCTGCGTTAAGTTACAGAAGCTTACTTACCATTTTTCAGCTCGTGTTTCACAGTAAACAGGTCACCTTCTCTTGAAGATCCCTCCATTGGGGATGGCATTGTAATCTCGTGTCCCTATTATGTTCAGAGCAGATTAGGCTCACCTTTCAAACTAGTTTGCGGTATTATCATGCACAAACAGAAATGGGTCACCCACGGTGAGCTTGACTGATAAATAAGCAAAAAAAATTGTCACTAAGCCTAGCCGCGGGGAAGCTCTGGAGGAAGCACTTGCGTCTTCAAGCAGCACATAACCACGACCACTACCTTCGCAACCAGACAGTCCCTCTTCGCTGATTGGAGTTGCTATGGAAAGACCTAGCCTCGGATTGGATGGCCATCTAGTAGTGACATACAGTCCCGCCTTCCTCAAATGACAGATGCTGCATTCAAATACCCCCGTACATTCTAATGTGAAAGGTCAGAACTACAGCTAGAGTTAAATTTATTCTTTAAACGAGGTTAATAATAACAGAACAAATGTTTGAAAAAACAAAGTTAGATTTCACAGATTTCTGCAGTCTGTAAATCTGTAAAATACTGTTTGACGCAAGATACTGCTAAACTGCATAAAAAGTGTTGCATGGTAGGCTTTATAATTTGAGCAATTGGGGTCTTGCCTTTTTGAAAAAGAAAAAAAAAGATGAAAATGCAAGTCAGAAATTATATGTAGCTCCACATTGTGTTTATATATTGACCTAAAGTCCTCTAAAATGTTTCATCACACCGGACACAGTGAATGTTGAGCAATGAAGGCAGTATATCATGAAATGGATCAGTTCCTGTTATGTAGAAGCAGTTCCTCTGCACCTCCAAATAATCAGATCATGAAATCAAACTCAGTCAAAAGCGACTTATCACATTCAGAAAGGTAGAGTTGTTGCGAAACTAGACAGCTGTGTTTATTGATTAACAAGCACATTAAATGTATCTAACAGTGGCAAATCAAAACATTACTATTTAGTAAATGTGTTGATATAGCATGATGTACGGTTGAATCTGTTTCTGTAATCTACAAATTCCTGCAAACTACTGATGAATTGCAACTCGGTAGCCAATAAATATATTTTTTAATCTAATTTTTAAAAAAACAGTAATAACAAAAATACAGCATTTTTTTAAATAAACCTAAAAGTTATTGCTATTTCAAGCTTTACATTGGGATAAAATAATTTTTGAAAGAGAACCCAGTCTGGATTCTGCCTCCATCATGTGGCAGAATGTTGAAAATACAATTATTTGGATGGCATTTTTTTAACTTTGATATCTGCATGTCATTACTATAAAACGGTATTTTCCTGTTTATATATATATATATATATATATATATATATATATATATATATATATATATATATATATATATATATATATATATATATATATATATATATATATATAATTCATTTATATTGTAAATAATTGATTTGGGCTTTTCATAAGACAATAGCAAACTTGAAGTAACTACAAAATGAAAAATAGATAGATAAAGTAAATGCAGTTTTCAAAACAACGCAATGTCAATAGCAGTAAAACGACAGCTCTAATTAATTTAAGAGGCAGTTAAACTGGGAACTTTAAAAAGTCCCTTGGTAAAAAGTCAAGCTGAACAACGTCCAATAAACTCCGAGGTTATAAAACTAGACCAACCAGATGCGGGGTTTCAACAACAGCCAATCAGCTTCTTGTCCGATGGCTCCGCCTCCGGAAGTAGAATAATGGTAATTTGACAGTGAGCGAGTCCAGTTAGTAGCACTTCGTAGCTCCTCAGACTGACCTCCGCTCCCAACATGGCTGGTGTTCGAGCTCTTGGTGTACTCTCAAGATTGTCAGCCAGACGATATGCTCTTCTCTCAGGTGGAGTACAGCTTCTTTTAGTGCTGAACTCTAACGGAAACAACTGTGCGAACAGTTATATTGGAAATACCGGGCTCTGCTAGGGTGTCCCTGTCGAGTAATTAGCCTGTTTGACTAGCTGCTAGCTAGCTCAAGTCAAATATGTGAAGCTGCATGTCACAACACGGTCGTTTTGATAGTCCAACGCATATCTTTATGAGAATCTATACAGACATTTCTTGCAGATATGATTTTCTTTTTATAAAATTTTTGTTTGAGGTTGCAGAATTTTGAGCAAACTAGCAATGCTAACTAGCTCAATGCTAGGGAATCAATGGTGTGATAGCATCCGTTTTCGAAAAGAATAGTTGAATTAGATCATTTTTGTTTAAAGCTGTAACGCAGTGCCGTTGCGTTACAGCAACTATCCAATTGGGTTTGGATAGTTAGGAGCCGAATTTGAAGCGCTGTGCCATTCATTCGCCATTGTGATGGTGTCTGTCAGTGAGTGTGGTAGGCGGAGAATCTAGGTGAAGGGTCATTCTCACATAGCACGGCTGCGACCACCTGAGGTCAATCTAAGCGTCTCTTACACAGAGTATACATTTATTTAAAGTTATTAAATATAAAACTAGATCATGTTTGAATATGTGGGAAAAAAATAGCACAGGGACAAGTATAGATTCAGATATAAAACGTGAAACTGTAGGTAGTTTCATAGAGTTTTCAAAGCAATTTTGATTGAACGAGCTTTAAAAGATTTTTGTTTAAGTGCAAAACTAAGAAAATTGCAGCATTTTAAGGTCTGACATTCTGGGTTAGTCTGTTCCGTTCAGTTTACAATAAAACATAAAGAAGTGTGATCTAAAACCTACTTTTCATTTTTGAAAAATTGCATTATTTCTACAATTTCATTCATAATTGCTAGAAAACTTTCTGCAAATTTTCTTGGATAAATGTTTTATCTTATTAGTACTTGGATTAAATATTGACCACAACATTAAATTTAATAATCATTTATTAATGTATTTTCTTTTTACTATGGAAAAACTATATGTTTACATAATATAACAACATAAACTGAGAATTTTGTGGCATGAAACAAGACAGAAACTCTTCTTGAATAATTTTTTGTTTATGCAATTGTAATAATGTTCCAGTTCCACTGTTTCCCTTCTCAGGCAGTACTTTCCGCACCTTCTCAGTAGCTCCTGCCATGCTTGGTAATATATTTTCTTTATACACAGAATGTGTGAATAATTTCCCCCTCGATTACATTGAAACAAATGTGCTCCTGCTTGACTGTTTTCAGCCCGAACACATGTCGACTACGAAATCAAGAATGACGTCGCCGTCATTCGGATCAACGACCCAAACTCCAAGGTGTGAACTCGGTCGAGTTTAAATTGAACAACTGCACATCTCTGAATTATGCAGAAGAAATGTGACTTTTGTCGGTTTCCATGTCGACTTCTAGGTTAACACACTGTCAGTTCAGATGCAAAACGAGATGACGGAGGTCATGAATGAAGTGTGGGCCAACGAGGCTGTGCAAAGCGCTGTTGTCATCTCCTCAAAGCCAGGATCCTTCATTGCAGGAGCTGATATTAAGTAAGTTTCCAGTGGTCAATAATGTTCTTAAATATAACAGTTATGAATTGTCTCTGAACTTGTCCTTCTGAATAGAAAACTCCTCCCACAATGCTTTGTGATCAGTTCTTGACAAATAAAATATCAAATCGAGTCTTAAGCAGTATGTTCTTTGAAGATATAGCTTTAAAAAACAACTTTGTTTTCTTTTTTAGTATGATCCAGGCCTGCAGCACCGCAGAGGATGTCACTAAACTCTCACAGACAGGACAGCAGATGTTTGAACGGATTGAAAGATCTCCTAAACCCATTGTTGCTGCCATCAATGGTTCTTGTTTAGGAGGAGGCCTGGAGGTAGGAAACGCAACTTTTAAACCTTAAAGATATTGTTCAGGAGGATGGATTGTAATACTGTCATCTTTTCTACTTTAGTTTGCCATTGCCTGTCAGTACCGAATTGCAACAAAAAGCAAGAAGACGGTCCTTGGTACTCCTGAAGTTATGCTGGGCCTTCTGCCTGGAGCTGGTGGCACACAGAGGCTCCCAAAAATGGTTTGTGTTGGAAAGATTTTCCAAAGTCTGATTTGCATCAAAATATAGATTTCTTAGGCAGTTTATCACCTCATAAACACATTCATTGAATCAGCCATTGAAGTTATGTATGCAGAATTCGGTGCTTTTCATTTTCAGTGAAGTGTTGAATGTTTAAAGCTGGAAGATGAGCTCTACAGTTAAACAGAGTCCAGAAATGCCACTTTGTTTTTCACAACTTCATTTTCTGTCATATAAATATTTTTGTTTTCTTTTTAATTTTTCTTTGAAGTTTTTTTTAACACTGGAATATTGGAAAAAAAATTATCATTAAAATGAACAAAAAATGGAATACATGCTTATTTGAGATTTAGATATTGCTACTTCCCAACCAGGATTTATTTGTGTTCCAGATACATATTCATATATCTAGGAGTAGGCATAAGCTTTGAGTCACAGTCCAAAACTGGATAATAAACTAGTGTTGTAGTATCCATTTTTCCTGATGGTCAAAAAAACCTCATACATTGCTCCTTCAAACACTCATTGAGGAAGCTGAAAGAGCAAGTAATCTCTTTTTCACTAAGAATGATAATATAAAGGGTGAAAAACATCTAAATTGTGTCTGAAAACCCAGATTGGCTGCCTCACCTTTTGCTGGAGGTCCAGCATAATCATTTTTAACAAGAAAAGTGTTTGTATCTAACAAAAAAAAAAAGACCCAGAAACGTTCTAAGTGTGATTATTTTTCTCTAGTTATTTAGAAGTGTTTTTAATTTTTAAAAAATGGCTCACCAGTTAGTAAATGTCTGCTGCTGTTGTGACCTGTAGCTTGGTCTTCCAAGTGCCTTTGACATGATGCTAACAGGAAGAAACATCAGACCAGATAAAGCCAAGAAGATGGGGCTTGTCCACCAGCTTGTTGACCCACTAGGTAAAAATCTGTTTTTTATTTTCACATTTTTTATTTTTTTTATTCTCTAAGGTTTTGAAAGCTTTACTGACTTTAGGTTTTGTAAGACTTTGCCTCTTCCTTTCCATCCCTGAGTTGGAAAGATGATTTACTTTATGCTCATGCTCCAGGGCCTGGGCTGAAAAGTCCAGAGGAGAGAACAATGGAGTATTTGGAAGAAATTGCTGTTGATTATGCCAGAGGGATTGCCAACAAGAGCATCTCTATTCAGCAAAAGAAAAACATGATGCAGAGTAAGTTCTTTTCCCTTCATTTGGTGTTTCAATCTGATGCTTTCTTTCACTACAAATGGACTTATTAATCTCCGTTCACAGGAATTCAAGACTACGTGATGAGCTTTGAGTTTGTACGGAATAAAATTTATAAAACTGTCCACGATAAAGTCATGAAGCAGAGCAAGGGACTTTATCCAGCACCGCTGAAGATCATTGAAGTAAGTAAAACGCAGTTTAGTCCCAACAGTCTGCTTCGTCTTTGAATCCACATAAATATCTTTAAATTAGTGTCGATTTCGATAAATGGTAAAAGTTTGAATTTAATGATAAAGGCATCAATTGTTTGACCTTTTTTTAACTCTGAATTTGTACAATTCTGACAACCCTATACATATTTCTATTGATTCTGGTTGTTTTTTTTGAATTTGTTTTTAAAGCGCTGTAATTATCATAATTCAAAATGTTTTTACTTCCTGCATAAACTGAGCATATAACCGAACAGTACTGTAAATTTCTCGTGAGATTAGATGAGAATCGCAGCGCTGCTCGTCTCTCCACCACTGCAGTAAAATCCTTCAGGTTGTGAGATGAAGACTTTTACACACCGAGCACAACTAAAATGACATGCAGCATAGCATGTTTCATTTCCTCATTAAATGCTCCTCCTACATACATAAGTAGATCCATCCGTTTTGAATGTTGTCAAGCATCACCCTAGTTCTTTAAATGTGTGTATTAATTTGCCGTGATTGGAGAGCAGTCCAGGGCTCACTTTCAAGTTCAGAGGCAGATTTTAGCCAAAAGCTAACATGGCGCTAGTGGAGAAAACCTTAATTATGTACATTCTCGAAAAGAGGCACCGCAGGAGATGTAGATTTTTTTTTCTTCTTCCAAATTCAGAAAGGCGGACAGAGGGAACTCGTTATCCAAATCCGCAGATAAAGCTGCAGTATGGAGCTTTTGCAAAAATATGTTTTAAAAATATTTATTAAAGCTGTCACTGTGTTGTGACAGCATAATATGAGACAGATAATCTGTGAAAAGATTGAGTTTGCTGTGTATTTCTGGAGATGGCAGCAAGTTCATAGGGAGAAGGCAGAGGAGCTTGGTTTTATTTATTTGTATTTTCTCTGTCTCATACTATACTGTCAAAAAATAGCGACTGTTTTAACAAAAAAAAAAAAAATTCTTATAAATGTTACTGCACCTTTAAATACAATCTTGGTGATATTTTGGGATAAAGACAATTACTACTGTGTTTGACATTTAAACATAATGTTTTGTTTGCAGTTTGCCCAATTGTCATCATAAACAGTTTTTCTTCACAGTAAGTAGACTTTAAAAGAAAAGAAGAAAAATCAGTATCTTTTTTTTCTCTATCTCTTCAGTGTGTGAAGACTGGAGTGGAGGAGGGCCCCATTGCTGGATACTTGGCAGAGTCACTGGTAAAGTGTTGTTTTCTTGCATCATTTGCACATTTAGTTCTTGCATTTGTTTTGCTTTTCTGAGCATCACATCTCTTCGTTTGCCCCAGAACTTTGGTCAGTTGGCACAATCCCCAGAATCAGCCGCGCTGATCGGCCTGTATCACGGTCAAGTAGCGTGCAAGAAGAATCGCTTCGGAACCCCGGCGAGACCGGTGAAGTGCGTGTTTTTGATTTGGGACAGTTGCTGGTGTTGACAAAACTATTTGTAGTAAAAAGGTGACCTGTTTTCTGTTTATTCCCAGAACTCTTGCCATCTTGGGAGCAGGTCTGATGGGAGCAGGCATCGCCCAGGTGACCGTGGATAAAGGCGTTCGCACAATCCTCAAGGACACCACTGTGGAAGGACTGGCCAGAGGAGAGCAGCAGGTTTTCAAAGGGTCAGTGCAAATGTCATGTCAGGAGGCTCAAAAGCTGATCTGATTTCTGCAACTTTGCAACAATCTTGAATGTTATTAAATGCTATTGCGTTTATTTATATATATATACTTGTATATTTAAACCAGGCTCAATGACAAGACCAAGAAGAAGAGCATCACATCCTTTGAGAGGGACTCCATACTGTCCAACCTGAGTGGTCAGCTGGATTACAAGGGCTTTGAAAATGCCGACATGGTTATTGAAGCCGTGTTTGAGGACATTAACATCAAGCATGTCGTCCTGAAGGAAGTTGAAGCCGTAAGTGTCATGTTACTCGCTGAGACGTTACTGTTTTTTTCTTTTTTTAAACACTTTCTGGAATCCAGAATCCAGCGACATTTCAATTAATCCTATCCACATCTGCCGCCAGGTCATCCCCCCTCACTGTATATTTGCAAGCAACACCTCCGCTCTCCCCATCAAGGAAATTGCTGCCGCCAGCAAGAGACCAGATAAGGTTGGATCTTGGAAATTTTGTGAATACAAACTGGAAAAAAAAATCCCATTTTATTTGCAAGAAGAAAAGCTGAATAACTCTCTCCACTCTCAGGTGGTTGGAATGCACTACTTCTCTCCGGTGGACAAGATGCAGCTCCTGGAGATTATAACCACTGATAAGACCTCAAAGGACACGACGGCGTCCGCTGTGGCGGTCGGCCTGAAGCAGGGCAAAGTCATCATAGTCGTTGGCGTGAGTTTTAGGACTCTGTCCGTCTTCTGTTTCTTTCGACATTAAACAGGATGCTCGAAATCCTTTAAATTCAGTCAGGTGTTTTCAAGGTTTGGAAAGTGCTTGATGTTCAAACTGCACAGTTTATTAATGAAGTTGTAATAAAGTATTGGGAGACAAGACTCCTTCCCGAAAGTCCAGTGATTATTTATGTTGCGTTTAAATATTTGATTTGATCAGGAAGGTCATTTACCTTAACACAAACCGATTTGTTCAACGTAAAAAGTATTTATTGTTGCTAATGGCTCAATGAGTCATTGATCTGTGTATTGGCGATTATACATTAGTTATTAAAATTGGGGGGCTTTTTTCTTTTTTTGTTAAATTTGTGTTTAGTTCACATACCAGATAATATTGTGACAGAATTTTTAAAACATAAAATGTTGTCATATTTTAGCTTTACTTTTGTAGAATATTTTCATTAAGACATTATTAATCATAGTAATAAATGATGTCATGTAATACTGAATTGAAACTATCCCCTTTAGGTCATTTGCCTTGGTGGTTCTGGAAAAGTTTGAAAACTTAACTTGAAAATGAATTAGGGGGGGGAAGGAAATGTGATAATAAAAAACATCTTGTTTGTTTATATTCTCAAGAACTATGACTCTAATTTCCTCTCAGGACGGACCTGGGTTCTACACAACCAGGTGTTTGGCTCCGATGCTGGCTGAAGCAGTGAGAGTACTTCAGGTTAGTTGTTGCTGCAAAATCCAGCTGCAATGTTTCTCTTCACAGATACCGCAGAATCTGAGTGAGAATTTATTGCTTCTGCATAACTGTTCTGCGTGCTTTTCAATCTTCGTTCGCACGCAGGAAGGCGTCGACCCCAAGAAGCTGGATGGACTCACAACAAGCTTCGGGTTCCCCGTGGGCGCCGCCACGCTGGCCGATGAAGTCGGCATCGATGTCGCGGCTCACGTGGCCGAGGATCTCGGCAAAGCGTTTGGCTCCCGCTTTGGTGGCGGAAATGTGGAGGTTTTAAGAACCATGGTGGACATGGGGTTCAAAGGTACGGGGGCTTTTATTGTTTCAGTTTTGATGTATAAATGCACCCATTGCTCCTTTTTGCTCACTTTTGAAATAAATGTCGTTAACTCTGAAGGACGGAAATCAGGAAAAGGCTGCTACATCTACCAGCCAGGCCGCAAAGGCAAAGATGTCAACCCAGATGTCGGAGACATTCTGGAGAAATTCAAAATTACGCCAAACCCAGCCGTGTAAGTCATAATGAAACTATTGCACATGCAACAAGTGGAAAATAACCTCTTTAGTCTTTCACTAAATAAATATTTGGTACTTGTGAAAAATGTAGATACTCGCCTTGTTTACATAGTCACTTATTATAATTGCAGGTTTTTAAATTAAGCATTTGCACTATTTTATTTGCTTGTCAATTAAGCTGTTGTTTTGTCATCTTTCAGTTAGATATACTTACATTTTGTTAGTTCCTAAATTCTTTCTGATTGTTATAACCAATGTTATTTCATCTTAAGGTCACAGTTTGTCTCCAGTGGACAAATCTGGTTACAACACGCATTCAATTTTGTTTTCAAATGGATAAAGCAGGCTGACATTAAGCCTCTTATAAACCGCCAACTTAAGTCTGACGGAAAATTGCTGTTGCATGTTTGAAAGCGAGGTCTGTGCCAGGAAGCCGGCTATTTTAAATTAATAACCCATTCTGCCAATAAAAGCGAAAATAAACATTCAGTCAGAATTAAGTTGAAATAGTTTTCAAGGCCACACAAATTAGCAACTTGCTATGGGGGTATTTTAGGAATGAATGTATTTATTTAAACTTTTAGATTAGAGAAAATCCATAGTAAATCCAAACTTATTCTTAATTTGATTCTGTTGCTTACTGAAGTTGTCTATCATGTTATCAATTTGCACTGAAAAAGCACTAAATTAATGTTAGGTTTGCATAAGCATTTTACTACTTACTGCTAATTTAAGGAACTGGTTCCATGTGGCTTTACTACTTAACCTGCATCGTTTTACAAAACCAAAGCTACTATTATCTTGTTGCTAGTTAGAGGTCAGATATTATCTAATATTGATGCTGTGAGATTGTCTGTGGGTTATTGTTTAGACTCTTGCTGGTAAAGTCTTTTTGCCTGTGAATGTTTTGCAGTTCGTCGGACTCCGATGTGCAGTACAGGCTCGTTTCTCGATTTGTCAACGAAGCGGTGCTGTGTCTGCAAGAGGGCATCTTGAACAGCCCGTTGGAGGGAGACATCGGCGCTGTGTTTGGACTGGGATTCCCTCCCTGTCTCGGCGGTCAGTCAACCTATCCCCGGTGAAACTTACACAAACGTACGTCCTTTATCGTGTGTACGCGTTTTGAAAAATATCCTCTATCCGACGCTTCCAGGACCTTTCCGCTTCGTAGACACGTTCGGTGCCGACAAGCTGGTGGACAAGATGAGGAGATTTGAAGAAGTATACGGGAATCAGTTCACTCCATGCCAACTCCTACTGGATCACGCGAACGATTCCAGCAGGAAATTTCACAAGTGACCGACTTGCCAGTAGCTCCTAAAAACCTCCAGTTGTCACTTACAATGTGCCTAACATCGATTAGTGGGGAGGGCAAACATGCTGACGGTACACTTTGACCGGTTATTAGGTGCAGCTAACCTAAAGTGATGCTGTCTGATGCAATAATTCCTAACCTTTATGATGGTTCTGATTTTTCACTTTTGTGTTGACCGAAGTGAAATCCCACAGATTGCATATATTTTAGCTTGGTGTGCCTAATAAACTGGCAAGAGTGTGCATAATGACGGCAACGGTGGAAGGCTGTTTTAATTTTTTTTTACATGAATGTTCATTTGATGTATAGATTAAGGGGCATATGGACATCAGTTTATTTACACATTGCATCTGTAAAGACATTTGCGAAGAAGAAGCATTTCCTGCTGCCAAATGACTTTAATATCCATGAATGTTGAGGTACATAATGATTCAGCAAGTGTCTTGTTTTCTTTGTACATTAAAGGTTTCCTTGCTTGGTATGGAGAAATATGTAAATGTGAAGCTACAATAAAAATGTTATTGATTAGCCTTTGGTTTTGCATATGAAGTTTGTTTAATTTTTTTTTGTACAGACGTTTCTCAGGGTTAAAGAAGAGCTGCTCACTAACGGATGTAAACAAACCTAAAGATGGTTTCCTTCAGTGGAGAAGACTTGCTTTTTACCCTCAACAGATGAATTTAAAGCTGGCTGCATCTGGAACAAATGCCAATTTTGAAATACGATTATTACATTTCATAACCTGACCTTTGCAAGCCCTTCTGAGTGTTGGTCATTTGTTTTAAGTAGAATATAAAGCTGGATTTACTTTATAAATTGTCTGCACACTTCAAACAGTCAATAATTATCATGGGAAGGGCTTTGAATTGCTGTTCTTCAGGTACATTTAAAATTAAATGTAGTAAAAAATATTCTAGTAATTCAGTTCAAATGTAATTGTGTAAATGTATTATACAAAGTGATATACAGTATATATATATATATATATATATATATAAATTAAACTTAAATGGTTTTTGCCTCATATTTCTATAGATTTTATAGTTATTCCTACTGCCTGTGTGCCTTCCTCACACCAACCTTTTTTTCATTCCACTAAATTTTCCATTAATATTCTTTGGAAACAGCGCTGTGTGACGGACCAGCTATTTTAGCAATGACCTTTTGGACTAAGCATAGCAAAGCTTTTCTATATTTAAAATATTTACTAACAGAAGAGTAAAAAGGTTGATTTTAAAAAGCTATTTTCACTTCACAAACGGAATTTCTTAATAAAATTCTTTAGGTATTTGCTTAGTTGATCAGTGCGAGTTGTTTGTTTGATCTGACGCATTTACTTAAATGCGTCAAAAAAAGAAGAAATCTGCATGGGGGTAAATACTTTTTTAACGCAACTGAGTCTGAATTTCTTTTTTTTTTCTTTTTTTTTTTTTGAATGACACCTAAAATAAATTAGCTTTTCAATCATAACTTAGTTAAATGCACCTGTATGTATGTTAAGAAAGAAAATTGGTTATTTAATTGGGATTCCTCCTGATAGATATAAAATCTCTCCTTTTTTCTCTTTTTATCTTTAATTTTTTTTTTTTTTTTTTGAAAGGTGTGTTTACAAATCAATAATTTCCACAATGTGGTCATGAGAAAATCTAGCTCAAATCCAATTCGTCGCGCCAGGTCACATGTCTGGTCTCCATTGTCCGCAGAGCAGGGTGTGTACAGCGGGGATGCTGCGTGGTCGGGTGTGGGAGTAGCTGGCTGCCTGGCTGGATGAGTGGGTGTTTTCCCTTCAGCAGCATCCTTATTTCATATCTCCTTCCATCGCTTGCTTCCTGGGAAGATGCCCGGGACGGAAGAGATGCAGCGCGGGGGTGACGAGAAGCGGCCCGGGCTGACTTAGACGGGGCGTGTCTGTCGGTTGTTTTTGCTGCTGTCATCGCTGCTGCACCTGCGTGGAGGACAGGAACGACTGACTCAGCTCCCGGAGAATGGCTATGTAACTCGGTGAGGGAAATCAGCGGCATAAACACTAAATGATCGAGAGAGAGAGAGAGAGAGAGACAGAGAAAGAAAGAAAAATGTCTGCGGGCAAACACTGCGAGGCGGTCAGGGTGGTGGTCCGTTGCCGGCCGTTCAGCAGGAGAGAGGAGACAGCGGGGTGTGAGAACATCCTAGAGGTGGATGACAGACTGGGGCAGATCACCATCAGGAACCCAAAGGTGCCACCTGATGAGCCGATGAAAGTCTTCACGTTTGATTCGGTGTATGGCTGGAACTCGAAGCAAAGGGATATCTATGACGACGCTGTGAGACCTCTGGTGGAGTCTGTGCTCCATGGCTTCAACGGCACCATCTTCGCCTATGGGCAAACCGGGACTGGCAAAACCCACACCATGCAGGGGGCGTCGAAGGACCCGGAGAAGAGGGGCGTCATCCCCAATTCGTTCGAGCACATCTTCACCCAGATATCCAGAAGCCAGAACCAGAAGTATCTGGTGAGGTCGTCCTATCTTGAGATCTACCAGGAGGAGATCAGGGATCTCCTATGCAAGAACAACAACAAGAAGCTGGAGCTCAAAGAGAATCCGGACTGTGGGGTTTACGTGAAGGACTTGTCTTCGGTGGTGACAAAGAACGCCACCGAGATCGAGCACGTCATGAACATTGGAAACCAGTCCAGGTCGGTGGGCTTCACCAACATGAACGAGCGCAGCTCCAGGTCCCACGCCATTTTCCTTGTGACTGTAGAATGCAGCGAAAGAGGCCCAGACGGCGAGGACCACATTCGTGTTGGAAAGCTAAACATGGTTGACTTGGCTGGAAGCGAGCGCCAGAGCAAGACGGGCGCCAAGGGGAAGCGTCTGAAGGAGGCGGCCAAGATCAACCTGTCCCTCTCCGCACTGGGGAACGTCATCTCAGCCCTGGTGGACGGGAAGAGCACCCACGTCCCGTACAGAGACTCCAAGCTGACCCGCCTGCTTCAAGACTCTCTGGGTGGCAACGCAAAGACGGTCATGATCGCAACAGTTGGGCCCACTCACAAGAGCTTCGACGAAACCCTGGCGACCCTGAGGTACGCCAGCAGAGCCAAGAGGATAAAGAACAAGCCTCGGATTAACGAGGACCCCAAAGACGCCCTGCTGAGGGAGTTCCAGGAGGAGATCGCACGCCTGAAGGCTCAGCTGGAGGAGCGGGGGATGCTGGCAAAGGAGAGGCGCCGGAGGAGGAGAGACAGCAAGAGACTGAGCAAAAGCCTGGCGGGTATGGAGGAGGATATCCTTTGCGAGAAGGATGGAAACGTGTGGAAGGCGGCCGAGGAGGCAGAAGAAGACGGGAGGCATTGCCTGATTGAGGGGGGTGACAGTGCCAAGATTCTGACCTGCCAAGGTGGCAGTGAGAAACTGAGGAACCTAAATCTGTACAGAAGAAGTCTGGGGGACATGCAGTGGGATCAAGACGCGGTGGAGAAAATCATTGAGAAATACAAGGTGTTTGATTCAGCCGATAAATGAGACAAGAGTTAAAAGGAATGAGCATGAATAATCCACTGTGTTTTTGTTCACAGGCCATGGAGAGCAAACTGTTGGTCGGTGGAAAGACTATCATTGATCACACCAATGAGCAGCAGAAAATACTGGAGCAGAAAAGACAAGAAATAGCAGAACAGGTAAACATTGCTCAAATAAAAACACACCCCTTGTTGCATCCTGGCATGTCGCATAACTTTTGTTTCGATCGAACGTTTGCATTTAATCTTAATTACTCGGTTCGCAGATAAGGAGAGAGAGAGAGATCCAGCAGCAGATGATGTTGCAAGATGAAGAGACCTTGGAAATCAGAGAGACGTTCTCCTCCCTGCAGCAGGAGGTGGAACACAAGACAAAGAAGCTGAAGAGGGTGGGGTGACTCTCTCGCTCGTGTGCACAGTGGCACAATCTCTAAAGAAGTTGCCCATTATTTGAATAGTTGTAGGCACTGAAAAATATGCTGCAGTCGAACTGAATCAGTTCAAATCAAGTTTGTTTTGCTTGACAATAGCTACTAGCAATTTTTCTATTCATTTTCTGCAGCTGCATGCTAAACTCCAGCTGCTGAGGGGAGAGATGAAAGACATTTTTGACGAGCACGTCACAACCCGACAAGAACTGGAAGAGACTCAGGAAGAGCTAACCAGAGAACTCAAGTACAAGTAAGACATGATAACTTTTGATGCTTTTGCACTCTACAGATCTTTGGCCTGCATGTGTTACAAAAAGTAACCCCGTCCATCGCCTTTGACACAGCATCCCGACAGTGAAGCATCGTGTTTTGGAAAGCTTTTCGTTCGTCAGGGACAGAAAGCTGATCAGAGCTGATGATGTGAAGATGGACAGAGCGAAGTACGGGGCAGTCCTGAAAAAAAAAAAAGAAAAAAGAAAAACAGAGACCCTTGAGACTGGGATGGAGGCTCACTTTCCAGCAGGACAATGGTGGTGATAATCCAGACCGACTTACAACGGAATAGGTTTAGATCAGTGCATATCAGTGTGTTACAAGGCCCAGTCGGTCCCCGTGGGCATGGCGCAGAAAACTTGTAGCTGGCAAGTGGCAGTGTAAAAATCAATACATTTTTTTTGATTGAATGTTGTAAAACAATAAAAGGCCGTTAGACGTCCCCTTTAGTTTTGTCCTCTGGGAATAGTATTTAGCTTCCTTCGATACTAGGCTTTAAACTAAATGAAGACACCTTAATAGTTGCCTACTGCAGGTATAATAATAATTACCTAACAGCATTTAACAGGGCCGTACTTCTTAAAATCATAACTTTTACTTTAATATGCTGTAATGAAAGTCTGACTTTTATAAAACACTTTTTTTCTATAATAACTTACTTGTACCCAACATAACATCCATTGCAACTGATTGGCATTCTACTCCTCGGTATTCATTTTAAGGTCTGCAACCCAAGCCTTGATTTTCTTGATATATTATAAATACTGGTGTTAAATTTTGAATAGAGATGTTTAGATCATTTTTTGCCATATTGTTTGTTTGTTTTTTTGTTTTTTTATTACGTTTGCACACGTTTTGTCAGTTTGGATGGACATTTATTTTGTATTTTGCAGATATCTTCTGATTGAGAATTTCATTCCCCCGGAGGAAAAGAACAAGATCATGAACAGGCTGCAGTTTGACTGCGAGGAAGATCAGTGGTGGCTACAACCAGTTATTCCTTCAGAGAGGTCAGTAAATCAATTGCGCATCGATCTCATCACGTACTACTGAATCTACTGAAACTACCGAGTCATGCAGGGTGTATAAATCTTTTACCGAGCGTGATAAAAGTCCAAACCATAATAATCCTTACAACCGCTCGTTGAGTACCAAGCCTCGTGGGCTTATACCCTCTCCTGGCAATGAAAAAAATTGTGTCAAGTGCGCTGCAAAAATTGAAATGATCTCCAATGTCACAAGATGTCAGTCGAAACTCCAGTAGTGTCCTTTTTCAGAATCAGCGCGTCATTACAACACCAGATTATTTTTGTTTGTTTCCAGAGGATCTGTATCTGAATCTAACCCCATCCTCTCTGATGTCTTCTCCCAGTACACCCACTCAGGTCAAGAGACGGCCTCTTTCTGCTGTGGGATACAAGAGGCCAATCAGCCAATATGCACAGATGGCTGTTGCCACCACTACTGGGATCCCATTTAGATACCAGGTCAGTGCTCAGATATTTACACCACAAGGCCAGATGGCAGACAAGGAGCACTAGAATGATCTTACTCTATTGCTATACCATGTTCAGAACAGCCTTGTTTGTGAAATGTGAAGGCCTCAACAATCTATACACAACATTGAACTGTTTTTTGTTGTTGTTGTTGTTTTCTTCTTTTTTTTCATGTTTATCCTGAAAATAACTGTTGTACTGGCACAGCAGATTTTGATTTTGCTTTAATACAGATGCTATGCATTGCATTGCAAAAATATTGTTATTATATAAACGGGTTTAAAGTATTTAAAAATCTGAAAAGTGTGGCATGCATTTGTATTGAGCCCCCTTTGTTCTCATAGCGCTGAGCTAAACAAATACCAGTGCAACCAGCTGCTTTCAGAAGTCATCTAAATCCTGAACGGAGGCCACCTCTGCGTATTTTAATCGAAATAAGAATCTCACCATCCCCACTGTAAAAACATGGTGGTGCTAGCGTCATGCTGTGGGGATGCTTTTCCTCAGCTGGGAGAAGGAGACTCTTCAGAATTTTTTTTTTGTTTTTTTAAATCGATGGAAGTAAATATGAGTAATATTGGACGAAAAAATTGTAAGACTGCAGAAAACTTTCTACAGGAAAACAACCCTGAACATACAGCTACAATGAAATGTTGGTTTGTTGTGTCTTGTCAAAGGCCAAGCCTACATCCTATTTGTAGGATTCTGTCTGTAGGATTCTGTTGCATTCTGTCTGCTGGCCTTAGTTCTTTATGTGCCCGGTTAGAGATGGAAGTTAAGGAGGATCCATATTTGGGATTTGTGACATTTGCAGGCTCTCCATCCTTCCGTCCATCCAGACTGATTCATCTTGAGCTATTTTCAAAGAAAAACTGTAAAAAAAAAAAAAGTTAGTTTCTGATTGATGAGGACATTTGACAAACATGCAGCCTTAATTAGACTGACAGACGGTTCTACAAAGCACTGACTCGGGGGAGAATACAAATCCATGTGAAATCCCATAAAACCGAGACACTGACGTTTGGCGGTTGGAAAGTAACAAATTGTGAAAAAAGTTCAAGGAAAATTTATATTTTTGCACGCAAGCCTCTTTATATAACTCAGTCTCCTCACATTTATTTGCAATGCTCTCAACTCTGCACACTTGACTTTCGTTACACAATAATCAGTTCAGCAACGCTCCTTCGCTTCTGTTCCCTGATATTATCGGAAACAGCCAGTCATAATTGCACTATAAGCAGTGTCGTCTGTTCTTACAGGCAGAAAACGTCATGCTGCTGGAGTTAGACATGTCCCCACCAACCATGTTCACCTTGAACCTAAACGGCGAATGCCTGGAGAGAGCCTTCACCCCCAGGCTGCTGCCGGATCTGTCGCTAAATGTGCGTGCAAGAGGCGCGTCGTCTTCAAGGGTCAGGAAATCCCAGTCCTGGTAAGTGAACGACAGAAAACAGAGGAATATTTAATTTTAAATACTTCATACGCCCTTTTAGAAGCAGTAATAACTGAAACTATACTTTTTAATTTTAGGGTAATTTTTTAAACTAACGTGGTTCCTTTAAACCTGTAAACAAAAACAAAGTAGTAACACATGATGCTGGTGCTAGCTATGGGAGTACTGCAGTTAAATTGCTTAGAATGAGTCACGATTTCTAGTGCATGTCAGCGTAACTCACAAATCCTATAAGTACTGCATTGTTGTGGTGTTTTTTTGCAGTTCAGATAGCTTTGTTTTCTATGGTCTGCAGGTATCAGGCACCACAAGCTGCATCTGTCACATCATCCTCATCCGCCACTATGCTGACATCAGAACCTCAGAGCTGCTCTTCCTCTCCGAGACAAAGACCGTCCTCTGCTGCATATCTTTCTTTGGGAGGACCAGACCAATCAAGCCCCTGATTTTCCGTTACATTCTGTCTGCTGGCCTTAGTTCTTTATGTGCCCGGTTAGAGATGGAAGTTAAGGAGGATCCATTTGTATTAATTCATTTTGAAGCTGAGTTTATTTTAAAAAAATAACAATTTAAAATAAAAAAACCCATTATCTGTTAGTTTGGGAGGTAACTAAAAGTAGAATAGTTTAGCTGAACATTTTTTGATTTCTTAGTTTCAGCATGGTATACCTAAGCTTTTTTTTTATTTGACTGAGTGATTTTTGTTTTGCATCTCTTACAGTCACGATAAAAACGCAAGTGCTTTTATGCTTAAGGAATCTCAGATGAAAATGATCAAATACTGGTCTTTTCACCCCTCTGACATTTTTTATTTAATTTATAATTTTTTTTTTTTTTTACCTTTTGGGTAAAAAATGGTGCAGTGTACTGCAGGATGTCTTTGTACTGATTACTTGTCAATTTATACCCGACAGAGATATGTTTTTAGCCCACTTATTTGAAAACTACTCCCAAAAAATGACTCCAAAAAATACTGCTTTGCAGAACGGGGTCGCCCAGACCTATTTTAGCTTGTTCAGGCGGCGTAGGGGTCAGATTTCAGAAGAATCAGCTGAACTATGTAGGGATCGAACCACAATCAATGGAAAAGGAAAGCAATCCAAATTCAATTAAACTTTACTTGGCATTTACTTTACTTTACATTAGAAATGTTAAAATTGTTTGAGCGGAAAAAATATACAATCGAACAAAATGTACAATCAGACAAAATATTTTATTGTTTGGTAAAGGTATGTCATAATACAGATTTAATGTGCAACCATTAAATCACTAGTCATCAGAAAGTCTTTTCTCCTCTATTAATCATTATTATTTCTAAACAATTAGGAATGTTTTTGCATGGTGACCAAGTGGAAAGGTACTAATTGTAATCTTAAAGTAATTGTTGCAATTGTCAATCTAAGAAAGATACAACAGCGCTTTCTTGACAAAAAAAAAAATACAATGACATAGCTGAACAGCTCGTAGCATCTGGAACAATGCCTTTTAGATGTGTAACTGTTAAGCATGGTGGTGGAGAGGTGATGATGTGGGCTTGCTTGTTGACATCACATCTCGAGTGCGCAAAGCTACATCCGAACCACCCACAAAACGTCTGGAACAAAATCTATTCTTGCCTTAAATGCTCCCGAAAAGAGGAAGAAAAAAAAAAAAAGTTGCGCACCTTTCAGTAACTCTTTGTAGCAATGTTTTTAAGATGCACTCAATGCTTTAGCATTCTGTTTCAATATTCGCTTAATAAATAATGTTTAAACAGAGTCGCTCATCTCGGATTGTATTAACCAAATTTTTAGAGCCATGATGTTTTTTTTTTAAAGTATGGTTATTAAAATCTTAGAATTGAAAGTCTGTATGCTCACACAGTTGTAGAGAAAAGAAAAGATGGCCATGTCTCTGCCAAACACGTCAAGGCTGACCGAATGGGAGAACATCCTGACGTAACCTGTGTGCTTTACGATGTTTTGCTGCGGTGTTTGGCTAATGTAATTGTGAACCAAAAGTGTGAAGAAAGCTTGCAGTGCCGTCTTGATTAGCTGCCTTACTTTTTCATGATTGTGAAAAGTCGACTTGCTTACATAACAAAATAAACACTGAATAGTCTCGACGTGCCTATTTTGTCATTCTTCTTTCAAATCTGTATTGCACTTCTCTTAATGAGTCTCATCATAGTCGCAAGTGCCAGACAGTTTGTAAAATCACAGGGTGTCTCTTACCGTGTCATGGTCTGTTTTTCTATTGATTTTATTGATTGATTCAGATAAAACCTGCTCTCCCAAAAACACACTTCCCTCCTCCCACAACTTTGTTGGCATCATATAGCGCATAGCAGATTGATCAGCGTTTTTCTGAGTACGCACTTGTGTGTTTTACTTTTTTCCTATCTGGTCACCTGCCTCCCTGTCCCTCGTTCCAAACTTTTTGCTTGTATTTGGTATGGCTGTAGCAAAATGGCGGAGCACTATTTAAGAACGCTGCATTGGTTTTTAGGAAGGCTTTGCAACATAAAATGCCATGGAAGTGGTTTTGAAGTTCAAAGTAATGTATTAAAGTTATTAAAAGTTCAAATTAATTCAAGAGAATTTCAAGTTATGTTCTCATTCTCTCTCTTTCTCTATTTACATACACATATTACTGATTAGATCTGATTGGTGAACCTTCACATAAAGTCCAGTTCAGGCCAGAGTCACACCCCCCAATTTTGTTGGGTGAGGCTGCCAGAAACAATGCATTCAACCATGAAATATTTAGTAAAGCTGCAATTATTGTATGTGCTTTTTATGTGACATCCACATTTTAATAAAATTGATAGGTGGTGATATTTCAGTTTCTGTGGACTCAGTGTTATAGGTACCATAAGAACCATCAGTAACATCGTCATATAATAGGGATGGGATGCAATTTATAAAAACCAACCAACTAGAGGATTTCTTAGTCTTATTTAATCAGATTTTGCTTGACGACTTAATAAATGACATGTGAACTTCGACGGTAACATCAGATGTAGATGCTCTTGTTTTGTTCTTATGTTGTGTGCTGTTGTAACTAGTTGCTAGTTTGGTGTCTACACAGGTAGGAACATGCTTGTGTTGAGGTGATACTGTAGGCTTGCTCAATACATTCTGCCCTGTGCATCTCCCAGACAACTGGCAAACAAATGTTAGGTAAATTATTGTCACCCACCAAGCTAGGTTTTATTTTGTTTCTTTCTTCTCTGATTCAAAACCAAAACTCCTAGTTAATACGTTATTAATGCATTCATTTCAAATTTAAGTGAGTTCACCTCAATGATTGATGATTGATTTTTTTTATGAAATTGTGACACCTCTGGACTTCCATAAAGAAAAGGACCAAGCCAGACTTAAAAGGCCAATATTCAGATTCTATTAAGAGAAGGTCATCATTGCTATTTACTAATGCCACCTGACCCTTCTTATGCCTCTTATGATGTCATCAGAAGAGCGTTATGCAGAGTGTTGTGTTCCTTGGTGCACATTTTATTTACTGTACTTTGTAAAATCCTACACACCCGTACCTCATTATCCAACTATGTTTTGTTGACTGTACATTTTCTACTTAAAAGAAAATACACCACTATAACTAGTATCTTTAAATAGATGTGGGAAGCTTGAGGGTTTTAGAATGACAGCCACATACAGTATAAGGATGACGTTTCCAACGGTCACGTGACTCTTTACAGTAAGTCCAACATGGCAGATGGAGTAGGTCTTGCACGGTGACTAAAGCAACATTTCAACTAAAGCGGACAACCTAAACTCCACTCCGCCGCGGGACATCCACCATGAGGGAGAGGCAGAAGAAAAAGAAGGGCAGGACGTGGGCGGAAGCCGCTAAAACGGTATTCTTGGGTGTTTTGTCTTCCGTTTGTTGTGGTTGTTTTCCTTGAACGCTCCCACTTGTACAACTGTGTTGATGAGTTCATGACCTGCTGGTGGAGACGAATGTTGCGCACACCGCGCGAGGCCTGACGGTCCAAAGGCGGCTGCTGTCAAAACGCAGGGGACCCTTACCCTCCGTCTGCCTCCTCTGAGGAGAAACGCAGCGTTGTTACCATGACCTAGGCACACCCACGCATGCCTCTAAGCCCACCGTTCGTGTTTCATGCAAACAGTGGGACTGACAACTCTTTATCGAGCTGATTCGGATAAAGTGATCACGTCAAGGGTGCGTTAGCCAGGTTAGCATCGGCTAGGTCGTGCTAACTCCGTCAACAAGTTGTATTAGTTTCAAGTAGACTAAAATCAAGATGTCATTTTTAATAAAGTGTTATTTTGTACTGTTACTTTTATATCTTCTTTGTCGGTGTCAAAGCAGTTCCGGTGCATGCCAACTTGGCCAATGAGTGTTATTAGCTTTCGAGCTAGTTGGACTAGCTTAGCATGCTAATAAGTATTTAAATATGAAAACTCTTAGAAAGAACGTCACAAATATAATATCTTACCGAGTTGTGTGGATATTTGGAGTCCACTGACACGTGCTTCATGTTCAATAAACTAGTTTAATTGTAAAGTGCAGGTAAGTGACAGCAAGTAAAGTGCGTATCTAATAACTTAACGCGTAAAATGTAAAGTCGCTGCAGAGTAAAAGTACAAGCTCACAGCTGTTGAATGGAAAAGGTTGCAGAAAAATAATGACAAAATAAGGTCAGCTTCACGCCGAGATACATATAGTGCCTAACAAAAGTACTCACTTTTCACATTTAGTCGAGTAGCAAGTACAAACCTGTCTATGTTTTAGAGTTATTTGTGAAAAGTGATGCTTTTTCAATAGTTTGTTTATTTTTACAATTAAAAATCTAATTCGTTTTGTCATGCACAAACACATTTTGCTGTACCTGCAAGTCTTTACCATGCAGAGAGTGAAAGTTTAGCTCCTTTGGAGAATTATAGACAGGTTCTCATTATAAAAATAAACCGCGTCTGTATTTATTCCCTACCTCTGGACTCTTGTGGTTACAAGCTTTCATAGAGAATAGGTCAAACTCAAGATTGGATGCAGTGTCTCTGAACATCAATGTTAAAATGTTGCAACAACTTCCCAATTGAATTCTACATTTTTATGTGACCTAAAACCATCCAGTTGTTGCATGTTGCCTCGTGGTGGGAAGTGAACCTCCAGGCAAAGTCTTAAATTTTATGTGGCCTGCAATGTGTTTCCTTTTGTTTATTGGCCTGCATTTATCACTGTTCTGCTTCCCACACCGTGATGCTGCTGTGGCAAGATTTGTGGAATGGACATCTAATCTACCAGCACATTTCTTCCACTTTGGAATAAATTGCTTATTTCTGTTTGTCCACCAGATAAAGTCAAACTAAAATGCATTAAAGTTTGTCGGTTGTTGTGCGAGGAAAAAAAAAAAAGTGGAAAAGTTGAAGAGATCTGAATGTGAATAGAGACTGTAGGTAGATATTGGCCCGCATGTTTCGAAACAAAGCAGCTACAAAACTCATTTCTCTGAAATGTTTTGCTTTGTGTATAAAGGAAAACATGCAACAAATTCCATATCATTCAAGCCCTTTGACACAAAACTGTGCAAGAAAGTAACAATGAACAAGCACTGCAATGTCATTATGCATCAAAATATATACAATGAAGCTAAATAGTTTTTTTCTTTAAAAAGTTGCAGTACTAAATGAGTAGAACCTCGCCACATCTTAAAAACCGAGCAGCAGGGGGCGCTCTAGATATAATTCTAACTCTGGTCAGAAATACTATCCGAGCTCTCTTCCGCCTTCAGTCTCCATGGTAACCCACCGTTGCACTGACCAACAGATGGTTGCAGCCTCCACTACTTTCTCTGACTGCATCAGCGCATGGAGTCAAAGTTACGCTTAGTTTCCCTGGAGCCAGAGAAGCTGCAGCCATTCTCAAATCTACATGTAATCAAGTTTTGTAAAAGATGAGAATAATGAGAGAGGGCTTAATGCTGCGTGGAAGAGGAAAATGATTCAGTGGAAAACTAAAACCTATTAAAAGGGGGGAAAAAAATCTATTTGAATGAGGTGGAAAAGTGGCTGGTGGTAAAAACTCTCTGAACTTGAAACTGAAAAATGTTTGACTCCTTTTTACTCGAAGAGCTCGGTATCAGTTTGAGTCGTCACCGATTTCTACTTTTACATCTTGCCCAGCCATTACCATAGTTTTACTTTCTTTTGGAAACAAACAAACTAATTGTTTAATTGAAAATCATTCTATATTTACATCTATTAAGTGTGTCAATAATGATGGACTTGGCAGTACCATAAAATTCCCTTGCGTTTAACAGTCACCCATTGAATAGACTGAATATTATGATGAATTATGGCAATAAATACGATTAAAGTTATCATATTTTGTGTATTTTATTCTGCAAAATTTTGTTGTAACGCCATATCTCTGATTTAAAATTTACACAAAGATTATTGACCCTGATCCAAAAAAAAAAAACAAGGAGTAATTTCTCTGATTAAGAACCTGTTCTTTATTAATCGTGTTATTTTGTTTTGATTATTTTTATTTTAAATCCTTTCAGGTTTTGGAGAAGTACCCTAATACTCCTATGAGCCATAAAGAGATCCTGCAGGTGATCCAAAGAGAGAGGCTTAAAGAAATAAGGTAAACCCACATTTTAGAAAGCATTTTTTTTCCTTTCCTGTAAAAGGCAACACTACCTGTTTCTCTCCCTTATTTCTTTTGTTCATGTTTTTTTTCCCTGTTCATATTCACAATTAGTTTAATCAATAACTGTTTAATTTCTTTTTGTTTCATTGTCACTCTTTTCATCCAGAAGGTAAGACAAGAAAAAGATGGCCTCCCCCACCCACCATCCCACTTTAACAACCTCACCGCATTTCCATATTTTGTTCATATTTAAATCTTGCATGCTTTAACAATGACAATGTTGTAGATTCAGTGGCAAAAATAACTCACTCAATAGTTTTAGTCTTGACACCTTATGCCCACACGGTACATTTATACATGAACACAACTGTGCAACAGAAATAGATATAGCGTCATGTGAGCCTTGAATTTATTTATTTGTTTTTTCAATAAATGTAATTGGGAATCTTATCACTTTTTTTGTTTTCACTCCGCTCGACATACTCGTTTATTGTTAAAGTTAACATAGCAGAAGTTGTAAAAACAAAATCTTAATTTCTTTCAAGTTCTTACACAATTCATTAAAATGTATATTCAAATTATATTACGTGTTATATATAATGTATATTTTTCTATTTCAGAAAAGTGTAATTGGTAACAAAAGTTGCTTTTAATTTTAGCTTGGGTCAATTCAGTCAACTGACTGTATGTGAATCGCAGGGCAGATATCCTACCCTGATGTTACTCTGATCCAAACTTATGCATGTCGACACTCAGACGTTTGATCAGCCTCTACCCTTCTTCCATTGTTTTTTTTTTATTTTTTATCAATAGCCGCTTGAGGAATGGAAGTCAATAATCATAGTTCGTGGTTTTCTCTGATCCCTCAGCGGAACCTCGCCGCTGGCATGCCTGAATGCCATGCTGCACACAAACTCTCGGGGTGACGAGGGCATCTTCTACAAAGTCCCGGGCAGGATGGGAGTCTACACGTTAAAGGTTAGTTAGTCAGACAACAAAACACTTTGCAGAACGGTGAAAATGTTTTTAGTTCTCCATCAGGCATTGTTGTAGAGTCGCCGAGTCTGTGACGGTCTTCATCAGTTTGTTGTGGCGTGTTTATTAAGGGTGTAAGGGGTCACGTAGGTCTTGTTTCAGTACAGACCTCGGTTTTGTGGTCACATTTCAGTATGGGAAAGTACAACAGGAAGAAGACAGAAATGCCAAACGATAGTTTTGTCTGAACTACATAAATAACCTCCACAAAAACAGAAAAACTAACCACTGTTGTTCGTGACGAGGCTCTCAGGCAGCGCCATGACGGCTTCCTCGGGACTCTGGTAACTATACGGGGTGCGACGATGGGTCCCTGTCAAAGATGAACAGTAGATAAACGAGACAGATTTTTTATTGTGTTTTTAGTGAAAGTTAATGCAAGAAAACGCAGAAAGCGCTACATTGATTTTTAAATGGGACAAATAGAATAAATGTTTTATAATCATGAAGAGCCAATAGGAAGCCCTGGAGCACTACTCTCTCAGAACCAGAACCCAACATGAAGAGCAGCATCCAGATTTTATGCTCCTTAAATCTGGAACAAACTTCCAGAAAACTGCAAAAGAGACAAAACACTGAGTTCCTTTAAATCATGACTAAAAGTGGAACATTGGTCAACATGTTTAATGAAGATTATTCTTGAAGAGTTTGATGTTGAAGATTTATTGCTAGTTTTACAATTTGTTTTGATGATGTAAAGAACTTTGAACTGCTTTTTTACTGAACTGTATTATACAAATAAACTTGACTTGATTAGACACCAACTTTAGCACTGCTAGCAGCAAAGGCTAGACTGTTGCAGCACACTTTTCAAAGTGTCCTCAACTTCTCTGGCACAGTTTCTATTGAGTACCAAAAATTTTGTCACACTAGTGAAAAATGGCGGAAGCTTTTCTTAATGTTTTCTAGCAGAGTGTTCTCCACCAGCCTGACCTACAATCCTAGTCAACTCTGTTAGCACAACAGAGTGGTTCAAGAGCAACTTATCTTCTTACTTCAAAATAAGAGTCTGAAACATGGTGACTAGTCTAAACCATTTACCTTTATAGCTGCATTACATTTAGAATATTTTGGGTATGCTGAGTACATTTACGATTATGTAGGTTTTCCGCAAATGATTTAGAGTTGCGTTCCACAGAAAAATCTGTGAAAACAGAACCGTGAATAGGCAGCATTTCCACTGCGTAAGAAAACAAACTCATGATGTGCTGATCTCAAATACAAATGAAAAGTTTAAAGGATTGCTGTTCAAACTACTAAATTAACTAAACTAAACTTTAAAAATCAGTTCCTTTTAGTCTTTTTTTCCCCCATTTTAACAACAAGGTTAGACAACAGGCTAGTTTTGAAAAATGCACAACAGTATTTGCTTTTACAAAATCACAAGATTTGATTTTAGTTGAGGACAAACTAGCAAAATAACTGAAACGGCCAATAAAATGTCCTGAGTTTCATGTGTATTTTTGGTGCAAAAAACCCCACAAAAAACGTCCAAATACAACAGATTTGCGACGATTTGTAGGATCAGCATAAGATCAGCTTCATCCAAAATTAAGAAAATCGCAGCAGGTTGATCGGCTAGCCAATCCATTGACGCAAACTAATGCATAGCCATGTTACTCATAAAAATCTCTCATGTAAAAAATAAGACCTTTAGATTGAAGATGCAATCAAATAATGACCAGCTATTCTAAATAATTTGCGCTTTATGTGAAGGGTTAAACTCATCAATCCCCTTAAAGTCTTTTCTATTTGCTAGCAGTTTTTCTCTTCTTCTTCTGTTTTTCAGAAGGACATCTCAGAGGGGGTGAAGAAGCTGTCGGAGGAGGGCTCCGATGAGAGCAGCGACAATCTGTCGGACTCCCGAAGCTCGGAGAACAGCAGCACCGTTCCTCCAGAGGGCAGGAGAGGACGGTGGATGCGAAGAGGTACCGTCCCTTACGTTCACGTAAAAGTTTGAGAGTTTTAGTCTGAATTTCCCGGGCTAAATCTGTTTTTATGCTCCCGCAAATCAATTTTGTGACAGTTTTCTTTTAATTGCGCAGAATTTAGAAGTTTAATATAAAAAAAAGTATATTTTTACGACATCAAGGAGCACCTTTCATCTTTTAACCTTAACTCTTTGCTCATAAAAGAACAGTTTTTTTTTTCTTTTTTATAACTTTTTATTGCCGTGAATGAGTGAAGTATCAGGATAAATGATATCCTTGTCCTGGTCGTCACACGGCTCTTTATTTACTTATTTTAGCTGATTGGGCACATAGGTCTCTTATGTCAGTGAGCGTTAACGCCTCTTCTCAGCTGTTGTGAAGCACTGTTGCTCAAACACAGGAAGCCAGCTCTTTTGCCTGTATACAAGCTTAAGGAAAGCGGTTCTTCCAGAAAGTTAGATTAAACCTGTCGTATATTTCTGGGACACCCTGAGCGCCCAACATGACGGCGAAAGGTCTGGCTTTTTTTTGACTCTCGATTCATCAGCAAGCTGTAGAATCACATCCGTTTTCTATAGTCTACCTTGTTTGCGGGGAGGGTTGTGTTTGCTTTATTGCTGTTTTTATGTGATTCAATGCAAGTTTGGCAAAGGCTTTTTTCTTTTCTTTAAGTTGTATTTATTTTCTTTATTTGCCGCTACTTGAACGTTTTAAGCGACTGTTTGAGGCAGGAAGCCGAATTTTCTCAGCCTGACCCGTGACCACTTCCTCATTACGCACAAGTTTGAAGCTGCCATAGAAAGGCGCTGCGTCTTTACAGCAGAGTGAGAGAAATGATCTTTTTGTAATTGAGCTAATAAAGGCATAAAAGTCAAATGCTGGGAGATCAGTGATCTGTATGAGAAAACACAAAGCTCAATAGTACTCTTGCCGAGATGTTCAGCCCATTTTTTCTGAAGATATCTTAGAAGGGTAACGTAACCCTCCCTCCTTTGTGCAAAAGATTGGTTTCAGTTTCATCAAAACAATCGCCCAGCTTGATTGTTTGCATACTCGCCTCAGGAAACGTAGATTTGTAACAGGCTTTTTTCTATTTTCCAGTCCCCTCCAAGCTGCAGTCACAGCCGTCGTCTCCGCAGCCACAGTGCTCATCGCCTCCCGTCTCCTCCAGTAAACTCATCTCTCCCTCACAGAAACACAGCAAGAAAGCACTCAAACAGGTATGTTTCTTTGTTTCTTGTTTTCTTTTTTTTTACCCTTTAAGCCTATTTATTTACAGTGCAGTTAGGTTGTTTCTCGGTAGTGTTTATATCTCTGTTTATATTGCCCTCTTATTTACAGAGTTTGATATAAAGATCTTCCACTCTACTCCACAAAACGTAAATGCATCCCGGTTTAATATGTCTATGGAATCATTCGGTGTTATTTGAATAAATATAAAGTTTTGACGCTGCATGTTTGTTTTACTGTGCCTCCTTGATTCTTTCAGTTTGGTTCAAGGTCTTGTGCAAATGTTTCATACCACTTGAGCTTTTCCACGTTTTGTCTTTTTCTTTCCTTCTTTTAGAGTATCAGCCTTCCAAAGCGCTAATTTATCTAATTTATAGAAAAACCTCTTCCTTCAGTTACAGCTGAAGGTTGTTTTTTTTCTTCCATCATCTCTCATCAGCGTTTCTAAAAATCAGTTGGGCTTTGACTGGGCCATGTCGATGTGCTGTCTTCCAGACGTTTCATTGAATATATGTCTCGCATATATTCCAAGTCGGAGTTTTCCTGATGGAAACTCTGACTCGATCTCAAGTCTTTTGCCGCCTCTAGCAGGTTTTCTTCCAGGACTCCCCTGTATTTAACTGAATCCATCATCTTACCGACTGACTTGTTTCTTTCTCCCTTTTTAAGGAATATTTCCTCAGCCAGATGTTGCCACACCACTTTTCCAGATGGTTAGGGTTGCCCTAAAATCTTCTGCCGTTTTTCTAGGCGCTGAAGCAGCAACAGCAGAGAAATCAGCGCAGACAGGGTGGTATGCCAGCCATCTCCAGCTCCAGGCTGCTGCTAAAGACCATCAAAGACATGGCAGAAAACATTACAACAAAGACTGGTAGGTTGCAACACTTACACCGCTACAAGCAGCTCTAATTCATATTAGTACTATGTATTTAGGTGCTTTTTTTTAGGTTCATTGCATAATTTTAGTCATATTTTCATATTTTTTTCATAATGAAAATAAAACAAAATCATATTTTCTCAGCTTTTTTTCCCATTTGAACAGAATGGCTCAATAGTTTAGAGAGCAACAACTTTTTAAAGATGCATGACATTAAGTCAATTCAAATCTAACTTGTATTTCTGTACATTTGATACTGCTCATAAATCCACCACTGCCATGTAATTTATGCAAGTGCTATTCACATGTCATATCAATAACCTGGTAATGGCATTAGTTAATTTCTTACTATATTATGCGGATGCTTTGTCGTTGAGGAAGATTTACTCACCTCAACACGAAGAACGCTTCAAAAATGGCATCGACAGCAGGACGGTCCACCATGTTTTGTGATTAAATTTAGCCAGAACTGGAGCATTAAAGGTTTAACTGTAGGTTGCTATTCGTGGAAAAAGGCTAGAGTCAGGTGATCATTTGATATGGAGGAGTAACACATCATACAAAAAGAGAGTAGATGTGTCACAAGAAGTGTTCAATCGCAACTCGCATGGTAAAGAATAAGAAACTTTTTGATTGCAGCTTTACAGTTAGCCGTTCTTCAAATTCACAAAGGTTTTCTTCTTTTGTCCACTCAGAGTTATGCCACCCTGTCGTACCCAGAAAAGTTCCTCAGAGGTCCGATCGTCTCAGTGCAGGTAGGTCAATCATCAGGTGTAACTTTTTTTTAAATTTATTTATTTATTATTATTCCAATTCTACTCTTTGGGTTGGATATATTCTATAAACCCGCTGGAGACGTGCACCAGAACACATAGCCCCACTAGGGTTAAGTGTGTAAAGATAATGGATTGATCTGTATTTTCTATAAAACAGAAAAATGGCAAAAACAAATTAGTCTATGGTCATTTAATGTCTACAACATTTGTAGTGTACTGAAAGTACTGGCCATGGCATGACTTTAAACATTTAAATTAGAAATTATTTTTTTTTAAACTTTTTTCATTATTTGGATAACTTAAGTGACAAAAAGTCCAACTTAATCAAACAGAGTTCAAGTCTAAAAACCTGTTTAGAGTTTCCTTTGATGAGTAAAAAGTGGAACATTGATCAACTTATTTGATATATTTGCTAGATGAGGACATTTGACAAAATATAATGTGCATTGCTTGTTTCATAATTGGTGACTGTATGATGCTTTTCTGATGTAAAACGCTTTGAACTGCCTCGTCGCTGAAACGTGCTACACAAATGAAGCTTACTTGATTTATAGGACACAAACGATTCTTTGGTGAACAAAATCACCAAGCATGTCGATTGTTAAATCAAAATCTGTTCTGCTGAATTCTTTCTGTCTCGCATCCATTCCAAGGTCAAATAAAACGCACAAAGTGTAAAATAGACGTGGAAACGCCAGACTCCATTTTGGTTAACACCAACCTGAGAGCCCTCATCAACAAGCACACCTTCTCCGTCCTGCCTCCCGACTGCCAGCAGAAGCTGGTCAAACTCCTGCCTGAGGTCGACCGACAGGTGACTCTTACGCCTCTGTGGCATTGAAGATCGATTAACGCACAAAAGTGTCATATTGCAGCAAATCCGTTCATCTTAGATGATTCATACGAAAACATTCAGCAGTGTTACATAAAGCAGAGGTTTTGTCCAAAGCTCTGAATGTAGTGTGCTAACTCTCGAATCTGCAGTCAGTGTTCCAGTGCAGTGATTATTAAAAGATTAGTCATCGCATTGTGCCTCTTCTCTTCAGGCTTGCTTGGACGGCCTTCTGAAGGTTACGAGCTCGGCTTTAAACAACGAATTCTTTGCATCGGCAGCGCAGTCTTGGAAAGAGAGGCTGGCTGAAGGTTAGTCGCTTGGCTCCCGGTTGATAACGACATTCATTTCTCGTATAAAGCAAAACAAAATATCTCCAAGGCCATCTTGTGTTGCTTTCTCTTTTTCTAAATCCAAATAAAACTTTCTCCTTTCGCAGGGGAATTCACACCCGAGCTGCAGGTCCGAATGCGTCAGGAAATCGAGAAGGAGAAGAAAGTTGAGCACTGGAAGGAGGCTTTCTTCGAAAATTACTACGGGGAAAAGTAGGTAGAGTTGTTCATAGTCATGCAGTTGTCAAATCTGAAGGAGATTTTGATGGTTTGGAAAATGTCTTCATTGGTGGGTTGATTGTTTTTTTTCCCCCCATACCAACTCAAGACATTTAAGAAAAAGTGAGAGCCGATTCTAAATCCTAATCTGATATCGGACTACTTAAAGCACAGACTTGCACGTTAGCTACCAAATTTACTGTAAAGTTATTCAAATGAATGCCATGTGTATAAGTGACACCTCAGTAGCTCCAAAGACGTTTAAAATGCTGTAAATCAACTATCCTTAGCTCACTAGTAGGCATGTGTCATATACCCATATTAAGGTATACCAAGGCTTTCAACCATTTCATTCTTGCTGCACACTGCTCATCAGCTGTCTGAAAATCAGCACACTGCTTATAGACTGACTGATTTGACTATTTTCAGCTTCTTCTTTATGTGACAGAAGCATAAATATGTTCTTCTTTTATAGTTTTTCTTAGGTCTGTTTCAAACTCGAATGCCATTGTTGTAAGTGTTAGACAGGGTGTCCTCACATCCTTTAAAAGTCTTACATGAATATATCTAAAATTAAAGCCTTAAAATGTCCTATGTTCATTTAAAAAAAAGTTTGCCTTAAATGCATTAATCACAGGACTTAAATGTTGTTGTGGCAGGACCATTTAATCTTGTATATTCTTTGTAGTTTTCTTTTTTTCTCTTGGGACTTTTCTGCCAACTAGCTGCTAACACAAGTAAGTGTTGGCAAGTGCAATTTAATCACCGGTTGGCTGGAAAAATGTTCATTATCGCCATACAATTTAATTTATTTATTTGCATTTTTTGTCCATTTCTGTCATGATACAGGTTTTAATTTCTATTCATAGTGGTCTTAAAAAGTCTTGAATTTGAGGTGGTTAAACGTGCAGAAACCCTAATTATTGTAAACGTGTTGTTTTATCAGAGGAGCAGTGGAAACAAGTGTCTCTTTTCACTTATTAACAAATGCAACAACATCATAGAAAGTAGGTTTTGACCCGTTCAGATCATACTTTCACAAACTCCTCCATAGTTGATCACGTTGTTTTTCACGTCAGACAATCGCCGATCACAGAAATCACGTTCACTTCATGCTGCCTGGACGATAAAAGGGGTGTGGCATCTTCCGCCAAGTTTTCAGATTCCTCATCCAAATACTTTGACTTTTAGCAAAGTTGTTGTGTGCCTTCTTCATCATATTATTATTGTCATCAGACTCTGATGATTATCATATTACACATATTAGAGGGACATCTGATTACGATACGACGTCTTTGTTCTGTTCACGCTTACAGACCGATGAGCTGCTGCTGACGTCTTTGCTTATTCCAGCTCCATAATAGCGCTTTATAATAAGCGTTAGCAAAGGTTTCCAGTTTATGACTCTTAAAGAAAGTAGTTCCTCAGTAGCTGAAGATAAATGAAAATAACAAATTCAGTTTCGTAGAAAGTCATGTCCAAAAATACAATGCAATAGTATCCATCGGATAATTATTAACTCCCTCCACAAAGGTCATCGCTACAGAAGCTGGCTGTTCCGATTTGATGAATAAAGCACTATAAGTGCAATATAGATGAAAAGTTGAGTGGAAGGATAAAATGTAATTGGAAAAGATGCACAATTGACAGCTCCAAGAGGATTGCGAAGCTGAATCATAGACGGCGTCAGATAATGCACATCTGGGCTAGGTGGGAAAAGAACTGGGGTTTTGCTCTTCAAAGGTTTTTTTTTCTTCTAAGGAAAATCGGTTGTGGATTTCATTTAGAAATCAAGGTCAGAGTCTGGAGGGGGAAGGGAAAAGGTGCTCATAATGCAGTTTGAAGTTTCCACAGTGAAAAAGTTCATACCTTCATGCAGTAAGACCTTGATGCAGTCTGCGTGCAAAATTTAGTGATGAAAGTACTTTTCTTATGTAGCATTTAAAATTTCTGAGAAAATGAATTTTGTGTTTTTATTAGTTATAAAACATCCAATTTTACAGAAATAAGCACTTGAAATACATTACTCTGTAATTAATCAGTTTAATGAGTTTTACTTTTTTCTTTTTGTCTGTGAAATAAATAAACTTTTCAGTGGGTTTCCGAGTACTAACACTAAGTGTAGAATTGCTGCAAAGCATCAGACCCTAAGCAGATGTTCTCAACCTTGAATGTGACAAAGTTTTTTTGTTGTTGTTGTTTTTACATTCATAAGGACGTCACAAATCAAAAATATTTGCGATTTAATATTTGAGATAAAAACATCTTTCAATTTTCTCCTTTTGTACAGTTCAGGCCTCAGCTACGAGGAGTCCAAAGAGCTGATAAAGCCCGATGGGAATAAGGAGACTGTCAGGCGCCGCTCTCCTGTTTGCCAGAAAAATCCAGCTGCTCAGCCTCTGGAGGACAAGAAGAGCGCCAAGGATTGCGTCCAGACCGATGCTGCCCCGAGAGACAAGAAACCAGCGGAGAAATCCCCGGACCCTCCGAAGGAGCTGCCCCGACACAAAGAGTCTGTCCCCACCACGGAGCCCATGAAGACGCGTCGGTCACAGCACGCGGAGGATCGAAAGCTCAGCGCAGCCGCTCAGACCGGGCCGCCGCCGCCGACGGCTGTGAAAACACTGGAATTGGAGAAACCGGCCGAGCGGAGCCCGACTAGCACACTTCATGAAAAGCAACAGAAGGAGGAAAAAGAGGAGAAGAAACTCCCCGAGTCGCCCGTGAAGACGAGCCCCCCACTAAAGCCCAGTGTGGATGTAAAGGATGACCAGCTGGTGACCGCAGTGAGACCTGCTGCGGGTGACGGAGAGGTCGCCTCGGAGCCCAGCACCGGCTCGGACGCCCACAAAAGGAAAACCCTCTGCGAGACGGAGGGGGAGGTGACTCCAGAGAAAAGACCCCGTTTGTCTTCCGTTTCCTCCGTGTCATCGGTCTCCTCCGCGTCATCCATATCCAGTCCCGCCACGCCATCTCCGACAAGTCAGAGGGTCCCGCCTCTCAAGGTGAGAAACGTGCACGCTCTCCATTTAACCAAGGTTTTTCTCATTTGTCTTCTTTAAAGGGGATGGTAACCATAAACTCACTTTTTCACATATTATCATGTCATCACCACAGATTTTATGTTATGAATAAACACATTGAATCTCAAAATTATAACAAGTAAGAAAAATCTGTTATGAATAAAATCTGTGTAGCATGCAATTGTATCCAGCTTCCTTTGTGCCGATACCCTGAAATAAAATCCTGTGCAATCTTGTTGATCTGTGTTTAATTCACTCTGAATCAAGCCGCCATTTTTAGGATCTCAGAAGTTTGTTGGAGAATTTCATTGAACACACAACCTTCTGAAAACGACATAATTTACCAGATTTCGAGTGAGGATTCATAATTAATTTGAAGATGGATGGAGATAACTACATGGCAGTCATGAATGGGAACCTGTAAGATGTTAAAGACTTTAGAATGGGTCTAAGGTTCATTTTACTGCGGGACTACAAGCCTAAATGTAAACCAAGCATTGCCACAAACACAAGTGAATAAAAAAAACGTCTTGACGTTAACTTAGTTGAAGATCTATGGAAAGACTTTAAAATTTGTCCTCACTTATTCTCTCCTTTCAGTCTGACTGAACTTGAGCTATAGAGGAATTTAATCATTTTATTGCCTCTTTGCAATTTGTGGTGATCCATTGCATAAAAAATACATTCATTTGTGTAGTTGTAACTTAAAGAATGATTTAACAGTGCAAGAATAAATTTGCAAAGCACTGCAATTTGGATTATGGCGGTGCTCCTTTAAGGTTTCGTAAACTTACTCGACTTTATTCCCTGTTAAATGTCCCAGTTGAACTCTAAAAATTGTCAAACATTTCTTTCTTTTCAGATCCCAGTGTCACGAATTCTTCCTGTCCCTCTGTCACCAAGCCAAGTCTCACCAAAGACTCCCCTCCAGGGCCCACTCAGCAGCCCGGGCCACACCGGAGCTCGCACGCTGGCTTACATCAAAGCCAAAGCTCAGCTCGCCCGAGCGCAGCGCGTAGCAGCCGCCGCCGTGTCATCCGCATCGAAGGGAGCGGTGCCGGGGCCGGGGCCGGGTGGAGGTAGCGGTGGTGATCACGGGCAGCCATCACCCAGCCCCAGCCTCAGCCCAACTTCCCCACAGGCCTACACCAGATTACCAGCCACCAGCAGCAGCAGCAACCAATCCAGTGAGCTTTCTCCTCCGCTCAGCTCAAGACCAGCTGATGACAGGCAAAGCAATCATTTTACCAGTACAGTCCAAAAGAGCTCCAATGCTTCAGTAGAACATTCATCAATGCAGACTGTAAAGGATAAGGACGCCCCAACAAGTGCTGCATCACTAACCAGAACCAGTTCTTTCATTCCAGCAAACAACCCCCTTGTGACACAGTTGCTGCAGGGAAAAGAGGTTCCACTGGACCAGATCCTCCCAAAACCCCTCTCCCACACGGAGATTCGGGTGTCGAGCCAGGCTTCTGGAAATAAGGGGAAAATGACACATTTTGTTGATCATAAAGGAGATAGGCACGTGTCTGCGCAAGCCAATACCGCCGGACGTGCCGCAGAATGCACAAAACATCACCGGGAGCTTCCCGATAAGGAAACCCAAGAGCAGATCCTACAGACGCTGATGCAGAGGAAAGCTCAGCAACAGAGGCAGCCGCCTGGAGGAGCAGGGCTGCTGCCCGCACACCACAGGGTGCCGCAAATGCTGCACACACAGGAATGTCGGGAGCAGTCCAGAGTGTTGGTTGGCTTTCTGGGTCGGAAGAAGATCCCTAAGCCGGCCATGACGGGGCATTACCTGCTCAACGTGTCCACGTACGGCAGGGGATCAGAGAGCAGGAGACTGCAGCTGTCAGTCTGCCCCAACAAGTCTGCTTTGAAGAGGGAAAGCACAGACGGAAAGGAGACGGCTAAGACGGAAGAACCAGTGAAGAAAGATTTCGCGTTCGTTACTAGGGTGAAAACCGAGCAGCAGGGATGTGCGGTTGCCAGGTCCGACGACCCGGCAAGTTTTCAGCATTGCTCTGGCGTAAAGACTGAGCCTGGATCTGAGAGCAATGGAGCCGGTGGTGCCGACAGTGGCGTCACCAGTGCTAAAGCCAAAGACATCAGTCCGTTTTCTCCAGCGCACCGAAGTCACCTCGAACTCCGCAATAACAATCAAGGAAACTCTGAGCCATATCTTTCCCTCATGGACCCCGGTCACCAGCAGCTCACTGCCTTTCAGAGGGCGCTTGACAATCAGGAGTCGGCGGTAGCCTCCAGCTACGGCGGCACCATCAGCATGTCTGTACCTCACACTCTGGACCACAACGCCGCGGGCACCGCCTCTTCCGCACCCTCATCGGAGGTCGACGGCGGGGGCATCTGTGGGAGCGTCATGTCGTTCTCGGTGACCGTCACCACGATACCAGCCGGTCACGCGCTAGACCACGGCAATCAGGGCGAACCCTCGCGGGAGCAGTCCTTTATCGAGGGCGCCAACATGGAGGACGTTCAGTCGAAATGCTATTGCCGACTGAAGGCAATGATCATGTGCAAAGGCTGTGGAGCCTTCTGCCACGATGACTGTATTGGCCCTTCGAAGCTGTGTGTGTCATGTTTAGTGGTACAGTGAAATGGAGTTAATAATAACTAAACGATGTAAGGGTTTCATTAGGCATGGGCCGGTATGTGCAACACAATATCAGGGTCACTTAGAGAACGAATTAAGAAAAAAGGGTTATTTTTTTCTCTCTGTCCATTTTAAGAAAAAGTCAGGAGAGAGTAGCATAAAGTCCAAATATAAATTTTTTAAAAATGTCCAGAAGTAGTTAATACTTTGTTTTTTCAATTAAAAATGTTGAAATGTCATGGAATAGGTCATAATTTTTTTTTTAAAGTAAAAAAAATACATTTTCAAGAACAAGTTATAACAACAACAAAAAAGCTAAACGTCAAGAAAAAGTCTAAATACTTTTTTCCAAAGATGAAATGAAAAATAAATCCAGATTTAGAGAGGCTTGGGTGTTTTTTTTTTCCTCAAAAACATCAACATTTTTAAATCAAACGGTGGAGTGGTGGATGGCGCCCCGATGCTGCTATAATGGATATAATAAGTTAAATTATTAAAACGCTAAAATTCTTCTGTTTTGCTTGAACTGTTATTGGCAACGGATTTTAATCAACAATTGAAATCCCTGTTCTCAAGCCAAATCTTGTTAAGTCTAAAGTTTTCTGTAACCCAGGAGCTGTATGGCTTAAATTGATTTAACTGGAATCTCCATGGATGTATGACAAATTGATTTTAGCTGCTTAACTAAAGATACTGTCTGTTCGAGTGAGCTAGCTTAACTGACTTGCTGCATTTAACATTTTAAAATTAAAGCAGTTCAATTTTGAGCTGCACTTCTGTAGTTTCCAAACTATGACCGTAAGCACTTTTTGCGTGTCGTGAACTATTTCAAAACAGCCAAATTTTTGTCTTTTATTTTGTGACATGAAACTTTACAGCATCGCCTTACTGTACGGTCCATTTCGCCAAAGGTACTTGGCTCTCACTCCAGCCATTTTTCTGGCATCTCATCAAAATGAAATTGAAACAACGAATCAAGTAGATTTATTCATATATATATATATATTTGGTATGCCTTGATACCGGCCCATGCCTAAGCTTCACATGCCGTCGAGGCACAAATATGGCATGAGGTTGTTTAGAGTGAATGGAAAATGTGGTGCGGTATCTTAACTGTTCTACGCCTGCGACAGCCAGGATCTGATCACTGTTGGGGGAAAAAAGCAAGAATTTACACTGGACGGTCTTGTTTTTTCAACCACACCTCTTTTTACAGATGCCAATCGATTTTCAATCAGTTTAATACTCAGTCAGATGTGCGAGAAATCTCACATTCAACGTTTGCACTCAGCTAGATTAGTCTATATTTTTATATAAAATATATATATATATATACATGTGTGTGTATTGTTTTTAAAAGAGGGAAAATGAATGTTTCTATTTTTAGGACTTCATGACTGTTCTGTGTTGAGACTGAACTTTTTATCGTAGGGTTAATTGGGGTTACTATCAAGAAAAGGCACTAGAGAAAATCATGGGTTGTACAATACCTCCTGCCTGGATTTTTATGCATGTGTGGCAGGGAAGTAACAATTATATATATATATATATATATATATATACAGTATATATATATATATATATAAAAAAGAAAGGTACATTAATACAGAGTACACTGATATTTAAAAACGTTTATGGATTTATAGGTTTATTGAGGAATTATGCATAAAATGTTTTTAAAATCTGCCCATGTGGATTGCACATAAAAATTATGGCATCAAATTGCCTGCAAAGGATCATGTTGTAAAGTTGGAATTCAGCGTAGCACTTAAATTCAAATTTAACATTTTTAATAGAAAGTGGTTTATCTTCCCTGTTGTTTTTTTTTAATATCAAATCAAAGTTTAACGTCATCTACTACTGTTTTAAAGCCACATTTTCCCTCCTTAAAACTGTTTTGTAGCTAAAGTGTCCCATAAATTGGAGTTGGGGTTTTTTTTCTGTATAGATTGATAACAGTTGAAATGAAAACACTCAAAGTAAAGGGAGAAAATGAAGACCTTTTCTTTTCACTGTAAATACTAGATGTAGGTAGTCAATATTTTCTTTGTGCAGCACACTTATCCATTTTTGTTACTACAAAAAGATGTTTGACAATCGAAAGAAAAACATTATACAGTCAAATAATTGTAGATTTTCTAAAAATGATCTGTTGGTACAAAAAGTCGCAAATTTATAGATGAGTATAACCGTTTATCGCTGACCTTCCCAGAAAATGAGAATCTTCCATTTTAAGGTGATATGAGGTATTGTAAGCCTAATTATTCACAATAACCATTGTGACGTAAAGTACATTGTAATATGAACACAATCTAAGTGCTTACTTAACCCCACGTTACTTTTCAAAAGGGTCCGTGGAAAACTGTTAACTCAAGCAAAAAAAATAAAGAAAAATCAAATAATATTTTATAGTATCCAGCACAGGTGAAATTTTTTCTGTTTTATAGCTGTTGTTTTCAAGGTAAAATGCCAAAGCCACCTTAAAAAAACAAAAATAATCAGAAGTTGTTTATAATCTCAGACTTGTTAATCAAAGTAATATATTTTAATTAATATATTTTAATATAAAAGATCTATTTACTATTTTTTGGGACAAATCAACAAGGTATTTGCTATAGTAATATATTGGCTGTCCGTTTTGTTATGTTTTTTTCCCCCTGTAACTTGTAGACAGGACAGACCACCATAAGGAATGATTGAACTTTGTATCTGAAATTGCCCAAGTATGGCTGTGTGAACCAGTCTTTGCAATCAGTCCATTTGTCTAAACCGCCCTTTGAAGATTTTGTCTGTGTGCATCCTTTGTCTACAATTATGACGTTTTTCTTTTACAAACTATGGCTCAGTCTAAAATTTTAAGTTGATCCATTTTTACCTGTATTTTTTTTGAATATATAACTGGATGGTCATGTCTGTTAAATTTGGGTTTCAGAATAGTATTAGAAAAGTATTAGAAAAAAACTCTTTTATGCAGTTAGTCATTTTAATGTGAATAGCACGTCTTACATGCTATTCAAACTGAATAGCTTGTAAGACGTGAATAGAATCAGAAACGGCTGTATTTGCAGTTAAATTTGGGGACTGGAACGCACTTCAAGAAAGGCAGCTTGACGAAGACTGAAACGTGCATCGGGCGGCAGTCTTCATTTTTACTGAAGCTACCTGTTTGTGTAAATTTAGATGAGTGGTTAATCGAGAACTAGCTGGGCTGAGGTTACTATGGGCAATCACCATCTTTTTCTTTTTCAACTGTCACATTTGTCACTAGTTTCATTTGTTACACTCGTCTGTTTCACTCTGTGTCCAGTAAAACTCCAGTGAATGTAACATGGTAATCTGCACTTGTAAACAAAATGTATTTAAAAGTTATAATCTATTATGAATAAAATAATTTAAAAATATGTCTTGTGGATTTTCTATTTTGGTTTTGCTAGTAAAAACCAAATTAGCTGAAAATTATTTTCTGGAGGCATGAGGGGTAAAAGCTGAACTCTAGATTTTCTTCTTAAAGTCCTTCAACATAGATCCATGTAAATTAATGGTCTTTCTAAAAGAGCTAAACATTTTAGATATTTTCACGACCTGTTTTTAAAACTACACAGACCCAAATTCCGAGTGTTTTCTCTCACTTTGCTCCATTCTGAAGAAATGTGGTGTGTCACGTTATGCAGATGATGATAAGATTTATTCAGTCATTGCCTTGCTGTCTTCATGGCATGAAGGGCCTGGATGGCTCTCAATTTCATAACGACCAACTTCCAAATAGATTGGGATTAAAGTTTATCCTACGTTTTTTACATTGAGGTCAGAGTAACCTCCGGATCAGGCTTCTGGTAGTTAATGCTGCTGGCCAAAAAGTTCCTTTTATGAAATCTTTTGAGACATTAGCCAACACCTTTTCAACCACTTAGTGGGATTATAGTAATACCCTTCATGTACGGATTTATGGTTATAGCATAGAATATTTCAACTCTCTCACTGATGCAAGTAAATATGAGCACATTTGCTTCACTTTACTCGCTATAATATATATTACAATAATTTTTTAAAGTTTTTGTTTGCTTTTAAAAGCCCTATTTAATCAAGCCTTGCCCTACCTCCCTGTGCGTTTTTACACCCATCCATTGAATTTCTGTTTAGCCTGCTTCATGTTGCCTGTCAAGTTCTATTGAAGGGATTTCTTAATTAAACTGACCTGACATTTAGCAGGCCACAGTAGTCAAACTGCGCTCATCAAGAGGCAGGTTGCTTTGGATAATTATTTCCTTTCAATACACTAAATAATTTGAAAACCTATTTTTCTATTTACTCAATTTGTGTTATATAATCATCGCTCGATAGTTTTAAGGACATCTGTAAGTGGGAAAATACTTTTTTTTTTTTTTTTATTTCACCGTAGCTGTACACCTACGAAGAGGTGCGTGTCATTTATTTATTTATTTATTTGTGTGATCTCCAGTTGTTATTTCCTAAAGAAAAAATAATTACGTGGCAATCAAATAATTTAACTAGTTGCTATTACACAAAAAAAAAAAAAAAAAAAAATCGATTATTTATGCAAACGGCTTACCATACTTTCTTGTGCGCGCATGCGTAAAGCAGCAGGTGTTCGCGCATGTCATCTGCGTGCCTGCCTGCGCTCTGCCGTCCCCTGCCGCTGGCTCGCTGCTGATGCCGCGCGGCGGAACGGTTCGGCTCGTGCGTTTCTGCTGCAGCCGCAGTTGCCGAGCTTCACAGGCGAATGAAACCGGAGAGCGGCTCGACAAAAAAATATGACGACGGAAGGTCCGAGCCGCTCCTCGCCATCCACACAGCTGTAACGTCGGCGGGAAAACGCTCGTGGATTTTGTCGGACGTGAGAATGCGGCTGTGAATCACGGAGGAAATATCCCTGGACCACTCCGCTCAGCCTCCCTATCTGACTCCGCCGATGGTGACGATGCTCTAAACCTGAACCTGCCTGCGGTTCATCCGGTAAAAAAAAAAAAAAAAGACCTTCTCTCTTTAAATACAGTCGAGGCATCTGCGAGATTTGACAAGGTGCAAGATTTCCATTATTTAGGAATCAAGACCAAAAAAAAAAAAAAAAAAAAAGGAGGAGGAGGGGAGGAGGGAAATAAAATCAAATCATCACGACACATAATTCCCATTGCGGAAATAAGATAACCTAAATAAGGAGTAAAATCGGGCAACACGGCTGCGTTTTTTTTTTTGTTCCTCCTGGAGCGATCTGCTCGGAGTGAGGATGACGGGAGAAATGAATGATATCAGCGGCGAGGAGGTGCTGCAGTAACCGCGAGTCCTTCTGTTCGGATGTTGTCATTACCGCCGATCCGAAGGTGCGGTTGCACTGTACCCTCATGTCAGCCAGTCCTACTTATTTAAATAGCTGTCTGTGATTTATTACTACTTATGCTGTTCTGTTTATGTGCAACTGATTGAATGCAGTTGGCTTCAGATGCCACACTTCGATTTTAATCATCCCACCAGAAGGGATCTCGATGTGCTAACCTCTATAATGTATTCCTGAGAGAGAAAAAACACACAAACAACTTGTTCCTTAGCAAAGGATACTGTATTCTGAGCAAAACACCCGTGAAAAACCTCAGTTGTCTGATCATGAATCCAAAAAGAGTTTCTGGATCAGATGGTATGTTTTGTATTGTTGGGCTGACTTGTGCCATAATCGGGCTTTGACTAGAAACCAGATGCTTTTCAAGGTTTTTCTGGTGTCTGATTGAAGGTTTTTCAAATTATGTTCTGATCCATGTAGGGCTTCGTTCCTACTGGGTTTCTCCTGTTCAGAATTTCTGTGGTTTGACTTGTTTGTTTCTGGAATAAAGGAACAAGATAAAGTTTAAGAATATATGTTGAGATTGTAAATATTCATCAGGTGCCAAATCAAGGTCTTCTGTGCAGAAAACAGTTCTTTTACAAAACGTACGGAAGTAAAGATGTGCCATCAGGATTTGAATTAAAAATGCCTCTGAAATTTGAATGCTGTATATTTGTACTTACTTTTTTAGTGTATAAAATATATTTGAACGCTAAAGAAAGTAAGTACAAATTGTGTAAAATATGAATGAAATGTATATAATGCATTTTAACAATGAAGAAAGTAAGTACAAATTCACAACATTCAAATTTCAGAGGTATTTTTAATTCAGTTCTTGATGGCACATATTTACCTCCATTTGAAGGAGTCATACACCTTGATTTTTTAAAGGATTTTTGTCACATATTAGTTAAGTAGTTTATTTTACTGGGATTTTATGTGGTTAAGTGAAGGACATTTTGAGTTTTTTAAAAATTTTACAGATGAAGTTCTGAACTGTGTGGTGTGCGTTTGTATTTAAACCATTTAGAATCACCTTTCACTGCTATTACAGCTGCATGTCTTCTGGGGTGTGTCTCAGGTCTTCAATTAGATTCAGTTCTGGACTTTGACTGGGCCGGTCTAATCCACAAATATGCTTTTATGTAAACCGTACCATTGTGGCTCCAGCTTTATGCTTAGGGTCATTGTCCTGTTAGAAGGTGAAAAGTCTTCTGCAGTGTTTAGCTCCATCCATCTTTCCATCAACTCTTTCTTTCAATGCTGGCTTTCTTCCACAAAGGCCAAATTTGTACTGAGGGTCATGTTACGAAAAAAAAAAGAAGAAAAAAATACACATCCAAGCACCGTTGCGGTGAAAATTACGGTTTAATAATATTGTGTGCATGATATGAGAACTTACAAAATCAGATATTCATGAACAGGTGAGAGGAAAAGCTCTGTCAAGACAGAGTCGACACTTTGTTCTTAACGCCAAGGACAGAGAATCGCAAAGACCCGAGAAACAGTCTGGCTCCCTTACAGCTGCAGAGAACAAACATCTACGGCACAACAAACCTCCGGTGTGCAGCTCAGACGGCTTCGTTTGGTGGAAGGTCATTAGTGTGGGCATAAAAAAAAAACAACGTATCATGACATGACCAGGAGTGCAATGAAGTCATGTAATACAATTTGAAGCAACGACGACTCCTCCAGAGTTACGGTGAGCCCCTTGTTCCTCATCCAGCCTGTCAAATTAGGCCACTGGTGTCATGCTAAGATGAACCAAACAGGTGGACTCTATTTACTTTGAGAGGGGAGTTGCTTGCTCTGGATTTTATTGAGGGGTATTTGGAGTAAATACAAATGCACCCCAAATTCTTTTTAGACTTTTTTCAAAAGTTTCGACGACCATGCCATCGTCGTATCGACTTCCTTCCACCTTCCACCTGTGCACCAACTTTGTGTCTGTCCATCAGACAAAAACAGAGTATTTTGAATCTTGTGTTTGTAATTTGTCCAACACAAGTTTCCGCTCCCTCTTTCTGACGCAGAAGGAAGCGTGGAGGTTTTTGCTCGACACTCATTGCGGTTGTCGAACCTCGGGATGCTCAGCTGATCATCAGGCGCGCGCATGACCCGCGCCCGGGAGCGCACGGATCTCGTGGTCCCCGCATCCTCCCTCCGGGGACACTCGGCGCTCATTGGCCGGCCTTAATGCGGTCTTTGTCCATCATCGTTAAACAGTTCCCGTGCAGCTCTGTTGGTGTCATTAGCGCACAGGATGCTGGCGTTGCTGAGCAGGATGTCATGGAGAATTATCATTTGTGCGGACCACAGGCGCTGGACGCGTCCCGAAACAAGCGCACCCATGTCTCTCTACATGAGCAGAGAGGGGGAAACAACAGCCCAGATTGAGAGTTAATGAAGTCTTTGAAGGGAAGACGAAAGAGAGGCTTTAATTACTTTATTTATTTATTTATTTTACACACTAATACATTTTTGGCGAGATTAAGAAGTTGAAAATCTCCTATATGGAGCTTTCTCTAATGTTTCTTTGTCCTTTCCTTACAGGTTTGACCTTCAAGGCATCACTTTGAGTGAGATCTAATCGTCAGCAGGTAAGCACTTTATAGAACCGTCCGGTTCAGGCGTAAGATTTCTTAAAAACGAGAAAAATGAAAATAATTGCTGCTGTCCACTGGATTTTGTCGACACCACGGTTTCTGCTGCCGTCCATATTGGAGAAAAAGACGATCCTAAAATTTCTCTCGGCTGGCCTTAGAGAACGAAGAAGAGTAAATTATGATCGCGAAATTTTATGGTAAAGTGTAAATGATCTTTCCGTTACAGTTAGAGTGGAGTTAATACAAATAGACATCAAAAAACTTTTATTGAAGAAACACAGAGCACAGATAATTTGCTAAAAATCAAGAAAAACTGCAACGCAAAAACTAATTGTGGTTATTAATAAATTAAATATTTTTCTGCGGGGTGTTTAATAGGCCGCATGTATTTCATTAGCTCTATGTAGCCCTATTTATTTTCCAAAGTCAATGCAGCTAAAAGGTGATTCGAAAATTTGGCTAAGTGCAGATAGCAGAAAGTAACATGTAGATTTCAAACCGTTTATCAAGTAAAGATGTTGTTACTAATTATTTTCACGTCAAAACAGACTGTCCTATAGAAAAAAATAGCAGCAACCATACCAGCGTAATAACGTCTTTCTACTTTTTGTGTTTAAAGCCCCTGTTGTTAGCCTTTTCCCCAGAGCTCAACATTTAGCAGATTTCTCTGGTTTTTCTACAATTATTGAGTGTGTGAAGTTGATTGCAGATCCAAGATTTTTTTGCAAACTAAAACAAGTTCATTTGTTATTTCTTTCACTGCCTCCTAACTCCACAAGCTGGCACACAAGAAACAAACAAACAAAAAAAAGTTTCCTATTTATATGTGATTAACCAGTTTCATTGCTAAACTCTCCTGAAAAATATCACTTTAAACTTGTATGAAAATTGTTAAAAATATATCTACCTAATAGTCAGCAGTGGAAGGATACAGTATTATCTACTGATAAGCTATCGATTTATCCTCCAATGGAAGTTTAAACTCCCCCGTGGAAAGAATAATGTTCATGAAGGAGAAACACTGTCGCCTACTTGCGGCCAGATTGACGAGGCCAACTGTTCTCTGATCGCATGAACTGAAACCAGCAAATCCTTTTGATTTCTGTGAGGGTTTCCTGGATGTTTTGTGACACAGAACACAAATCAGCGCATATTTTTACATCTAGAAATCCATCCGGCATTAATTTGTGTTCTAAAAGTCCTTTGAGTTCGGGGTAAAAAAAACCTCAAAGTTCAGCGGGTGTGAACACTTTTTCAAGGCATTGTTTCTGTTGCCTTTGAGTCGAAATGTACCAGAGGACTTTCTCCATTTAAAAGCCTCTGCCTTGCATTAATGTGGCGCTGCTGACTGAACAGGAAGTGCTGCGTGCTCTTGTGTTTGATGTGCCACAGAATGATCGAGGAAGGCAGCAAACGAGGCAAGGCCATGGTCGAGAAGAGACAGCTCTTCATGGAAATGAGTGAGTGCAGTCAACTCAGAGAAGTCTCTTTTCTCTATTCATTGTCAGCTCATGTGTCACTGTTTGACCAGCTTGCTCTCTTACATGCAGTAATCGTGTTTAAATGCGCCTGCATTTAGCCTGTTTGTGACTGGAAAGGCGTTACACCATTTGGGACTGAGACGATTAATCCATTAACCGTTCACTGGAGTACGCAGACTCAAAAAGAGACGATCTGCTGAGAGAGCTGTCGCGTCAGAGCAGGAATTAAGACAATCCTGCACAAAAAATGTACATTTTTCATTTAAGATTAAAAAAAACTTTCTTTTTCTGTAAATATATTATATCGAGAACAACTCAAGTTGCAGTTTGAGCTTCACCTGATGCAAATTTTGTAAATAAAGTCTCATTTTAAGCAACTTTTTCTGTCTAGGTACTAATCGTTTAATCCCCAAAACATAATCGACAGATCAGCCCTGCTCTGCATTGATGCAAAGTCGAGCAGAAAGGGCTGAGCTTTCCAAACGTTGACGTTCGAAGCATCTTTTGCAGATTTCAGCTGCAAATGCTAAAGGAATGCTAAGTTGTTGCATTTTAGCCAATAAAATGTTTATTTTCATACTTAAAAGGGGAATTGAAGGATTTGTTTGCATCTTTTAATGTATTTCTAATATTGTGTAAAAAAAGACAAAGAGAATCTGAACATTGTTCCCGTTTTTTAAATCAAATTAATCGCTTTATTATAAGAATAATGGATAAATTATTCTTATAATAATCATTAATTGACCATTTATAATGATTTATAAGGCAACTATTGGAGTGTTTATTTGCTGATGCAGAATTATTTTGCAAGATGCTACTCACAATTTAACTCTTAGCCCTTTAAATACGGCGCTAAGGCTCCTTATTAATGGGTTAGATTGTTAACAGCCTTATTAATAACTACTTTGTTACCTATTTATTAATGATTTATAATGGGGTCTTATTGTAAAGTGATACTAATATATTTATTTTTCCATTTTTGTTTTGTTTTTCAGGAGCACAAAACTTTGACGTTATCAGATTGTCAACCTATCGGACTGCCTGCAAACTCCGGTTTGTCCAAAAGCGATGCAACCGTAAGAGAACGCAGATTGTTGATTTTTCTCTTCTTTCCTTTCTGTCAAATTTCGGCTCTGAAGACACTTGCGTGGTGATTACAGACACGAATACGCACTCAGCTGATCAGAGCGTGCGCCCCCGCTCTCTCCCCGCTTCTTTTCACAGTCCATCTGGTGGACGTCTGGAACATGATCGAGGCTTTCCGAGACAACGGGCTCAACACGCTGGACCACAACGCCGAGATCAGCGTGTCGCGGCTGGAGACGATTCTGTCTTCCATCTACTACCAGCTTAACAAGCGGCTGCCCACCACCCACCAGATCAACGTGGAGCAGTCCATCGGCCTGCTGCTGAACTTCATGGTGGCCACCTATGACAGGTTGGAAACATGCGGCCAGCACAGGGGACTGAAACTACAGTATTGTAGCAGCGAATGAGCAGAGAACATACATTTTAGTAAAGTCACAATGCAATGTCAGCCGCATTTATTTGGCATCGTATGGCATTGTAAAGATTAGTAGACATCCTTAAAATGAATTCATTGTTATTACAGTAGCGTAACCACACACTAAACATTTTAGAAAAATCCAACCTTAATTTAAGATCAAATATTCAGTCATTGGCGCAGTTTTGGCTGCCTCATATAAACTTCAATGATAGTGAAGTTAGTGGTCACAGGAAGCCAAAAAAACCCTACAGGGATGATTTTAGGGTACGAATCGGGTTGCTCTTTGCCAGCCGCTCATTTAATTTCCATTTGAGATCAATAAAGTATTCTTGAACTTGAATAACGGAGGAAACATAATTTCTCCACAGCTCACTGTTTACATCAAAGATTAGTGTCACCAAGTCTCGTTGGCAACTATAAGACACTATCAGCATGTTAATGTTAGCATACTAAACTGTACTGGGAGTGTAACCAGAACTGTGTGCACCTCATGCCTAATGTGAAGTAATTTGAAGGATCTGTGATGCTGTGGGACTGAACACCTAAATAATATGCTACCAAAAACAACAAAATGTGCAATCACTGGGTTTTCAGATAGATAATGGTCCAAATATGACCATATCAACCCAGAAATTACCCAAAATCAACTCTTCCATTTGATTTTGTCTCCGAATCTTAATCCTGTAAAAACCAAAAAAAGAAAAGAAAAGAAACATGTGAAATCTTGAAACAAAAGAGAGCTTAAAAGATGACCCTGGACTTTGGAGCAGCATTTTAGATCGGTCTTTGCTGCCAAAAAAAACACATTTCACTAGAGCTGCTAAACCAACTCAGCCCTTTGAAAAAAAATTTTTAAATCCTTTTTATAAAGCTGTTAAAAGCACAGCAACCTTTAAAGATTGCAATCTTGCCCTTATTTCAGAAACCAGAATATGAACCCCTAAGTAAAATAAAACAATTAAAGATGTTTCCGTCAGCTAAATTAACCCCCAGTCATATTTACATACATTTCACGTTATCAGCGTGTTTGAAGGCACAGCAAACGCATTTATCATTGGGTAATAACGTTCTCTATCACGAGATAAACACGTGTTCCTGATTGGATGCTTGTCCTGTCCATTAATGGACCCATTTAGTTGGTTTACTTATATCTGTGAAGCCATTCTAGTCCTGCTCTATTATTAATTACGCTGCTGCGTGTCTGGGAAACTTTGAGTTAATGGCTGCCACTACAGGAAGGAGCTTTGTTATCTGTCCCTTATGTCCAATCTAAGTTCGGCAGGAGCACTATCGGGCTCCGTTGTACCTCAGGACCGAAGAGAAAACAAATAAGCTGAAGTAAAACAGCTGAGCACTAAGAATGATGGCAACTTAATTACACAATCCTTTCATATCCCCAAATTAATTCAAGGTAAGTTTTTTTGTCTCTTTTAGATGCTTCAGATCGTCAAACAGACTTTAATAGCAGACGTAATTGAACTAAATACACCCAAAAGGAAGTTAACAATAACCATCTCATTTATTAAGGCTTTATGTGAAGAAATAATTGCCTACCTTTGACTTTCTGAAGTCCTGAATTAATTGTGACTCACTTTTACCAGACACACGCAGCACCTGATTACTGCCACACTTGTAGAGTCGGGAAGCGAAGACGGCTTAAACATCTTGAAAAGCGAAACAGCTTGCCTCGTTCAAGAACAGATAAAAGCATAAAAGTTATTGACTTCTTTTAGGCTGGAAAGGATTACAAAGCCATTTCTGAGGCCTTGAGACTCGAGTGAGTCAAAGTGTGAGTCATTGTCCACAAATGGAGAAAACATGGAAGAGTGGTGAACCTTCCCAGCATTGATTGCTACTCAAATAGTACATCCATGACAAAAGAGTGACCACAAAAAAAAAAAAACCCATCAAAAAAACGATCTGATGTAGTGCAAGGCTCACTTGCTTCATTTATGGTCATTGTTTATGATTCAGGAATTTAAAAGAGACTTGGAGAGTTATGTGGACAAAATCAGTACTGATTTAAAACCTTAAAAGCTTCTCTCACATTCATCTGAAAATATCTTGATGATCTTCAAGACCGTTCGAACAATATTCTGTAGACCAACATGACATAAGTGAAACTTTTTGGAAGGTGTGCGAACCATTACATCTGGTTTACGATGTACAGAAAGAGAAGTTAAACACGGTGGTGGTAGAGTGATGGTCTGGGGCTGCGTTGACGAAATCACTAATTCTGCTCTCTACCAGAAAAGTCCTGAAGGAGAATGTGCGACAAGCTGGTTTTGACATTAGTAAACTGTTCGGTTTATGCAGCAGGACGATGACCCTCGGCACGACATCTTGAAGTTGTAAGCGGGGCCTAGTCAAAGCCTAAACTTGTATCCAACAGAGAGGCGCCACAAATCAGTAATTATGTTCATTTGGTGCTTTCTCCCTTAATGAAATTCTCATTTGAAGCTGCATTTTATGTCCACTCAGGTTATCTTTATTTGAGTTTGATGATCTTAGACATTAAATTTGACACTAAAGCATCAACAGAAAAAATATTTTGGGAAGAAAATACTTTTTCACAACACTGTATACCTTTTTTAGGCTTTACTTCTTCATATTTTTTAAATACATTTAAAAGATGAATATAACTGCTATTGATTTTTTTCTTCTTCTTCCCCTTCAATTTTTGGTTATTTGCACTACAAAACTTGATGTCGATGTCACTGTTTCTAATTGTTTTGAGTGTTGGTTTGATTTGTTATACTGATAATGTGCTAAAACACATTTTTTGCTTAAACAAAGAAGTTGTAGCGTCCAAGCATCAGCAGTTTTTAATCACACTGATATTTTTGCTGATAATATATCTCTTTTTTTCCCCCTCCCTAACACGCAGTGAAAGTCATGGGAAGCTGACCGTTTTCTCAATGAAGGCCATGCTGGCGACGATGTGCGGAGGGAAGATTGTGGACAAGCTGCGCTGTGGGTACAATTTTCACTGACTTAACCGTTTAATGTCTGAGGACTTAGAAATGATTGTAATTGAAGCTTTAGACGTCTTCCTTTCCAACTTGTCCTCATGCAGTTTCTTGATTTAAACACAGAGGGGCGCTGTTGAAGCACATACCCTTTATATATTAGTTGAATGAATTGTGCATGTATTCAGGTTCTGGTGAAATTATGCAAAAGAGATCATGGAGCTTTTTTTTTTCTCTCTTTCTTTTCTAACAATAAAGCCAAACAATCGCATGTCCCTCAGACGTTTTTTCACAGATCTCAGATTCGAGCGGAGTCATGGTGTTCTCAAAGTTCGATCAGTTCCTCCGGGAGGTGCTGAAGCTCCCCACAGCGGTGTTCGAGGGCCCGTCGTTCGGCTACACGGAGCATTCGGTGCGGATGTGCTTCCCTCAGCAGGTAGGGCGAGGATAACCAAAAGCTTTATTTTATTTATTCCATCTCTTTATGTTTGAGAGGGGGAATTGTTTAATTGACGTGCGCCTGTTTCTCTCTAGAAGAAGATTATGTTGAACACATTTCTGGATGTGTTGATGGCAGATCCTCCTCCTCAGTGTCTTGTATGGTTGCCACTGATGCACCGACTCGCTAATGTTGAAAACGGTAAGTTGCTGCGGTTACGGCGAACGCTGACAGACACGGAAAGTTGCAAACCTGCTTGCATGTGGAAAAAGAAACAAATAATATGAGAACTATAAAGCATGACAATTATGTACACGCTGAAACAAATTTCACGGAGGAATGAAAGGCCGCAGTGTGTTTTAGACTTTAAAGGAAATAAAAACATCCCCACAACTTGGTGGCAGACATTTTTCCCTTGTAAGAGGAACTAGTAGTTTTTAAATCAATATTAAGGAGTCATGGATTTAAAACAAGGGTATATCTTACTGAAAAGTTACTTGTTATTTCAAGAGTACTAAAAACTAGACCAAAAGTATTTGGTAAGATTTTTGCAGCATAAAATAGTTTCCCCAAAGTTTATCCTTCTACTTACTAAGCATTAATCCACACCATCTGCTTTGATCTGCTTTGTTGCCAACCTGTTTTGCTTTCCAGTTCAAAGTAACAAATTAAGTGAAAACACACAGTATTTCCATTCTTTATCAAATATTATGAGATATTTCAACAGGAATGACTGGAAAGGTGGACGGATTCTCACACACCAATGCATAGAAATAAATGTTAAAGAAAAAGATGTAATGACCCAATTTGTTTTTGTGTTTCTTCGAGCAGTCTTCCATCCGGTGGAATGTTCTTATTGCCGGAGCGAGAGCATGATGGGCTTTCGGTACCGGTGCCAACAGTGCCACGGCTACCAGCTTTGTCAGAGCTGCTTCTGGCGGGGCCACGCCAACGGCCCCCATAGCAACCAACACCAAATGAAGGAGCACTCGTCCTGGGTAAGGAAACGATCTGAGATCCATCCCGGGTTTGCATTATGATTCTGCCGTCTCTGCGCAAATTAGAAGTCCGTACCTCTCGAAAACCGAGGAGTGATTTTATGATGGAACAGCTGTCTGCATGCGGTTAATGGTCGTTCAAAACAATCTAAGGGCGGGGCGGCGGAGGCGAGGGGTTTATGAGGTTTAGTTATTTTGAAAATGAAACTGTATTGATTGCCTTGCCGCCTTCCCTCGAAGCTCAATCATGATGTCATAAATTGAAAGCAGGAAAGGGATATTACCCTGGATCCCAAATCCATTTACAATTCTACAGGAAAGAATAACAGCTCGTATAGCTTCGGGGCTGGAACGACATGATTGAAAGCATTAGACACCAAACACAAGTCTGATATGCCAAAATGTTGGGTTTTTTTGCCACTTATTGTAGGACACGTAGATGCATCTGTACTGGATGTAGTCCTGAAAAGTGAAAAAGTCTCCATTTAAATGAGTCTGAAGCACCTAAGTTGCATTTAGGTTCCACCTCTATGACACTGGCAGGTTTTCTACCATGGCAGAGTGGCAGAATGCCTCTTTTACTATAAAAATAAATATTTATGGCAAAATCCAATCATGTTTTTATCTCTAAAAGCCTCAGGGTGCTCCGTGTACACGATGTCGTTTTTATTTTTATCATCGAGTCAAACCAATTTATTGTAAAATTGACTTTGAAGGCATTTTTATTCAGACTGAACATTTCCCTTCAAGAACGTTAAGTATTTTAGTTAAATAACTTATAAGACGGAAATAAACTTACGAGATAAAGGAAATAACCCGATTTCAAAGGAGGAGTTTTTATGTCTCCAGATTTGATGGATATTGGTAAAAAGTTTAAATGAATTGTAACCACAGGTGTGAAACACGACAGATTCTACCAGCTTATGGAAATAAAAAGATGAAAAGTTCTATTTAAAAAAAAAAAATAAGTGCAATAAAATTAATTAAGATATGTGCAACATGCATCAAAAATTAGGACTAAAAGATGAGTGTTATTTGTCAGAATTATCAGAATAACCCCAAAGTAGGAAAAAAGTTACACTTTATTGCAGTTCTGTCTTATTTCTGTTCCCATGACAGAAAACATTTGACCCGAGTCGGGCAGGCAACTGTACAAAAACTAAGTAGATGTAGATGATGCATGTAAGTTTCAGAATTTAAAGGAAGTTAGGAAGAAAAAGAAACTGTATATAATATCTCATTATTGTGACATTTGACAAATGGACATTTTTTTTTTTTTCAGCTAAAGTAGAAAAGGTTCAGTTTGATTTCACATCAGACCATGAGAAGAAAAAAGTGTACTTCCTGTAGTGTGTGTTAAAAAGAATGATAAGGTTTGCGGGGTTAAATACTTGTGTAAACATATATGGATGTATAAAGTGTTTATGTGTTTATGTTTACAGATTTATCAGCAGGCGATACAGAAATGTACAATTAGTGACGAGCAGCTCACTAAATTAGCTTCCAGAGTTCCTCGTCAATACTGCAAAAACACAAAATCTCACCAAGTAATTTTGGTCTGATTTCTAGTTCAAACATCTTAGTAAACTTAAAATAACAAAAACTAACAAGCAACTTCAGCAAGATGTAGGAGGAGCTTGTTTTTAGTCAATAATTCCTCAATTATTTGTGAAAAAGTACATGTTCCACTGGCAGATTATTTCACTTAGGACAAAGGAAAAACATCTTGTTATAAGTGAATTAATTTGCCTATGGAACATGTACTTTTTCATCAATATCAAGGAATTCTTGACTAAAAACAAGCTCCTATAGCTTGCCGAAAAGTTACTAGTAAGTTAGTTTTAATCTATAAACCAGATTAAAATTACTTGGTAAGATTTTTATGTTTGAGTGTTTGAGAGAGTAGACATACCTACTTACGTAAACGATTTCTGAAACAGCTTAAGTTTGAGTGTGCAACATCAAAAATCAACCGATCAGGCGAGAGGTGACACTGTTTTTCCCGCCCGCTATCACAGAAGTCTCCGGCCAAAAAGCTGAGCCACGCGATCAGCAAATCTCTGGGCTGCGTCCCCATCGGAGAGGCGCCGCACCCCGTGTTCCCCGAGCAGGCCGAGAGACCCCAGGAGCTCACCCATACTGTGTAAGTGTTAATCCCTACGCATTGCTTACTGCTGTGTTGACAAACAGCACAGGAGGAATCAATGTGCTTATGATCCGTTTCCATCGTGTAACATTTTCCATCGTTTCACTACGCGATCATCACACGACTTACGGCATCTCGACTCACTAAGATATCCAGGCCCGGGTTTTTTTTTTTTCATAACTGGAACATGTGTGAAGCTGTGCAGGCCGCTAACAGCTCAGTCATCTTCATCAATATGTTGGCAATGAGACCAGGACGGTGCCGTCAATCTCACATTCCAGACTTTGGGGCTCCTGGAAGTCGTTACAGGAAATGCATTATATTCTGCTGCTGTCTTAAACTCTGCACACGCATCTGCATCGCGACTGAGAAAATCTGAGAGTTTCCGTAGTCGGTCGCACTGCTGCTGGGACTCATCCACATAGCTGAGTTCCCCTTCATATTTTCTTTCTGCGTTGTTTCTCTGCAACTCTTTGGCTTCCCACATAAAAAAATTAAGGCAGGGCTGCAACTAACGACTTGTAAACGATTAATCTATTCTGACAGTTAATCGATTAATCTGACTTAAAAAGTACCTGTAAGATTCTGTGGACTTTTCATTTAGGACTTTTTTTTTAATACATTAGAAATGCATAAAAGATGCAAACAAAACAAATGTATTCTTTTTTTTTTTAGAAAATAAGAAAATAACAAAAAATGTATTGCCTAAAATTTAATAAGACAGCATTTCTTTAGCGAAATGATTCATCATTTTTAGTAAAAGGATTCATCCGCAGCTAAAAAAAAATATTTCTAACATCAGCATGTGAAAAATTCAGCCCTTTCTGTTTAACTCAGCATAAATACATGGAAGGACTGATCTGCTGATTTTTGTTTTTTGGATTAACTGAGCAATAATTGGAAAGCAAAAGGTGCTAATAGGAGATTTCTTTACAGAAGTTGAACTCGATTAAGCTAAAATTATGTCACCTGAGGAGGTCTAGGTAGAATATATTTACAGACAAAGGTTTTTTTTTCTTAAGTGCAATATATATATATATATATATACAGTATATATATATATATACATATATGTATATAAACATATTTGCACATTTTTGGGTTAATTACAGCTCTAAGCATGTTGTTCTTTCATCAATTTGTCTTTTTTTAGAGTTTCTATTCTGCAGTTAACAATTAATCGGTTACTAAATTAGTTGATTCATTCATTTCAATGATCGATTCATCACGATTAATCCAATTAATCGTTTCAACCCTAAATTTAAGATTATAACTTTAAACGCCATTAAATGAACCCTAACCCTAAACAGCTCAACTTTCTGACCTGACTTTTCGACATTTCCGATCGCTTTTTGCCACAACAGGAACCTCCTTCACGACTATCAATCTAAGCTGTCTTTTTATGCCTCTGCTGCAGGCAAGTGTCAGTGAGTAATTGATAGAGAGTTGCGTTTTAGCAGGAGAGCGTAGCTCAGTAAATGCCAGGGAAACAGACAGAATGATACATTCCTTTCTGTTTTTCTGTTTTCCTGTTTTCCGGCGTGATGGATACCATCAGCGCCAAATGAGTTCTCACTCCCAGGCTCCTCCCACTGGCAGGAAGTTTCTATGTTTTTTTTTTTCTGCACTCTGTTGAGATTTATGCATTCAAGATGGATATGACATTTGCATACATTTACAATTCATCACGTAGTGGAGAATAAACTGTCGACCCGAGTGGTTTTTGTACATAAAGACGAGGCGATTGGATTAGGTTGTGCCATGTAGGCTGTGTAGCATGAAATTACATCACACAAGAAGATTAATAGCGATAAAAAGGAATACGATTTGCGGCCGAGACTATGTCGGATTAAATCTTTCCAGTGCCCTCAACACTATTCTGTTCCCTGTTATTGTTCTTTTCTCTTTTTTTATGATGTTTGTTTTTTACAAGATACGCCCTAAAAGAGTAAATCCAGCCATAGAGTCCTAAATGCCCTTCAGCATACGTTTTTCTTTATCTAAACTGTTGTTTTTCTTGATGGATTATTAAAACATAGACACACTAATACCTGAATAAGATATTTGAAGCTTTATGTACCAATCTGATAATTAGGAAGCAACTTTAACTACAGACACCCTGCGTACATGGGCTGCACAGTGGCACAGTTGGTAGCACTGTTGCCTTGCAGCAGGAAGGTCCTGGGTTCGATTCCCGGCCCGGGGTTTGCATGTTCTCCATGTGCATGGTGGGTTCTCTCCGGGTACTCCGGCTTCCTCCCACAGTCCAAAAATATGACAGTCAGGTTAATTGGTCTCTCTAAATTCTCCCTAGGCATGGTTGTTTGTTCTGTCTGTCTCTGTGTTGCCCTGCTACCACGCCTCTTGCCTGAAACGTTAGCTGGAGATAGGCACCAGCACCCCTCCCAACCCCACTAGGGACAAGGGTGTTAAAAACTAGATGGATGGACCCTGCATACGCTTTGCAATTTCTGCAAACTCTCAGCTGTTTGTTTTTTTTCGAAAGGACACTTCACTTGTAGATGACATTTTAGCGTTTTATTTTATTTTTTTATATGCAGCGAGTGGGTGTTTACTGACTTTTAGAAAAATGGATGTGACTCGTTACTCGTTTCTCGATCTTTTTGCCTCTGTAGCTAGATTTCTCGCAAGGAGCGGGGGAAAAAAGCTCTGCTTTTCTTGTGATTATAAATAAAATATTGTTGACTGCAAGAAAATGTATATTTGCATATGAACCCGAGGATGAATGAATCAGCCATGCAGCCAAAGACAATGTGTTGTTAGTCTCTTTTTTTAAAATTTTATTTTATTTTACAAGCTAGCATAATGTCATGAGTCCTCATATGTGAAACGCTGTCACATCCTTTTAACTTTTTCCTTGAAAATGGTTTCGTTGTATCTATCACAAGATCCTATAAAAAGTATATAAGTAATTCAGTAGTAACCAACCCGATATAAAACTGACAATAAAATCATCAAAATCATCAACTAATGTGCTGAAATGTGTGGAAGTGGTCCAGTCAATGCATGTGTTTTTTGTTCAAATTTCAACTTCTTGTTGATATTCTTAAAAAAAAACATTGACGGTCTTTGCAGAGCATAGAGAAGGTCATTTGGGGTGAATCAGGAACACAATGTGGTTCCCATTGTGTTTGGTATGAGTGACATTATGCATTAAACTCACGTAATGAGATAGTGGTGGTGTGTGGAGCAGCGTAGTCACAGCAGTGGTTGCTAATCCACAACGTGTGGCTCTGGTACACCGGCTTCGTATTGCTGATCTGAGAACTACAAAGGAGAGGCTACGCTGCAACCTAATAGTGCGCTCACCAGGAGGCCATCAAAGTGATTTAAAATTACTTTCTTGGTGGCAAAAGCGGCATTACACTGCTCTGCCTGCAACCAAAAAGTACTTAACCAAGTAGCTGAGACAAAAACATCACGAGCTACATGCTAATAAATACAGCACCACGATCGAGGGAGAACGTTTAGTTATTGGCAGCTGATGCCTCCATCCAGGAAGATATAACAGCCAAACAGGACGCAGGAGCAGATGAAGCGTCTCTACAGGGGAAAAAACCTGAGGAAAAAACATAACAATAACGTCTTAAATAACAGCAGATAATGTGAGATGGAGAATAGTAGAAGAAGAAAGTAGCAGAGTGAGGAAAAGTGGTCAGTTTGTCCTCCAGTAGCAAAGTTTTGGATCATCTGAAGGCTTTTATCTACATTTTGTGGACGTCTTGATAGTCATTCAGTCTTGAAGTAACAAAACTATGGACTGGTGTTCACCCTGTTGTATCCTGGAGGAGAAAGAGAGAGAGATAGCTGACACAGATGGGCATTTTAAAGAATTAGTGGGTGAGTGGATAAGTAATCTCCATATCATTCATGACTCCTGAATCTTTTTCCTGCTACACTGTTTGCTGAATCGTACTGATCCCAATAAGAGTAACAGTAGCCTGAGACATGAACTCTAAAACTACCACCATTCTTTGCCAAGTTGGATAAACATTGTCTTCGATGAGCTGTCATTTCATATTATAAGTCCCCATCATATCTCGCGTGTGTGTGTGTGTGCTGACAAAGCCTGTGTCAGAACGCATGGCAGAATCAGGCTATAGCGTCAGGTTTGATCAGCCCACCCAAATTGAACGGACACGCAGTCCCCTGCTGTCCAAACCCTCACCACGCCCTCTGACGAAGTGCTGCTGTTATCTCGTGCTATTTTGAAATATTTACCGGCGTGTGGAGCGACGTCTAACCGAGAACTGGGCTGTGAATTATTTTCCTGTCTCAAAGTGTCGGGTAGATTCTTGGGGATTTGTTGTTTAGAAGAGGATGTATTGGTTCGGGAACCACCGTTTGTCTGAAAAGCTTCCTCTCACAGATAGAGCTAGCTCCACTTCTGTCAAAGTGACTTACGCAGGCCTTGTCTGTACTTTGCATTCAAATTTAATACATGCTGTAGTGTCAAATCGTGCGCCACATTCAATATTCAGAAAGTAAATTTCTCTTCACTATAAATTCTTTAGAAATTCATACAATTTTTAAAACGTATGTCCCTGCTTTACAATTTGAAGTTATCTCCTGGCCAATGCAAAAATACATCTGCGTCATTAAAACCAAGATATGAGGCGTGTAATTGGTCATCCTGAGATTTTCAGGATTAAGTTTTCATAATGGTGGTCTTGAAATTTTGGAGGCTAAGGGCAAGTCGTTTCAAGGTTTCTAGTGTCTTGAAACAACTTGAGTCACAAATTCATCAACTGTTTTTATGACTGCTGTTTTATCAGCCACTGAAATTTCATCATATTTGCACTGAACAATCATTTACAAAGACTCAAATTACTGATTAGAACTGAAATGGAGATGATCAGTAGCAATTAGGGCTGGTCAATAAATCAATAACAATATATATTGCAATAGACACATACGGTAATATCGATAGATAATACGGCTGATAGAATTTTCAGTCATTTCATTGAACTGATTCAGTAAAATGATCTGATTCTGAACTCAGATTCAGAACCGCACAGCATTCTGGGAGATGTAGGCAGAGGAATAGCTTCAGCTACTCAACCTCTCATGGCCAGCTGAGCAAGCTGTGTGGCAGCAGCTGACTCACTCTTTGGTTACCTAGCAACAAGCTGGTTAAGGTTTCGCCACAGTGCCTCACAACTACTTACAACTAAAAACCACCGAAGTGAAGCGAAAACTGTGAATAAAACAAGAAACGTCACTTCACTAGTTTGGAAGTATTTCAGATATTTAAAACAAAAAATACTACTCAATAATTATCGATATCGACCGATATGAAACGATAATATCGTGGTAGGTGTTTCAGCCATATCGTCCAGCCCTAGTGACAAAAACTCCCATTCATTCTGCCATTCTTGTGCTACTTTCCTTTAACATATGATTTATTTTTGTAGCCTTTTGCCTCATTTCCTACTCTTACGTGAATCACACATCTGAGTGTATGGTAACTTTGACATCACTTGCTTGATGGTACTTGGATTGACAGTAGCAGGATGTAATCAACTGTTTTCCTTTCGCCTTATGTGGAAATATTTGTGCTTAGTTTCTCACAGTCTAATGCAGCAGATAATTTGAGTAACATAAGGAGCTGGTGCTCTTACTTCTTTCAAGGCTTTTGTGACAGACAATAGAGTCACTTTAGTGGCGAGGCTACCTTTGAACCCAGATTGTTTTATGTCAAGGAGGTTGGCGGTATTCTGTGATCTGTTCAAAGACCACCCCTCCAATGGATTTGGATGAAAACAGGAGAGACTGGCCAGTAGTTCTCCATGGGTCTGAAGGAGAATATAATAGTCCAAGCATGAGTCCGGTGGGAAATATACCTAATGTCATTGAAGCATTAATTACATGTGAGACTGCTGCAGTTAGTAGGAGCTATTGACAGGAGCAGATTAGTAGGAACAAGGTCCAACAGGCATGTAGTGTGATTACATGTGAGATGTTTATTCACACTTTCCTCAGTCAGAGGGCAAAATGAATAAAATGATTAAATGAATAAAAGCAGCAATAGGACTTCTGCTTGCTGAGTTAAAGACACTTTTGATTAGGGTAGGTTTGGTTAGTTTGGTAAACTCTTTTCTTGTATCTGAATCTGTGAGTGGCAGAGGGTTAAGCAGACTTTTTAATTTTTAAGAAAATAATTTCTGGGTGTCCAGAGAATGCTGACAACATAGCCTAGAAGCTTGTTAGATCTGCAGGATGTTTTTGATTTGCAGCTCGGACGTTGTTACACAATGACCGGAGGGTATCATTGAGCCAACAGTGGGACTGGGAGGAGTGAGTGGGTTTGGTGGATAGAGGACAGAGACTATTTAGGCAAGAGCTCAATGACTCTTTGACATCAGTAACACTGAGAGAAAAGAATGTGCTAGAGGTTGAAAGAGCAGGGGGTCCAAGCAGGATCTTCCCAGGAGACCCCTCAGAAATCCAGAAAAGGGCATAGAAGGCCTGGACGGCACAGTTTCTTGTGAGAATGAGATTTAGCTCTTTGGTAACTTTGTGAGTTGGAAGACTGTGGACCAGTTGTAGCTCAAACAAGTGACGTGATGGTTGAAAATTTGATGAGTCATGATTGCCAAGGTGGAAATTCACATCATCAAGAACAAGGGACAGAAGAGAGCAAAGTGTCTTCTTCTTCTAGAAAGTCATTGAGTTATCCTGGTGGGTGATATACGACATACCATAAACGATTTTGACCTGTGCAAGATGGGATGGTGGTCCGAGCTGACGTATTCAGTTATGGGTATCAGTTGGTCGTATTTCCTTTTGTTGGAAATTAGCAGGTCCATTACACCACCTTACCCAAATGTACTAGAAGGATGGGAGAATGTGTGGTTCGTCATGTCTTTGGTGGAAATATGCCAAAACATTGTGCTGCTGAGTTTTGTGAGGACTTTAAAGAGTAGTATACATTAACCAGTTAGTATCTGTCATATTTCCTGATGACAAAGCACCACCCTTCTGCTTCTAGTGTTTTCGATGTCAATGGTGGGGGCGAAGGGGCAACAAGGCACGGAGCTGCACTTCCCGGAAAAAAATTGCTTTCATTCCGTGCTCTTAATTGCCTTGGCTAATGGCTCTTTTATTCAGGAAATTTCCTTCCTATTGCTTCATTCAACCTTGTCATGATAAATGAGTAATGGCACTATTCATTCTAAATGAATTAATATTGCCATTTCCATCGATAGCAACGCTGCTTTGGAAGCCGTATTATGCTGTTTGTTTACATTAGCCTCCGTTGGTGGAAAATGATTAAGATATTAACTAAATCACAAAACATAAAGACACAACAGAAAAGGATTTTCCTACAAAACACTTACAAAATTATCATTGCTTTTAACATGATAACCACATAATAAATGACAACAAACCACATAACGTAACAATCTGCCGTTAGCTCAGTCTTCTGGTTGTTGTGGCTTCCATGCCTTAAATGTCATTGGAAGCCATTTTGTGCTCTGTTTACAGCTTACATGTCTTCCTCTGGTTATGTTGTTTAAATCCTATTCCTAGCCACAAATGCACAAAGCAATGAAAAGATGTGCATTGTGGTTTTGAAAGACCTTAGTTAGTTTATTTAATCAGTCAACAATGTCTGTAGCTCAGAGCACCCAAAAATAAACTTAATCTCCCTCCGCTATCAAAGTTCTCCATTACAGATTAGATACTAACTCCTTCAAACCTTTTTGCAGAACCTCTCCTAAAATATTCTTCTGATCTAGCCCATTAGTTTTCCCTGTCTCGCTGTGCCACAGGAAATGAATATATTATACTGTCTGTCATTCAGGAGAAACGGGCCTTAGCTCTTTGCAGGCTTTGATTTTTTTAATGCCTGAATGTTGACCTCTGAGACACTGGATAGAGGTCTGGGCTGGATGTCCTCAATCAACTTCATGCGGGTAATGAGCCACGGATCCGCAGGCAATTATGCAAGTGAGTTGAGCTACATTTTAGATTTGACTTATTTTAGATAAAAGTACTAAAACCCAAACATAAAAATGAGGGGGGGTTTTATTATAGGACCCTGCTGTTACACATGAGTTGCATTAATAGATTCAAAAAAGGGGCTGAAGATTATTTTTAGAAGTCTCGCGCTGAGGAGCTTTGATTTATGTAACTCGCTGAAAGTAAAGGGAGGAGTTAAGATATGTAAATGTAAATATGCTCGCAACCATAGATGAGCATTCTGCGCACAATTTTAAATAAGACACATTTTGTATTTTTTATTTATTTGTTTGTTTTACCTATTGGCATTTTGGCTAAGCTAAAGCAAATGACATTTCCCCATTTTGCAGCATGTCTGCATGTAGCGAGGCGAAAAGACAAGGAGCCTCAGAGAGGGAAAAGGAGCGTGAGTGAGACATAGAAAATCTACGTCGTCACAAAGTCATGTGACTGCCGAGTTTCCTTGGAGACAGCAGCAGTGTAATACATTGAGATGCTCGCCTGCTCAGTTGAGGACAGATTAGGCATCTGGCAGCAGCAGCAGCAGCAGCAGCAGCAGTGGTTGGATGTGTTTCGCCACCGAGGCAGGTGCTCTCTCTCCCCGCAGAGGTAAGTCTCAGACCTCGTCCTTTGACTCCAGCTGGTTTTAAGGCGAATTGTTGACCGATAAACCTTTTTTTATGCAGCTTGTTTTCCATAATGTTTGTTTTTTTGTTTGTTTTTTCTTCATGGGGGACAAAAATAGTATGTGCAAGGTTCAGCTCTCACACTTTTTCTTATAATCTCCTGATGCAAAAATAGTGGAAAGTTGGAGCAAATGTCTTTGAGGAAAGAACAGAGCAGATGTTTTTCTAATGTGTAGTATCAAGTACTTAAACAGGAAATATTAAACAGAAAAGTGTCTGTGAGTAGATAATGCTGTTTAAATGTTTTTTTTCATTTCTGTTTTGTTTTTAAAGTAGAATAGCGCAAAAAAAAACCCTGCATGATGCTATTAACAACAGTATTCTAATATATCTATAAATTCATGTGTAGACGAGTCGGTACCTGCCTTCTGTGTCATAATGAGAGATGTAAATAAAGCGAAACAGAATCGAGGCTAATAACTACAAGGTGCAGATTCAGAGGATGCAAATCCAGAGATGTGGAGACCTCTGTGTGTTTGTGAGCGGCTGCTGTTTTCCGAGGGATGTTTTGATCCGTTAATGCCACTCCGTGCCCTGAGAGTTCGAGTCCTGGCGAGCCCCGACACGAATCCAGACACCATATGGGCCGCGGCGCTTTGTTTACTCTCCCAGATTACCTCCCACAATCACCTTCCACCGTTTTATTGGTGACGGGGTTTTTTTTGTTCTTTTTTTCCAGACTTGTGGCTTAATTAGAATCCTTGTTTGTTGTTGTTGCTCTTGCACTTGTTAATTAGAGTTGAGATAATTGCCTAAAAACATCTAACTCAGTTGCAGGAAAGTTGATTATATCACAGCAGTTCCACCGTGCTGCCCTTTTTTTTTTTTCTTCTTTGGTGCACCACATTCTGTGGGTTTTAATGATTCCTCTTTCTGCCTCCGCTCTTACGTTCTTACTTACAGCTGGATGAAGCTGAAGTTAAAATAGCTTGATTTATGATTATGAATAAAAATGCAAATTGTTCTCCCATTCCCGGTGTCAAGCAGCACAGACCTCTGCGGCGTAGCATGAAAAACCTCTAACCTTGTCTTGTTTTAGTCAGGCGAAAGCAGCGACCAACAACATGAACGACACAATGCTCATGTCCTCTGGTGCACCCACTCCTACCAAAAGGTAAGCTTTTTGAAGATACGACTGTACTCTCCCCCATAATTGACTATACAAGGACCAGATTTAAGGTACTCCAAAGTTTTGGAGAGTTTCAAAACTGATCAAATATTATGTTGTACCGTTCCTGTGATCCTTTTACTTCAATGCCAGACCAGAATTTTCTCTCTCAGCACGAGCATAAAGAAACCTAGCATCCCGCTGTCTTAACCAGTCAACCAGCTAAAGAAGGTTTCTACACTTAGCCACAAATGAGGAAAAATAAAAATAAAAATCTCTGTTTATTTCCAGACACACACACACACACACACACACACACAAAAATAACAGTTCTGGCATTGGCAACATCACTTTTATTAAGATAACTAGAGATATTAAATCACAAATGACAAGCTAAGAGGATATCCGTTAAGCTAGTAAGTTTAGGCTAGTTAGCTACTAGATATGACAGTGCTGCAAAGGCATACAATCAAACTTAAATTTATTTTCTTGGGATATTATGTGATAGATCAACACAAAACAGCACGTCATTGTAAATTCAATAGTAATGTTGAATGGTTTTCAACATTTTTTACGTTAAAAAAAATAATAAAAATGTGTCAAACATAGAACATTTTGTACCTACATGCCAAATATGTGGCAAAAAACAATAGGACTGCACATCATCCTGAACGCATGATCCCCCAGCTAAAAGATGGTAATGGCAGCATTATGCCATAGGGATGTTTTTTTTATTTTTTATTTTTTACTTGTTTTTAGAAAAAAATACTAAAACATAAACCTAAAATAATATATGGTTTTCATCTCTTTTTTTTTTTTTTTTTTTTTTTACAAATATAGATATTTGTCCAAAATGTAACTTTTTGGGCCTACATTGTAAATGTGTGGTTAAAAACACAACATCCTCAGCATTATGCCATCAGGATGACTGTTTTTCATGTCACTTTTATGTCGCTATGCACTACATTATGTCCCAAAAAGTCTTATAAGTAAAATACCTCAAAGTTTGTGATTGGATTGTGAGAAAAAGTAAAAAGTTCAAGGGTTATTCTGAATACCTCTGATACGCACTGTATCAACTTTTTATGAATGATCAATTCTGTAAAGAACTGATCAGCAAAATTGTGTGGTAATGTGCTCATGAAAGCAAGCAAGTATAAAGTTTTGCTTAATTCTTTATCAAAATGCCAAAGTCAATATAATGTTTTTGCAGCAGTAGGAAAATTCAGCACTACATCTTATTTTTCTGTTAAATTTTAGTGTTGATGATATCTAACCATAATTTTTTTTGTTGTTTTGTTTTGTTTTGCTCAGTTACTATAAAAATTATGATCGCAGTCCTGGCCGTGAGACGACAAATTACCTCCATAAATTGCCCCAAAAAATCCATATAAATCCTTTTTAATCACTCCTGAATTGAGCCCTCGTTAAAAATAGACGACAGATTCTCTCTGATCAAAATAAAAACGGCAAATCATACCCCCCCTTGCACGTATTTTTGCCTCTGAGCACCGTGACCTTCCGGGTGTATTTTTAGGTAGAAAATATGCTCTGCTGTCACAGTGAATATGTGATCACATCTACCTACTAGGATGACATGACAAAAAGATTATGGAGCTGGATGGAGCCTGGTCGCCCTAAGAGCCTCCTTTCATTTCAGTCCATCTTGTGTGAGAGCCTGGACTCTGGCATCTTTATTTACTCACAGCGGGTAACGAAGCTCTGTGGTTATGAAGCCGGCGACGGAGAAGAGCGCTCTGATGGCGCTGCAACGTAAACGCATCCTCTCCCTGCAGGTCTAGATTTTCCCCGTCTCGTGTGCGCTGTATCGCTCCGGCAAATCTTTCCGGCAATTTGTGCTCCCGAGATCAGAGCCCTGAGAGACTCGGGCGCTCCTGCGGCTGGTTAGTCAAGACGACTTCGTCGGAAATCTGGGGGAGACCGTGAACTAAGGGGGTGTGGAAGTCTCGGGCAGAGTCATCAGCCTTCGCCAAGGACTTTGTCAGCTGAAGGGCAGCTGGCAATAAAAAAGAATCCATTAATTTAAAATGTGGGGTTTTTTTTGTCCACGTAATCTTCAAAATCTAACCATCAAGCCAATCATTTATGACATTAACATTTGATTGAGATGAACAGAAGTAAAGTAAAGGTTATTTCTGACGGCGCGATGCTGGTTTTTGGGTATCTAATGACGTCACGCATCCAAACCCATGGAGGTCAGCGGATGGGTTTGTGTTGCAGCTCCAGTACGAGGCGAAAGGCGATACTCTCCCGAGGTTCCTCTCACTTTGGCGGTAACGCGGAAGCCCGATAACCTTTGTCTTGACATTTTGCTCTGTGAGTCAGCGCCGCTGTGTGAAGATGACACTCGCAGAGGATGTTGTTGCCTCGGAGGGGTCAAAACTGCTGCACATCTGCCATTTGAAGGGCAAAAGTAGCACATGAAATCACACCGTAACTACTGTATCGGTAATTACTTCAACCATTGGTTGTCTTGTCATTTTTATTCATTTGCTTGACTAATTTGAGTCATCTGTAGTCTTATTGAACACTTGTTAAACCCTTAGCAGCTCCTAACATCTGTCATGCTGAGAAACTCCAGAACAAAAAACAAGAAGCATACTAGAGCAACTAGCATCTAAAATAAGAAGTATTTGATGAATTGAAGAGACTACATGAAGGATTTATGGGAGACGGCAAAGACAAGATGGCGGAGACTATGTCTTCTCCCAATTATCACAGGGATTATAGAGTCCCAAACAAACAGAAAAGGGATGACATTGAAGTGGCGATGAGAACGCAGCAGGAATCCTGGGGAAGCAGCGTTATGGATTTTGCTGAGAGATGGAAACAAGAACACGCAGTCGCACTTGGAAGCCTTTTTTTTTGCACTCAGTTATGTTACAACCACAAGCTTCAACCACAAGCTTCGGTGCATTTTATTGGAGTTTTACCACATGATTTTGAGTAGGAAGGAAAAATACATTTCCCTAAGTGTGGCAGGCATTTGTGTCAGTACTTTTAGAGAGTAACATTTTGCTGCAATTACAGTAAAAAATGACCTCCGCCTTTAGAGACACTGAAATGTTTTATCATTTCTTCTTTGAAAGGGAAATTAGATTGAAATCATCCATCAATAGGACTTTTCATGTTTTACTACAGATTCTCAATTGGACTCAGGTCTGTACTTTCACTAGGACATATTAACATCCTCTGAGCAAAACCTTTCTATGGCAACTCCAGCCCAGGGAAATAATCTACCAACAGAACTAGTGCTTTTTATCAATATTCCAGAATTATTAACTAAAAACAAGCACCTATATCTTGCTGGAAAGTTACTTGTTAGTTAGTTCAGTCTTATTTAAAGTGTACTAAGATATTTGTACTGGAAACTACACCAAATATACTTGGTGAGATTTTGTGTTTTTGCAGTGTGGGGGTCACGTTCGGTTCAGCCCGGTTGAGTTGCTCCCTGTCTTCCTAATAAATATTAATACACTGTTAAGATTTCCCAGCATTCTCTCGCCTGGTGTCACATGAAAGGCCAGTGAGTCAAATGTGCTCCTGCAGAATAAAGCTCGTTAGGGTTGTTGCTCGTTGTCGCTCTGCTCCATAAAGATCCCCCCTAAAGCAGTTTTCCTCCAGGAAAACAATTTATTACATGTTAAGTCATTCAGAAATGGGACAGCAGAGGAAAACATTTAGAAGTGATTTAACTTACGATTCACAGGCAGTCGAATGAATGTAAAACAGCTGTGTTGATGCGATTTATTTTTTTTTTTTTTAGCCCTTGATACCGATCCGAGTTATTATGAACGGGCATTTGTTGATACCGACACCGGTGCACTGCTTCAGTAAAGTTCATGTCATGCATCCAGTAGCGTAAACAGCTGCATTTCGTCTGTCGATGCTAACGGTTAGCATTAGCATTGTGACAGCATCCGACTTTCCGAATTCTTTGGAATCCATTTATTTTATTGACAGCAGCGGCTACTTTATCCAAATTGGAGTTTTTGCACAAATGAATTCATGGTAGCGTTCTCTAACTCCCGCATATGTTCTTTAGTGAACTCAAATCTTACTGCAGAACAAAACCACTTTCTGCTCCACCTTTGCCTTGACTTTTATGTTTTAGTAACTTTCAACAACAACAAAAAAAAAATACTATTTTTATCTATGACCTCTATTTTTTTTTCTCTTTATTTCAAGTAAAGATGAATGCCACGTCTTCTGCTCCCTGTGGGGTAGGGCTGTTTGATCGCAAGGTGAAGCGGTGGAAATACTCCAAATATAGCACACACCTAAGCTGATATTGGCTTTCTGTCCCAGCGTTCTGACTTAATCCGATTCTCCGAACTAGGAGCCTGTCGACGGCGATCTGGTCCAGATAATACTCTGAATAGGCGCGGTCTCAGTTTGATGCTTCAAAATTGGAGTAAGCGACGGCTTGTTCAGAATTGTGTGGGAGCAACTTTTGTTCTCGTCTCAGAGAACAAAAGAAGTTTGAAGAAAACAAAAATACAGAATGTATGCAGCAAATGTACCAGATCAGGAAAAAAGCTAAAAGGTAAACTGGTTTGTTTTTGTCAAAAAACTAGGACAATGTGGACGTAGCATTAGAACTCCAAGAGTCGGGCAGAGCAATTCCCTGATGTGTCGCCGCATTGTTACAAGAAACATCGGTATCAGCGAGACTGTAAATTATTTAGAACGAGACCCATTTAGCAAGATGTTTTTTTAATGTCCCGCTCTGATTGAGTTCCTTTACATGTTTTTTGTTTCCTCTTAATTTGTGACACAACATTGAGCCCGTCAAGGGATCTGACGGATACTTCGGCCATTACCTCGGTTCATTCAGGGGTCGTTCATGCAATGATAACAAACTAGCTAAAGTTGCGGATTTCCCTGTTATGTTTTGTGAAGGTTTCAGCTCATCGAACAAATTTCTATCTCAAACAAAAATACCCAAAGTGAGCAAACAAAAAGTCAAGTTTATTTGTGTAGCCCATTTCAAAATGATTCACATCATAAAAATATGGAAACAAGCAATAAACATTAAATTTTGTCAATTGTCATCACATCAAACATTCATCAGTGTTACACTTACTAAAAAAAAAACTAAGCAGGTTTTAAGCTTTGCTTTAAAGGAAAATGCTATTTTAAAACTATTACTTCATGTATTGAGTAAAAATAGCTATCCAAACCAACCTGGATCCAGATGTGTATATATATACAGTATATACTGTATATATATGTTCATCTTGTTTTACACTTTTAGTTTCTCTTTGAGATCAAATAAAATCATCATTTGAAAAACACTTTTTTGGATTTCCCCAGGCTATGTTTGTAGGATATTAAAGTTCCTTTGATGATCTGAAGCCTTGGCATCAAATACTTAGTAAAAGAGGCACAACAAAGCCACTTTTTGTTCTTCAGGTTCGGTTAGAGAAGTCGCTCAGCACTGTTAGTCGATGCAGCAGCTTTACAGCCACGCTGAGTTTAATTGTCGGCCATTGGTCGTCCTCCAGTCGGAACTGGAAATGCTCCCCGCACCGTTTGAGCTCTCTTTCCCTCCTCGCTTGGAGATGACCTGCGGAGGGAAAAGCAGCATATGTCCCATCATCTGCCCACACCATATGTCCCGCCCATGATCATTTAAACTCTTGGACAATATTTGAAATCTCTTTTCTTGGCTGAAATGACCAAAGCGGATACTCGTAACTGTCATAAAAGCAGCCTGCATGCTGCTTGTCCAGTCATCATCGTTTCATTCCTCTAATCTTTTTTGCTCGTTTTCTACCAATTCTGGACTCCTGAATTGATTTGTTGAAATACTTTTTTCTGCATATAATCAGATTGACTGCGTATATGTTTGATGTTTTGCTCTGTGTTTGACTTTGGTCAGTGTTTTGGAGAGTCCCAGCCGGTTAGATGAAGAGCACCGGCTCATCGCACGATACGCTGCGCGCCTGGCAGCTGAGGCAGGCAACTCCACAGTAAGTGCCTCACAGAAAGACTCAAAGGGTTTCAGTCAAGCTGTGTTTCAAATCTCTTAGTCATAGAAGCTATTGTTTTCATCTTCACATGCCTCTCGGTTGCCGGAAAATGGTCGAAAAGTTCATTTTTGTTGTTGTATACTTCTCTGAAAATTTGTGTTCATGTCGGATCCCAAAGTTAGGAGCTTTTTTTTCTTTTTAAAACCACAAACCTCAGTGTAATCTGGGGACTTTTATGGAACAGACCATCACAAAGTGGTGCATAGTTGTGAAGTGGAAGGAAGTGACACATGGTTTTCACATTTTTGACACATAAAAATTTGAAATATTATGGTGATACCCCAAAATAAAACCCACCACAACCAATTTCCTTCAGAAAAAACTCAGCTAGTAAATAATAAAGTTCAGCTTGCAGATTATTCAACTTATAGCAAGGCATTTTCTCGTGTTTTAAGTGAAAAATTTGCAAGTGGAACTTCTTTTTTTGCTGATATTAAGCAATTATTGACTTAAAACAGACTCCGTTATGTTGCTAAAAAGTTACTTGTAAGTTAGTTTTTTTCTTAACCCTCTCTGGTCGTGGATCTGCACACACACACACACACACTCACAAACTCTAACACACTTATAGTCTTAAAAATACTCATCCAAAACACTCCTAGTAAAATCCAAAACGTCACTGCGCTGTGTTCTCATCCCGTCTCCGAAACTCTCTCCAGAACCTCTCTCACCACGTCTCTCATGCTAAAATACAGACAAAAAATTTTCATTGCTTGTTTTAGAAATATGGTGCATTTGAGGAAATCTGGAAAATGGGTGTCATATTGCATTCAAGCATTTCGTGGTCACAAAATGTTCACTGAAGGGGCAGCAAAGGCAAAAAATGTACACAAAATTATAGTAAAAATGATTTATCATAAATCTGGCTTTATTTGAAAGTAAAAAAAAAAGCAAAACCAGTATAAAAACACTATTTTTATAAAATTGAATGTCTGTGCTGTCCAATTGAGTTGAAATGAGCACTCAGTATGCTTCCATTTTCGCTACAGTAGCCTTTTAAATACGTCACGTCCATGACGACCTTCGACGGTATTATTAACCCTCCGGTTATGTTCCGGGTCAAATTGACCCGTTTTAAAGTTTAAATTATTTTTTTTTAAATAGTTGGAAGTATTGTTTTTGCATGAAACTTTTTCTATTTGTCTGAATAGGTGCACTCTACATATACTGTAAATTGAAAATGTATTTATTTCACACATTTGTACCAACCCCTAGGTCTACTTTTTACATAGATATTGTTCGGGTCAATTTGACCCGACAGTCAGGTTAAAGTGCAAAAACAGATAAAAAATTTCCATTTCTATATGTTTCCTTGCAGCTATGAACCATATTTCACCACACACAGACAAACACACCCCACCACACACATTCATGCACATGTGGACACACACAAGCCCACTTTCTCACTATTCTCTTTACTTCACTAGGAAACTGCGAGAAAGCAGGTGTTCACACAACTTTTGATGGGAATCTTTTCTGTTCCTGTGGACTAACTCCATCCACACTGAGTGGAAACTCAACAGAAGTGGAGGAAAACATAAATACTCTCTGCATGACTCATTTATCTTGATTTTAATCAGCGGGTCAATTTGACCCTGAACAGTATATGTGTCTCAAGTTCAATTATAAAGATCACCCATTGAAAAAAAAATACAGTGTAATATAAAAATTTTTACCAAAGATCAATTTCAAGAAAATTATTGTTTTTTTGTGTCTAGGTTTTTTCAGTGGACAATAAAAATGTAAATTAAATTTTTTATGTCCAAATGAGTAGATGAGTAGGTTGTCGTCATTGATCCTTAATTTGTGAGAAATAAAGAAACATCATTGCACAAATATTGATTGAAATGGTTAGTACTGGAGTTAATAATCAGACACAAAAATGTTTTGGAGGAATTTTGTGGTTTCTGACACTATTGCATGATTAAACACTCCCTGGGTCAAATTGGGTCAAACATTTTTGCTGTACTCTACAAACGAACATAACAGGAGGGTTAAGCATTAAAATATCTGCACTGGAAACTAGACGGAAAATTCACAGTTAGTGACTGTGGTGAGCTGAATAAAAATGCACACCACACTTTTCAGATTTCCATTGGTAAAAAGGTTTGAAAACCCATATGTCAGTTTTTCCTTCCACTCTTCAGTTTACGCCTGTGGCTATATCATGACAAAACGTTAAAAAGCATGAACACTCTTGCTGTATTTGTAACTTTTCTCACTGGTTTTATTGAGAGGTGTTTTGTGTTGCAGCAACAGTGTCCTCCAACAGACCTGGGTTTCAACTTCGATGCCAATAAGCAACAGAGACAGCTGATCGCAGAGCTGGAGAACAAAAACAGGTCCGCTTCATTATTTAACCTAATTCAGCTTTCTCATTGTGGGGGGGGGTAAAAAAAATTTCTATTACATTTAAAATATATTTCCCCAAATCAGGGAGATCTTGCAGGAGATCCAGAGGCTCCGTTTGGAGCATGAACAGGCCTCTCAGCCCACGCCAGAAAAAGCCCAGCAGAACCCCACGCTCCTGACCGAGCTGCGACTCCTCAGGTACGAGCCCGCCACTGAAACGACACGTGATGCAGCATCGCTGAGCTGACGATAACAGGAAGACACACACAAGTAGAGGGCCAAAACATGCCTGAGAACACCTCTGGTCTCTTCTCTTTTTCTTTCCTGAAATAATTTTCTGTCGTGCCGCAGAGCTTGTGGTCGCCGCTAGGTTATGTTCTTGGAAGAGACTTCTGCAGGAACAACAGGCTACACAGCCTCAAAGAACATCTTCTATGTGTGTGCTCTGTCCTAAATAATAAATCAAAAACCACTTGTAGAAAGTGAACAGAGGTAGAAACGTTACAGCCTATGCATGTTTTGCGTAGGCCACAAGCAGAAGCTTCCATTTTTGCCAAAGTTATTTTAATCGTAGTTCTTGCTATGATGAACAGGATGTGAGAACTGCATTTCATTCAATCGGGTTATCTTTGTTTTAGATAAAATGTAGGGTTTTTGTAACATTTAAGCTTGACCCAAAACAAGAACAAGAAAATGACTTGTAAGGGGAAAAAAGATTCCAAACTAACACAACAGTTTTTTTCACATTGGCAATATTCAAAATTACGTTATTGTTTTTTAGTTGTTTTTTTTTTTTTTTTTTTAGTCTTCTCTGTTCCCTTACTGATCTGCTGCTATAATGTCCCGGACGGAAGTTTCTAAATATCTGGTTCAAAATATCTGGAAATATGCAGTTAAACACTATAAACAGCAGAGGGTGCTAACAAGCCCCAACACAAATGAAGGATTTCAGTTTACTCTGATTTATGTATTTCTTTTGTGGACATGTGTCAGGTTGATTTAAAAAATAATTCTTTGTGCTCCTGTCAAAAACAATAATTAGAAGGATAAAAACAAAAAAAAAACTCAGTACTGAATCAGATTTTTTTTTCTTTTTCATAGAAAATAATTAACTTTCAATTTACCACAAAATCAATCAAAAACTTTCAGGGTCAACTTCACTTTTTTGTTGTTGTTGTTTTGGTTTTGCACTCTAACTAGAACGCAGACTGCTGTTTTTACCCAAAATCCACACGCGAATGAACAAACCTGAAACGTGAACCGTGTTGCCTGCCGTCCACAGACACAGGAAGGACGAGCTGGAGAGGCGCATGTCGGCCCTGCAGGAGAGCCGGCGGGAGCTGATGGTCCAGCTGGAGGGTCTGATGAGGCTGCTGAAGGTAAGACCGCCTCCTGATTCAAGAAGCTTTACCTGCAGGTGGGAGGCCGAAACCCCCAACTTAGGTAGAGCATCAAACGTCTTGGGTCAGCTGCTCTTCTTTGGGTTTTCTTACTGGCTCGTTGCTGCTAATCTACCTCCGATAATTGGGATTTGAATAGATGAAATGTGTCATCCTCTCCAAGCACAACAAACTACCTTGATGTTATGCAATGTAAACGTGTGCCATGTGAAAATGCATGCAGAAATCACTTTCTCCTTCTTTTTTTCATTAATTTTGTTGCTCTCGCTCTTCTCGCTTTCTCTCTGCTCACCTTTGTTGGCTGATAGGATGAGGAGCAGAAGCAGGCTGTAAGTTGCTCTCGATTCGCTTTGCAAAGTGCTTACAGTAGTCGATGGTCTCTGCGCTTCCCCCTGTTCCTCACAGACACAGCTTGCACAAGTTTTGTGAAATCGACTTAGAAAAATATCACATTTTTCATTGACATCAACTCCTGACTACCGCATAGATATTTTTCCGTTGGATCTGAGCATGAAGGTTCGCGTCATCCTGTTCAATGATATGTTCAAACCAATTCAAGAATGCTGTGTTTTTATTAGTCCGGACTCAGCACAGGACCCATCACATTTATTAACCTCCTGATTCAGTGAAGGAGTTTGAATGAGAGAAACTCAAGCAGTGTCGCGTGAAGAGAAAACTGAGAACAACTGACAGTAAAGATCTGTACGTACCCATACATTTAAATGTGGAAGTTATGGACATTTCTTAAGTATTTCACGTCAGCTCTGACAAGTCGTGTCAAATTTACTTTGTCTAACTGCATCAGGACTTAGTGAGGAAATGTACTCTTTTTTTTTTTCCTATACATATTTAATGTCTGACCATCTTGAGCTGGAAGTTCAACGTCCATAAGTGTCCATTTTTCTGCTCACAGAAATAAATTGAATTTTCCTCGGTGCAGACGGAGCGTCTGCGTTGCGCAGTATGAGACTCAGAGGTGATATTATTAAGTCATTGCTGCAGCATTTGATTGGCTCGCGTGTGTGCGCTCTGTACCACTGACACCTTTGTGCGGCATAAATGCGCTCATTAAAGCCACATTTATGCCAATAAATGAAGAACAAATAAGAAATTTTGAGCAACTTTATCTCAGTTTTACTGAACTTTTCTTGTCATTAAAAGATACAGGGCTTTAACATTTAATGTTTAGTATTTATTTTAGGTTGTTACGTTAGAACATTTGACTTATGTGCAAGATTTCCTGTTTTGTTTATTCACTTATCTGTTTTCTATCTGCCTATATGCTAACATTGTAAAAAAGAAGAGGTTAATAATGCAGTAAATAGGTTGTTTAAGCATTTTTGACTGATTTTGCCTTTCGCAGTCCCAGTCTGGAGGCTCCCCTCATTCTTCTCCCAGCCACGGTGCCGGCTGCTCCATGCCCATGCCCATTCGCTCCACCTCGGCCGGGTCCACCCCGACTCACACACCGCAGGACTGCCTGGCAGGCGTGGGAGGAGACGTGCTGGAGGCCTTTTCTCAGGGTGAGTCGAATCCAACTCCTTACAAAAAAAAAAACCCCACTGAAGTAAAAACCTGCTGAGAATCATGGAGCTTCCAAAAATATTGACGCAAAGCTAGAGAAATGCCTAAACGGTAACGCAGCTGAAAAGCAACATGTTGCAAAGCAGAACAGAACTAATGATGGTCCATCTTACTGCTCCTTAGGTGTACCCAGAAACCTTCGGAACGATCTTTTAGTTGCTGCTGACTCAATCACAAACACCATGTCATCGCTGGTGAAGGAGCTCCACTCAGGTCGGTCTCCAGTCTGTGTTCAAGGAATCTTCCACTTCCATTTAACCCAAGTCGTTGCGTCTGAAATGTTCGGTTGTGTTTGTTTTCAAAGTGGATGACGCGGCGGAGGACGAGGAGACCAACATGAGGAATGGTGGAGACAGAGGTGGGTCCAGGTACTTGCTGATCCATTAGTCTTCTAACTGTACGAAAGTTAATCATGTGTGTCACACCTAACACAAAATTATTTTAGAGTTTTAACAAATAATATGTAAACGATGGAATAACTAACCAGTTTAATCAGTTATTAGACATCAACTCTAGAATTTATATAGTTTTTGCATTTCTACTTTTTTTTCCTTTTTATTTTATAACATTTATCAAGGGAAGAAAAAGCGACACGTTAAGAGGACTCTTGAGTTAATTAAATGAAATTAAGCGATTGCACTTCGTTATTGACTTTGTGACAAGCGCGCTAAACATGAAAAACTGAAGTGCAAGCACTTCCTGGTGCAGAAACAGCATCTGTTTCCACTAATGACTGTGTTGTTGCTGTATTTACTTGGCCTGGAAGCCCTCTGCATGGCACCGACACCGGCTAATAATAAACTCATCTGGCTCTATTAAACGGCCTACTGCTGCCTTTCTCGGCCCCAAAAGAAATTAACAATAGAGAGAGGCGCTTTGCCGCCGAGACAGATTTTCATTCATTCGCCCTTCGGGGTTGTCGGCGACGCTGAACATGCTCTGTTTGTGCGTCCAGGCACACTGAGGGTACAAAAGCACTGAGGGGAAGAGACCCCTACCCCGGCCTGCGAGGACATCCGGTCATCGACTGGGAAGACTCGGCATCAGCAGGAAGCCCCTGGCATTAGCACGTAGAGTAATGCATGCATCTAATCTAAAAATGAATTTCACTGTGTGAAAAAAAAGAAGAAAAAAAAAAAGAAGTCGTCACACCTTGCGCCTAGCAAGATGTGTCTAATTACCAAGTGTGTATGTTGTCCTGTAAACAAAACAAACAAGGCAAAAAAAAAACAAAAAAACCTGCTGTAAAAATTACCAGAACAATTTCCCTCATGAGTGGGAAGAACGGCTTGCTGTGCTTTTTATCTCCCATTCCAGCAGATCGTCCTGTACATAAACTACTGTAAACACACGGAGCCTTCTCACCGAGGAGACGTCCTGATACCACCTGCTCTCTGTCATGGCTTTCTCTCTCTTTTTTTTTGGAGTAGTTTACATTTATTTATGATGTTTGTTTTCTTTTTTTTTTCAGGTTTTTGCATGAAGTTGCACTCATGTCTGGATTTAGTTACTGTACTGTACAACGCTATGCCGGGTCTTTGATGGTGTTGTGAAGACAGCTGTGATGTCAGAAGTGTCCTCCAAGTTCATGCTAGCTGTGTTTACTTGCACAGGGGAAATTCTGGGTCTTTGGGCTTGTTACTGTGAGAAGAAGCTTGAGGAGGCACTATTTATTTATATGTTTATTTTTAATTATTACTGGTTTTTTTAGAATTTGCTTTACTGCCATGATTTATGTGATGAAGAGAGCCTGCCAGAGGAATAAGCAAATGCCTGCTTGAGGTTCCTTTGCTGCTACTGTGAAACCAGGAATGTTTATTCCCCTGAATTTTCATCTTTTGATAAGTGCTTTCATTTTGGACTAAAAGATCGACTCCCTCTTTCAGCACAGATGGTTCCAAAGATATGCTGGTGATTTTGAATCTTTAATAGAAAAGAGAAATTATGAGGCAAGAGCTATGTTAAACTGATAAAGCTGACTTACGAAGTTGAAAAAATTTACCAGTTTTGAATGCTTGGGACTCTCCCTCTCTAAAGCGCCATACAAAGGTTCCTGTTTTATTTTCTAGAATACATTTCTACCCTGGTAATATATTGTTACCCTTTATCAGTGGAGACACAGGCGGGTAATGGCGGCCTAGTTTTTGGAAATGATTCCTGTAGTTGAAAGTCACTGACTGTAAAACTACCACAGGCTCTTGTGAAACTTGTCACCTCTGAAAACCAGTTGTGAAATTGTTCAACTTAGATTTATGTGACTGTTGTCACGCGAGATAAACTTCATTTAAAACACAGAACAAATGACAGGAGATAAAGACAGGCTGGCGTTTGTATACAAACGATCTCATAAATCTTATGGCAAGAAAGCAAATCGAGCTAATTTACCTCAATTCTAAAGCTAATAATTTCAGGGAATAATGCAGTGCAAAAATTCTTTGACATTTGGGCTTTTTTTTTCTTCTAGTGCTTCAGTGTGAAGAGCCAAAAAAAAAAACCTCTCAGCTGGCGTCCAGAATAACCTGTGCATGTGAACACCCTGGATGAATCTCGTACTACTCTGCTGCTAATCGCCAAACAAACAAAAAAAATAAAAATAAAAAAAACACAACAACAACGAGCCAAGTCTCCTTTACTCCCAATGAATACCCCCTGAAGGGCATTGTTAGCTCAACACAGCACGGTGCCTCCTTCCAGAGGACGCTGAGTGGCTGCTAGGCAACGCGTTAGCACAGTAACGGGTTAGCACGGTAACGCGTTAGCGCGGTAACGGCTTAGCGCGGTAACGGCTTAGCGCGGTAACGGCTTAGCGCGGTAACGGGTTAGCACGGTAACGGGTTAGCACGGTAACGGGTTAGCCGCAGGGCGGGTTAGCTCGAGGTCAGAATTTCAACGTAAACACCCGTTCAGTGTGTGAGGTTGGAAGGCCATAGATAACTAGGAAGTGCTTCAAATAGCTTTATTTAGGCGATGAAAGTGAGCAGAAAATGTTTATGTGCAATGACGGTAAATGTGCTCAGGGACTGCAGAGCTAACGGTTTGCTGTTCAAAGTCCTGAAATGTGAGAAATACTGGGATTGATTATTTAATCAATAAGTGAATTTGGACTTGCTTCGGATCACATTTCTACGGTTTTATCGGGACTTCCCAAAGCACATCTTATGAGTAGTTTTGATCTGTTTTAGGTAGAAACTCTATATGCCTGTGCAGAAATCAATCAATCAGCAAATAATGAATGAGTGATTTGCATTGAGTAATTTGTGTAATGGCCACTTTTATTGGCACCCTTCATGAAGACGATAAACAGCCTAACAATAAAAATCACCTTTTATTGCAGCTCTGTAACCTCACTTTAAAAAAAATGTGACAAATCTTATCTTCAATTCAAGGTATTTTCTTCCACGTTAAGAAATAATTATGTTCAATTAAATTACTAATTATCTGTACTCCTAACAATCCCATTATTTAATAAATTAAAATATATATCCGAGACGTGTTTTTTCAATACAATCTTGACTTTTTTTTCTTGTAGCTGATCAGCGTTTCTAGGGAGTTCTAATGATTAATCAATACCTTTTCTGTTTCCTTAGGTCATAAATATGATATGACAGGAACTTAATTTCTTTTAGCCACTCTGATGGACGACTTTGCCTGTTTAATCTGCGGTGCTGCACAGTGAGCAGGATGGTAACAAAAGTAAAAAATAAAAATAAACAATTCAGAGCTAGGATTTCTCTAAATTTTCATTGACGATTAAAGATGGATCCACTGCAAGGCTTTGTACCCGTCTCTATCAAGGGTGCCATGAAATGTGTCGTCAGGGATTTTAGGAGAGGAGTTTTTCTTAAGTGCTGTTTGGTTAGAAATGCTTTTGTCTGTGGGTGACTGTGTCTTTTGGCAAAGCAAAGTGTTGTGTTAACAGAGGCTGTGAACCAGTTGGCCATGCTTATTCAAAGTCACACAGGTTATCAAACCGTTTTACCTTTACATGTAAGTTTTTGGTTTGATTCCATGTTGTTTAATGTGGCCGTCTGTAAAAACAAATGTGCATTTTCTGGGTTATACTTCAGTTCTTTAATTCTTATTTAACTGAACTGCAGAAGATTTTGCTTTTTGTTTGTTTCCATTTCTGGTTCACGCACTAAGCCTGTCCTGTAAGCTACATAAGAGGTTTCAGCAACCCGTGCGACACTGTGTTATGAAAAAAAACAAAAAGAGGCTCCTCTGTTGCCGTTCTAAATGTTAATTTTTTCCCCCCCTCTTTTTTTCTCTGTTTTAATGTATATTGTCTTTTTATTTCTATGCTTCTGCTCTGCAACATTGATGGAGTCTAGTTGTTGTAATGGGTTTGTCAAAAACCGCTGATCACCTGGGACACTTTCATTTGAAAGCAGGAAGAATCATTTTAACCACTGCTGCTGTAGAACATGTTTCGGCCCACAAATTATACGTGACAACGCTGAGATTTAAAACAAGCAAAAACAAATGTGACCCTTTCCCCTTTCATTCTGGTCCTGCATTTTATTGCAGCTCTTAATCTTCCTGTTCTGTTCTTTCAGTTTGTGCCTGTAGCTGTACTGTAAAGTGCTGTATAAAGTAACCATTCAGCAAACGAGATAATCTGTCAGCCTCTTGTGTCAAGCTTTTAGTCTGTGACTTTGTAGAGATTTTATTTACTTGTCGATTATTTTCTCGTGTTTTTTGAGGTGGGGATGGTGGGCGGGGTGGTCTTACGCTCGGCCTTTACATTTGTGCCAAACTGTTTGCAGGTGTTGTGTGTCATAGAAAAAACACAGGTATATATCAAAGTATATCTGCATTATTAGTCTGTCGTCGACCTTAATCTGTTCACTGAATGCCTGGGGATGGAAAGTCATCTGCTGCTGAAAAAAAAAAAGACGCATTTAAGAGTTATACTATTATTATCAAAATGGGGAAGGTATATATATTCTTTATATATATATATATATTCCAGAGTGATTCATTTTATTTGAACTTGTCCTGAGGCAATATTGTGTGTATCCCGCCCTGTCAGACCAAACTCGGGTTAACGCAGCTGGTCACACAGAGGTGCATACACTGTAATCCTTTTTGTTTTTTCTTTCGTTTTTCACAGAGACAAGGTGCAAAGCAGACAGCACAGCTTCCCTGACGTTATTTAAATATGTGTGTGTTCTGTACGCTTTACGCTTCTTGTATGCATTCGTTCTCATGTTGATTTGACGAAACATAGTTTTATGTCACAAAACCACAGTTGTTGTTTTTTTTTTTGTTTTTTCTCTGTAAATACATCAAATGTGAGATATATTAAAAAGATTTAAAATATGAATCGCGTTGGTCTTTTCGTGTTTTCTCGTCTGCTTTTGGATGGAAATACTTTTCAGTGCCAATTAACCGTCATGGTTTATTTATTTTAAATTTTTTTAACTGGGGGAGGAAGCCGTACCCGCAGGGAAAACATGCAAATATTTATGCACCAGAATCCAAAAACTTTATTTCTAATTTGACCCAAAAGCTGAATTTTTGCTATTGGAGCAGGAGTTGGCTCTTTTTGAACCAAACATTAAATTAAAAAAGGACGGGAGATGAGATGAGGTTCACCTTCCAGCAGACACTAGAGGTGATCTGAGAATGGCCCTGTCAAAGTTCAGACCTACATTTTCTTTATGAAAATCTATTACATTGCATCTCAGTCAGTCTCCTCTGACTGAGATTGAGCAATTTCTAAACAAAAGTGAACAGAAAAATTCCAACAAAAATGGATAAGCAAAGTATTGACTATGGTTGTGTAAATGCAAATGTGTGCCACACTTTTAAGAATTTTACAAAAGTAAAAAGTAGCAGTAGAAAGTAAAGGACAACAATGTATATTTTTTCTCTACTTTCCAAAAATGCACTGCTTTATGTTGGTCTATCACATAAAATCCACATATATATATATTTATATATATATATATATATATTTATATATATATATATATATATATATATATATATATATATATATATATATATATATATATATAAAGCACTGCACGTTTCAACACTTTGTACACCATTTACATACTTTTAGCAACATAATCATCATAACACACTATGTATAAAGAGTCACACAAAGATCGCCCGAATCACAGCCTTCTCCCAACAGCAGGTGTCGCTAGAAGCTCATTTTGCCAACTTGTCGGCTGCATCCTTCCCACTGTTAAGTTCTCGTTTTTGGCACTGCTTTTCTTGCTATTTTTTTTATATCCAGTACAGCCTTACCGATAACAGTAACAAACGTGAAAAACGAAAGGTAGCAGCAGCAGTACGTTTTCTTGTAGATCTCAATACATTGTTTGTGAAGTCAGTTTATGTATTATAGTATACTATAAAGAATGTGGAATACAGTGTCCTAGTTTAGCATTCATTCAGTCAATAATGGACTTCTAATTCTATTAGGCTAGGAGTGAATTCCCATGTTAGGAAACATTTTTGACCAAATCACCAATTGAACATTTGGTTGACATTTCATATAGATCATGGAACCAAGGCATGTTGTAAATTTTAGCTTTACTACTTTATTTACACTTACACTTACAGTTATTTTTAGGATTTCAGTAACCCGTGACTTCTTGTTTCCATGGGGTAGAAACTATGAATAACACATGTGGAAATATGCACTAAACAAGAAAGTGTAAAACAACTGAAAATACCCCTTATATTCTAGTTTCTTCAAAGTAGCAACCTTTTGCTGTGATTACTGCTTTGCACACACTCTGCATTTTCTTGATGAGCTTCAAGAGGTAGTCACCTGAAATGGTTTTCACTTCATAGGTGCCCTGTCAGGTTAATAAGTGGGATTTCTTGCCTTATAAATAGTCATGAAAATAAAGAAAACCCATTGAATTAGAAAGGTGTGTCCAAACTTTTGGTCTGTACTGTGCATATATATACAGTGTTGGGTAGTAACGGATTACATGTAACGACGTTACGTAATTTAATTACAAAAAAAGAGTAACTGTAATTCGTTACAGTTACAATGAGAAAAATATGTAATTCAGTTACAGTTACTTCCGAAAATATTAAGAATTACAAATTTAGTTACATTTAAAAAAAAATATGAACTAAAACCTTTGCGAAATATGTAATGATATTTTTATTGCTTTGCGCCCTATATCGCCGTTTCCCGCTACGGCTCCTTGTCTCTATCATATTTGCCAGCCGCAATGCCACTCTGATGGTCCATCCTGTGCTGGTGGAGCCTCCTGGAGGAACAGCAAGCAGCGGACGGTTCCATTTCAGCTCAAGCAGCGCATCAAAAATGACAGCCTTCCAGCACTGGAAATATAAGGAGCATTTCATTTACATATGTGAAAACGGCTCAAATTTAACCGTGCAGTGCAAGAAGTGTTTGCCGGCTATCAAGAACTTGTCCACGTCGAAGCAATCTATGTCAAACCTGAGGAAACATTTAGAGGTAAGTGCAATTCACTGATAGACGAAGCGTATTGTTTTACGAATATTTGACTGTTTGGTGTTGATGCATGACAAACGTTGGAATCTATTCTTTCCCATGAGACATTGTATGCAATGTGCTAGTGTTATGGTTTTCATGATGAACATAAAGTAAACTAGAAAATTCCTGAAGAAATTTAACTGGGGCCTGCCAAAGTGTGCCCGTCGGTTTGGACCCAGCGTTCTGATGCTAAAAATTAGCATCAATGCTAAGCTTAGCTAAATAGTAGTCATTAGCTTGTGGAATTTTATAACTTGCTTCGCAAGTCAGTCAGTCACTACTCTCCTTATGCATTGCTATGGGCAGGCCCCAATTAATGCTACTTTGAACATATAATTATTAATTATAGTATATTTTTCTTCTATCTTTTTTTCTCTCTCTCTTTTCAGAGGAAGCATCCAGGCGTTCTTCTGAAAGGCACGTTTAGTCCATCTGATACTCGGGACCCATCGTCCATCTTAATTCTTGATGCACTGTATTGTGCCGTGTTTACTTTTACAAGCAAGGGTGTGCAAAGAAAAAATCACGAAAAATAAAATGTGATGTAAAAGTCTTACTTTGCTTATTTATTACTAAACTAGAGCACTTCATTGTCATTGCACATGTATGAAGTAATGAAATGCAGTTTGGCATCTAATCAAGTGCAACGTGTGCAGATTGTACAGCATGCAGTATTTAGAGATAAAATGCAGTTATTCACAGCTAGGGTAAGGAAAGATGGTTGATAGATATGTGCAGCAGAATAAATAAATTACCCCTAGGGAAATGCATGTATGTGCAGAGCCACTGTAGATAGGGCTATACAGGTGTGAATTGAAGAGGAACACTGTACAAATGTTGGGATGGTACAGTAAGGTATGGATAGAGGGGAAGGAAAGACTGGTCTTTGGGAAGAGTTCAATAAGGTGACCGCTGTAGGAAAGAAGTGGTTTCTGAACCTGCTTGTGTTAGTCTGCAAACTGCGTAAATGGTAGAGCCTGGGGGAGGAGCAGAAAACAGTATGGCCCGATGAGAGGAGTCTGAGAAAATCTTACATGCCTGGTGCTGGCATCTCTTCTTGTGGACCTCCTGTGATTGCCTGTCAGCAATTCCCTCTCAGCTTAGTGCTCTTTTAAGGTTCCCACTCAGTTCTCAAAAATTAAATGTTGAACATGGGTCAATACTCATTAAAACCTCAAAGTAATCCAAAAGTAATCTAAAGTAATTAGTTACATTACTTTTTAAAAGTAATCGAAAAAGTTACACTACAATTACATTTTAAACAAGGTAACTTGTAACTGTAACGGATTACATTTTTAAAGTAACTTACCCAACACTGTATATATATATATATATATATATATATATATATATATATATATATAAAGAGAGAGAGAGAAGAGTTTTGTGAGGTGTGCTTGGGGTTTTAACAGTTTATTAAATGTTAAAAGATCTGTCGTTTTATGATCAATGATCTGCTTTGATATGAGAAGTTACAGCTTATTTTTTGTTATGATCTATTATTAGACATAAGAATGTTTCATTGATTATTCAGATTTTCAACATGCCATCTTCTCTGCCAGGTTGTTATTCTAAATAGGAATTTGGTTAATATATGAAATTAATCATTTTTAAAATAACGTGAACAAAAACAAGTACACTATCGTTTTCAAAATGGATGCTCCTTAGAGGTGCTGCCTCATTTTCTATCAGAAACAAACTTGAATGAATGTAAATAATTTCATAACTAAATTTGTCATGGACATTTATAATTGTAGGCTGGATTTTTTGCTTTCTCCTGAACTCATAATTATGACTTTGCTGTCTCGTTATTCATGATTCTCATAAATATGGGATAGCTAACTCTGACATGTCAAGAAGATGCAACGTTAATGTTGACAGGAGGGTCGTCTTGTAACAGGAGGGTCGCTGGTTCGAGCCCCGTTCCGGTCTCAGTCGGTGTCCGTGATGAAAGACTAATTTGAAGCCAAATAATAAACTTGCTAGCATGAACTTACTATCCGCAAAATTGTAGGTCACAGAAGTATCTATAACCTTTAAAATGAAGCTAAGCCAACATCTCTTAACACGACAGTGTTTAGGACCCGGTGGAAGCAAGAGCGGAGCGGAGGCGTCTCCGGGCCTCCGTAGTGCTTGCTGCGCATCTGGAGAGGAGGTTCTGTCAGGCCGGGGGTGGTGGTGGAGGACGGGGGCGAAAGAGGAAGGAGGCTCCGGGAGCAAGCGAGACAAAAAAGGGTCAGCCCTGGGACTTGGGAAAACTGGGTAACGAACACACGGTGATTCACGCTTTTTTTTTTTCTAGACGCGTTGAAGCCGGCTCTGTCGTAACCGCGCAGGAAGGGTAACCTTTATGAACAACACACAAAAAAAAAACCCGAGAGCGGAAGGCGCTCGGTGGAAACGGGGAAATAGCGAAATGTGGGGGGTCGCTTTCCTTGCGGAGGATGCTCACAGGAGATACAGAGGTGAACTTGACCGTAATTTAGACCACAGGACCGGCTTCGCGATTTCGTAATAATACTGTAGACGGACTAAAAAGGAGATAACGGGGGATTTACCCTTCAGCAGCCGTGGCCCGTAAGACGGCCACCATCCCCTGGGTCATACTGCAGACTTCCCATGCTGCAGAAGATGTGTAAAACTTTGCAATTGTAAGAGATAGCCACTAGAAATTCAGATGCCCCCCCCCCCCACGCGATGGCTTATCTGGAAGCATGTGGCTTAGATGCAAGGCTAATTAGGAGCCACAAAAACGCCCGAGTGACCCCCAAATCGGCAGAAAAAAAAAGAAATCTCACAGCACATTGTTTGGCTGCAGAAAGAGCTCCCATCCTGTGTGGCTTACGAATAAATTTCAGACGATTGATCATTTTTAATTAGTCCACCCAAATGACATGAAAGTGGCTATTCTTTAAAAAAGAAATCACATTTCCACGAGTACGACAGCGAGCTCCGGCTGTGTGCGCATGGCAGGCTGCTGGAGGAGTAACTTCAGCCCATGTGCAGATGAAATATTAATGCACAGAAATACTTGCAACGTCTTAATAACCCCGCAGCATTAAACAGTGCACACATTAGCGCCCTGGCCATTTAATGAGGACTACAGCTCGGCCACTCTGTGCGGGTGGTGTGAACGGGCCTGCAGGCTATATAGTCGCCATACAGTATATCTATAGAAGCCCGTGTGGTTCCTATAGCTGCGTGACGTGAACTCAACAAAGAGAAATCTGAGTCTCAGAGTAAAGCCAAGTTGAAGTGAGGAAATATGCAAGTGTGTCAGGGGGCAGGGGACGGTAGGCTGCTGCAGCTCCTCATGTTTTAATGTTGCGACACTAATGGAAATGTTGACAAGATTTTGGCTTTAGAGTAAGAAAACTTAAAAAATAAATAAATAGAAGAATTAGTTTTACAGAAAGAAAAGTGGGTCACAGTGCAAGCTGTGTATCCTGATGTCTTTTTGTGTGTGTGTGTGTGTGTGAGATTGTTAGAAATGCACCGATTGGGCTTTTTTTCTGACTGGTTCCGATTTTCAGTTTTCTACCTGCTGATTCTGGTTTAGACCAATTAAATATTCTTATTATAAAAGAGAGAGAGAGAGAGAAAGAGTGAAAAAGAAATAGCTGAATCTATTTCATTTATAAATGCATCGACCAGAAAAAGAAGAAGTTACAAGTCGATGGCAGCCTTTGCGTTTCTTAGTTTCTTTCTTACTACATTATTGGAGTTGCACCGATCCGAGGCAAAAAATTTGACATTTGATTGGTGCGTCACTAAAAAGTGACGCTACAACCTCATGCAAATTTGGACTTTTCCCAGCTGTACATTTCCTTCCACCCTTGAACACAACCCCCTTTTTACAGTTACTGGTTCCACTCAACAACCTGTCAGACAAACACAGTCTCACTCGATATCTGCAGCCGTTTCTTCTGGGATGCATTTCAAAGACAGTGAATTTATTCACTAGTAAATATAGATTGACAATGAAAAAACACAAGTGGGTATTAAGGTAATGTTTTAAAGAAGATTTTAGTAATCGGGTACTCTATCGATTATTTTTTTATGATTAAATCGAATAATTGTAAGTCTCTCTCTGTTTTTCTTTCTCTGTCATATAAATACATCACTCTTCCCAGCGATTGCTGTGAACCGGCCCACCAGGCAGTTCCGAAAGGAGAAAAGCTGTCGTACTCTAAGCATCGCGCCAGGCAATTTAAGAATGCTTATTGGTCCCCCGAAAAATGACAAAAACCCTGAAAATTCAACGTTGTGCTGCTAGCACTTAGCAACAACTCATAGACGGGAGTGAGAGCGCTGCCCAACACAAATAATGACCCGGCCGTAACGCGGTGCGCTAAAAAATCAAACGTAATTTAACGAAGCTTCGAGGCAGACATGTTTTCCTCGAGAAATTTTAATAATCGAGACACTCGAGTCATTCGAGGAATCGGTACAGCCCCAAAGTGTTTATTTCCGCCGCAACATTTCAAAACAAAATCGGAATAAACGGGAGGAAGAAAATTCAGCTTTTTTGTATGTTTTGGGTTGATGACATGACAGGAGGTATAAGAGTCGAGCTGATCGGGTAGCATTAGTGAACACTGTGATGGATGAACAACTTTTGAGAGATTTCGAAGTCCGGTCTCTGTCCTGCTCCGCTTCACGATGGTCGCAGATGTGACCACTGCGTTTTTGCTCCATTTGTACAGAAGTCAAACGAACACCTTTTGAGTATTTTGAATAAAAACACGTTAACAGAGAATGGGGGGAAAAAGATTAGATCAGTTGCCTTATGCCTTATGTGATGTCACCAGAGGCATGCTTGGGTTTTTTTAGGGCAGTTAATCTTGAAGAAATTATTTACAAGTAAATCTCAAGACAAATAGAGAAGAAGAGCACAGCATGTCGTTCTGTAGGCGATGAACTGAATACGAAATGAATTTCAGTGATTTTTACCGAAAAGTCCAGATAGCAGCTTTAAACGTTTTTCCCCAAGAGTCCACAAAGTCGTGTTCGCGTTTGTCACCTAAATCGTGGAAATCTCTCTCTCACCCACTGATCACAATATTTGCGCCTATTTCATTTAAACTGACTCTAATGAACTCTTTGTCATTTTTTTTGTCTCCCTCTATTCTAGGAGAGAAGAGAAGAAGGGTCATCTGTAATTTCATCATTTTTTTTTTTCTGGGTTCCTTTTTGAAGTTCATTTTCACTGGAAACTTCCCCCCCCTCCAATCTCACCGCCATTCATCTGACATCTGCCCCCCTCTCAGCCCCCACCATAAGCCTGTAAGACTCAACGATGCCATCCAACACTGTCACCAACTCCAACTCCATCTCATGCAAAGGCTCGGATTTCGTGGATTCACCCGGAAACAGAATGGTAAGAAACGACCGTGATTAATACCGTGTCTGCAGCTGCTGGCTTTTGCAAAAGCGCAAACATGTACGGAGACGTCTGTAGTTAGGAAGAGGCGCTTGGAGAGTCCGTTCCCTAACTCCCGCTTGCACGCTCATAAAATACACGCGATACTTTACTGACAGATAATCAGTTATCGAGTAAAATTACAGATTTTATTGCACGGCTACTGAGATATTGCACAGATAAATCCCCGACATTGGGAAATAATCAAGAGACTCCTGAAAGGTGGACGAATCCAACACCCTGCGGCACAGACGTCCCTCCTGTTCTAATAGGCGCCGGCTGATAACTGCAGCATCAGCTCTGCGCCGAGCCCGCAGCATCACCGGATGGCGTGACGTCTGCAGGTGTAATGGTGGCAGCCAACGCCCACGTTGGCTGCTGTGGGTTCAGTCAGAGCTGGAACGGCTCCGCAGCTCTCTTCCATTGGAGCGAGGTGGTGGGATGGGGATGAGGGTGGCGGGGGGTGGGGGTGGGGGGGGGGGGGGGGGGGGCTGTCCTCTTCCTCCCATGTTCCCATTACACAGCGCTGCCCTTCGTCTAGTTGCCTGGCAACAGACGTTGCCTTTAAATACCCGACTACCCAGACGGGAAGCGGCGCGGAGACGTCGACGCTGCGGCGGGGTTCACTCCAGGCGAGGCCAAAGTGCATTGCAGGCTTCTTTTTAAATTTTTTTTTTTATTGTTCTGAATGAAAAAAACCCAAAATGTTTGCAGGGTGGAGAGACGGCATTCTGATTTGGCTCAGTTGGTGTCTGCTCTTCCTGCCGCAAACAGGATCGCACGATCCACGAAAGTGGTTCCCAAATGAGCCTGCACACCAGGCTGCACTCAAAACATGCTATTATCTATGCAAATGCTGCTGCCCCAGTAGGGAGAAAGTAGGGAGGAAAAAAAACTGAAGCACCAGGCACTCTATTAGAAATCACACAACAAAATGAAAGCATCTGGAAAGCACATGCAGAAGAACCCCTAATCGCATTAGGCCACAGGTATACATCTAAAGGCCTGCTGGTAATGGCTGCATTATTCTCCGGAATAGGTAGATTTTTACCGATTACAACACGCAGCAGCGTCAGTCACTCTGATCATCACATGCACGTCTTTATGTTAATTAGTTTATCCTCCTGGGACTGTCATGGCTGATGGATTCATCTCATTTCAGCGGCACGACGTCGTCAGGGTTTTAAAGCAGCTTGACTTTTAAAATTGTCGTGCGTGTATAAAAACCAGTTCAACGACTGAAAATAGATGTGGTGGGGTTTTTTTTTCCGTTTTGTTTTAAGGCTTTTTTGAGATTTCTTTTTTCTTTTTCTCTTTTCCGGATCCATTGATTGTGCAAAAACAAAAATATGCTACTTTCTGAGGCGTCACGGCCGTCGCAGTTATCGAGAGATTACAATCCCAGAAGCATCGGCGCGGCTCGTCAACCGGAAGCTGTCTGGACCGCTCACTGTGTCTGCTCAAGAAGTGTGGGGTTTTTTGGGGGGTTTTTTTGCCTTCCAACTCAGGGGAGTGAGATAAAAGTGTGAAGCTTGATAACGACTGGTCAAGAACTGTGTATCTGATTTGCATTTCAGTCCCAAAGCTAAACGTAAACCTGTCTATACATTACGAATCATGCTCAACGCGGATCGCCACGGACATATTTAAAAGTTCTGCATGCACGAGGCGCCGCTGATGTAGAAATAACTCAATTGCTAGTCAACTACTGCAGCAGTGACGCAATGATAATGTTGCTTAATGCCACGCAACACGATGCAAGCCCTGTTTTTACTTTTATTCTTTTTTTTTTTTCTTTGTGCTCCTGTATTTCACAGATGAGACTTTCATGCAAATGTGCAAAAATTCATTTTTGAGCAGGAATGTCTGGCTTCAGGCGCATTCTGCACTGTGAAAAATGCTGCCTCCTATTTGCTGACCCGCGGCCCTTCATTGATCTGATTGGCTTAGCCTTCCTGTGACAGTGACAGATGCTGTTCTGTGATAGACCGATCACCTGCTAAATGTGATCGGATGCTGTAAAGGATTTCTCTTATTCTTTCCCAGATCTATCGATAATCCCAAAACTGTAAGGTTTCATGTCTAAGAACATGTTTGTACGACTCTTTAGATCCTTTTTTGAATTGTTTGTTTTATATTTTTAGGAATGTAAGGGAGTTTGTATTTAACAAAATATGAGGGATGCACTTGATCTTAGAAACAACAGAAAAAAAAAAATCTCCCTAAGGCTTTTTGAGTTGCTATTCTGGGGCTTTTCGTTCAGCTCACATGATGAAGAGCTACTGTAGATCAGTAATGTGACAAGTTAGCAAAGTCAGGAAACCAAAGAAGAAATGATCCAACATAGTCGGTTATTAAACAGACTGAATGTTCTCGGCTTCTGCTTTAGAGCTCTATGTTTAGCGCGGTGGCCTGCAGGACGGTAAACATCAGCCTCTAAAAGGTTTTCTTCCTGGTTCGCCTTTTATTTAGCTCAACTCTTTGCAATTGTGATCTCATTTTACCAGAGCGCCTTCTTCTAAATCAGGGGCGTCAAACTCATTTTCATTTGAGAAAATGAAAATGACTCATGATCTTGAGTCACAGGGCTGGTTGCGGCAGAAGATGTTAATAAAACCCACGAACAAACTGCTAAAGTATTAATTAACAGCTGTCTTCGCATTTGATAAGTACTTTTTAAATTAAATGATATTGAACAACTTTACGCACGTGTCAGTCGCGCTTCAAAATTTGTGACTTATTCGCAGTTAAAATTGTGAATTTTGTGGCGCTACTTTAGAAATATTTGCAAGAGGTGTCCTCCTAAAATAATGGCTGAAGTAATTTTTTGTGAAATTGTTTTCGGTGGGAAAAAAATAAATCACCTTCTCTTTTTTTGAGAAAAGATAATTTAGACAAAAAAAAAACACTTTTGGCAAGAAATGACTTAGGCTGTTAGTTTACAGAGGTGACAATATGACAGTAAATGGGACTTTTTGTTACTTAGCATCAAGTACGTCTGAGGCAGCTGAGTGGCAGAAGTAAGAAACACTGCCTCCTGCAGGTGGGAGCTAGCAACACTTAAACCCCAATTACTTTTTGACAATTTTCACGGAAACTTGACGATAAACCGTCACACAAATGTGTGGGGATTTGTTGATTTTGTGCGAATTTCGCGATTGTGGAATCAAATCAAAAACTGCTTTGATTTGATTGACGCGGTAACACTGAAGCACACAACTGTTACCTCGAAGGTTCTACTTAAGCTTCCATCTGGAGTTTAGAGGGCCGCATAAGAAGCTATCGCGGGCCAGATTTGGCCCCGAGGGCCTTGAGTTTGACTCACAGCGGCTTTCTTCTTTCCCGTTTTGTTGTGCGCTAAAAGGCCAGATTTGCACTACTAGTCGTTGTCCTGTTGACAGACCCTCCCACCTTAGCCGGCCACTGCAGCTCTCCATCCCCCCACCGCCTCGCAGTCGCTCTTATTTACATTCAGACTTGGCGCTGGCGTTCCCTTTCAGTCAATACCGAACTCAAAGCCTCTACATTACGGCCGTCCTTTCTCTCGTCGGCCTCGGAGCTGCCGACGTGAAGCTTTGTTCTCGCCGGTTGACAGTTTGTATAAATCAAAGGGGAATTGCAGCAGGGGGACGTGGGGGCAGGTCAGCGCGTTTGTAATGGTGTCAAGAGCCAATTGTCTTGAAGGTCAGCGGCGCACTCGCAGAGCTTTCACTCCGGCCTGGTTCAAGAGACCATGTCATTCGGTTTCTATCTGTCTCATTGTCGGCCAAAGACGCTCCGTGACCTGCTGCACTTTCCTCTAATGTGCAAGTGTTTTTTTTCTGTTGCACTTCTGCTGCTGTCCATTTGGAATGCATCTGCTTTTCTAACTTGTGCTACATTTCAGGACAAAAGGTGATTTTAAAGAATATGTTTCCTTTACTGCCAGTGTTAATGGGTCATTTTCTCTCAACAGGGTGAGAGCGTATTACTGGACGTGGGACAAATGAAGGAGCCGAGGTCAACGTTTAGCAGTGCCTCCTTTAAAGTCGGAAAACCTGGAAGGAAGCGTAAGCAGTTCCCAGTGAGTATTGATCCGACACGTTGGAAAATGAGCCTGGCATTCTGAATGCAGGCAAGTTTTGGTGTCATTTGACCACAACACCTTCATCCACAAATTTGCTGTTTCCCCTAGAGGGCATTTGGCAAACTGCAACTGTGTCTGGTTTAAGCAATCTCTGTCCAATTTCAAACAATATCCACCCAGAGGTTTCACAATAAAAGCACATCAGTTGTACAAGAAGTGTGTATTTCTTTTCAGTCAGGATGTAAACTATGTCTCTTGTTTCCTAAAGTGGGCTTAAACTAATTTTTTTTACTAAATGTGGAAGGGATTGAGTCAACTAGATTCTGCTAAAGAAACCATATATTCTCTCCCTTGTTGTAAATGTTTGACTGAAGGATAATTTTCTTGGTTCCAAAAACAGAAATTAAATATATTGTGGGTCATTTGTTGACAGATTTGTGTTTTGTATAATCAAAAGCAAAAAAGAAAGAAAAAAAGAAAATGCTGTTCAAAGCTTGAGACATTGCTTTATACCCTTTACACTTTTTAATGAGGTTATTTGTTCTCTAATGTTCTCTAACAAACATTTGAGGCCTTCACAGAACAGCTGTATTTGTTTCGCAATGAAAACCACACTGAAGTGGACCGTATCGAGTAATCGGTTGCCGTCCGATGTCATTGGTGTAAAAGTAAAGGGAGCGGAGTACAAATCCATCCCACTTTTTTTTAGATTTTACAAACATTTTTGTAAACCATGTATACTTCTCCTCCTGTTTCACAATTATGCACCACCTTGTGTCGGGCTACCACATGAAACCCAATAGAAACGATTGTGGGTCGTGGTTATAATGTGACAAAATGGGGAACAAAGTGTAAGAGGTGGGAATGCTTTTGCTAAATTTGTGGCGGTAGCCTGCAGCAGTGTCAGAGTTTTGCTTTTGCCCTGCGTTTGCCTGTCTGAGCTGTCTCTGCTTCAGTTTGCATGCTGTCTGTTCTGGCCGGAAGGCAGCTTGTCCTCAGCACTGAAACCATTTTGGATTAATTATTTATTCGTCTGGACAGAAAAGCAAAAAAGAAGAAGGAAAAAAAAAACGTTCAGGAGATTAAATGAGGCACAGTCGCTCCTTCTGACCCCACTCTAAGCACTTCCATTGTTAGAAATATGCAAATAGGTGCAGAAGAAAAGACAGCGGTCAAGTTGGGACACACTTACTTTAGTAAGAGTGCTGCGATCACAGCAGCAACAGGAAACGGTTTCAGCCGATCGGAAAAGAGCTGGGCCATCATGAACGGCGGTGATCACATCCAGGAACCATACTGTGATAAGTTGGGTCAAGAAAACCACAAACACCCATTATAAAGGTAAAATCCACAGTGAACGTCTGTGGAATTTGTTTTCCCAGACGGCACCTAGCAGACGCCTCTACAAACACAAAAGTGTTGATAACACGTATACTTTTATAATCTACCCTTCCTGGACATGCATAGATATCACTATACTTTGATATCTATGGCTTTCCAGCTAGTGGGACGACTGACTTTGGGCCAGAGCCGTCAGTGTTTTGAGTTGTTATCCTTCTCTGAATGACCCCGTTCATACCAATATGAACTAGTCCAACTCTTGATACTATCAGGAGAACTAAAAATAAGCAATCAGACGGTCATTAGTAAGGAAATGGTCAATATTCCTTTGATTGGTTCTGACCTAAGATCATTCGTCGACAGAAAAATCTAAATTTTTCTGGTTCATTAAATGTTTTAGGAGGAAAAACTCCCTTTTTTTTTTTTGGTCTGTACACACGTCAATGAACTGCGAAGGTTTTTGACTGTTGAGTTGAACCAATGTTCAAACTGTCCAAACTACATTATTGCTGTCACATCTGTAAACTCTTAACAGTACTCGACTCCTCGTTCACACGATATGACGCTTCAGTTGCCTTGTCATTTACAGTGCTAATAGCATGAATTACTTTTTGCTGTAACCACAGTTCATTTAGCATTGCAGACAACACCGGAGCATTGTCAAATCCAACCCATGAAAACCCAAACTTTAAATAATCATGGTCATGCTACCCTTTTCTTTTCTTCTTCTTATTTTGTTTGTCCCACACTGTCTGCATACTCATTGTAGCTTTATCTATCCATTTTGTCTCTGGCATAGGCCTGATTAAGTTCACTGCAGTTACTACTTCTGGTTAATTGTTTTCCTGCAGCCACTGCAACCGTTTGTTGGTGGAATAATTAAAGGCAGCAAGTGAACCTTTGTGTCCTCAGCTGGTGATGCTGAGACCCGGGGTCAGAGCACCACCGTTGCTTCAGCTCTCGTGTTCCTGGTTTGACGTTGCAGAGTACTATCAAAGGAAGGCGCAGTGGTGAACTGTTGACTCACTGGTGGCGGGCTCAGGTGGTCCAATCCAACAGATAAAAAGCAAAATGAAAGAAAAGTGGACGTTTGAGTCGGCCAGAGAAATCCTGTGGGTTGCGTCTCTAATAGCAACGAGGCAAACTTTCAGGAGTGTACCACAGCTGTCTGGGCTCCTTGTTGTTTTACCAAGAAAGGGCAAAGAGCATCTTTTTATTCTTTACCCATTAACTGACCCTGTTGTTTTTTAACCCCCATGGGGCTTTGCTTTAATGTTCAAGGAGGATTCTCATGTCCAAACTACTTGTTGCCTCCCTTTGCCTGCTAGTTCAGTTCAACATAAATTCAGAGTAGACTACTGGCATACATTTTGGATGTAAAGTAGGGTTGTTGTTTTTCCACCAGATACAGAAAGGTATGTTAAATGGTTGCATTTAGCGTATAACGTGGAACATTGTTCTCTCAAATGACATACAGAGCTGTGAAAATGGATTTGCCCAACCTTTCAGAGGTCGTCTTAGGTTACAGATCTTAAAACTAATTTCAGTATCAGACAAACCTTACTTGAGGAACTACAGTTAAGGGGAAAAACTATCCAAACCAGCCAGGCCCAATGTGAAAACCCTTGGTTGCAAAGGCTGACATTAAATGTTCTTGGTAACCGACTTTGAGATTTTTGACATCACAGAGGAGTGATCTTTGCCACGTTGCAGGGTTTTCTGTTAAAGGCCATGCCACAGTTTCTCTTCTGAATTTAAGTCCTGACTTTGACTAGACCGCTTTAGAACCTTCATTTTGGTGCTATGTTTGGGGCCATTTAGTGTTGGTTCCGGTAGATCTTTGAATCCCTGCCTCTCTGCATAACCCACGTGTGCTTGAGTTTAAGATCATAAACTGATGGCTGCACATTTTCCTTCTGAATTTTCTGGTGGGAAAGTGGACCATCAAGTACGGCAAGTCATCAATCCCAAAACAGCAAGTAGTCCTAAAAAGGTTCAAATTTTGTCTCATTGGTTCAAAAGTCTGAAAGTCTTTTTTGTGAAGTCAATTTTTTTCCCAATTTATTTTTGATTTATAAAGCATTTTCCATACGTTACATATTGACTTGATTGTGCTATAAAACATTAGTATATATATCTGGAAAATATGTAACATCCCATTTAATGAGTTACAACATTGAAGTGTGACAAAAAAAAAAATAGCAAAAAAAAAAAGTCTAACTTTACATTTTATCCAGAATATTATTTACTGCCATGTTTTAATGCTAATAAGCTGCTGCACATTATGTAGGATTACCAGTTTAGTGTTGTGCCTCTGACCCCTGTCTGCCTGTCTGGGCTGTCTGATTTACCAAGCGGGACCTCTGACCTCTGGCAGCGTCCACATGTGGTTCACTGGGTCACTTGTCGGTTGCGTAATGCTTTTAACAGCACTTGCGTCGCACCAAACATGTTTGCTCTCGCACTCTTTTGCCCGCGTTTGTCTTCGTTACTGCGTGCAAGTCAGAATATCGATAATCCTGGAGCGGAGGCTTTATTTCTGTCACTCATCGTGTCCGGCTGAGTCACTGGCAGGCTGCTCCTCGTTTGACTGGACTTGTTCGGTTTATGGATAATTTGTCTGATGAGGTCATGCAGACCTCCGCGGCCTGAGAGGGATTCCTTACAGCCGGCTGCCTTTCATTGTGGCTTTGTCTTTACGCGACGTTACAACTTCGACAGAAGTTTATTTCTGCATGGCTTGTTTTGCATCCAGACATTCTTCAGGGTCACGTTGAGAGCAGATATCTTCAGATTTCTGTCTCTGACCAACTTTATGGTCAGAGTAAACAAGTCATGTGTTTTAAAGGCAGCAGCAAGAACGCCAAAGAGCCTTACAAAGGGATTCATACCCCCTGAGATACAAAAAAAACCCATAAAAAACTTGAATGTACTTCACAGTGGTTCGATGTGAGTTTAACTGGAAAGATGAGGGTAAATGATGTGGCTTTCAAAGTTTTTCACAAATAGTAATTTAAAAATTGTGACGTGCATTTGTATTCAATCTACCGACTCAACAGTTCGAGCCACCTTTCACTGGATTTACAGCTGCAGGTTTGCGCCTCTTGGGTCTAAAAGATTTTAGCTATTCATGTTGGATTCAAGGGATCTATGAACCTCACCACAGACTTAGATCTGGACTTGGACTGGGCTGCTCCCAACACATGGCGGTGTTTCACCGGGTCTCAGCTTCAGTCATATGGAACTTTAGAAATACTGGATGCACGGACGGCCATTCCTAAAAGTTCTCCTTGTTACACTACGAAGTAGAGGTGCACCTATTGCAGTTTTCTGGCCCGTCGCCGATTACCGATCTTTAAAAAGCCTGAATCTGCCGATTCCGATTTTGGCCAACTTGTTTTGTCTGAAATGTCACTAAATATAGCAAGGAAGTCATTGAGTTGGTAACAATGGAGTGAATATTGTCTACTGCAAACATGCAGACACGACCTGGTGGTCAAACCTCTCTCTCTACAGAGCAGAAGAGGACAGTGGCTGATTTTTAGACCTTTGGTGAGGTAGATAAGATCGGCTTCACATGTAAGTATTTAGAGTCAAACATGGAGAACCAACATCTAATTTTATCAAATCAAGAATCCAGACAAACCCCTACTAGTTTATAAATTCTTATTATACATGGGGAATCAATACATAGTTCTATACTTTTATACTTTTGTTTTTCTTTAGCTTTTTAAAAAATTTTGTTTGTATTTCCTCTGACTCATGTAAAGCACTTAGAATTGCCCTGTTGCTGAAAATGTGCTATATGAATAAAATTACCTTACCTTAAGCCGATTTCCCAAAATTAAGGATATCGGCCGATACTTTAAAACCTTTAAATAGTTTAAAGGTTTTTAAAATCCTTTCTTTATCCAACAGAAAAGGAATGGACTCTGTTGGAAACAGGATTCTTTTCTGTCCAGCTTTGAGTTTTGCTGCTGGTGTGAGTTTTAGCAGTGATGCTGGGAGACGATGAGTAAACCGATGCCCCACACAATTATTCACCACTTTGTGTTGGTCTCTCATTACAAATCCCTTGAAAATACTACATTAGAGGTTGTGAATACATCGTGAGAGGGTGTAAATACTTGTGTATGACCAGGTCTGTCACAGTAAGCAATGAATTAACTGATTGCATGATAAATGAAAACAAGCTCGATTTCCATTTTCCACTTGCTTGATTTATTGCATTTTCTCTTTTCTGTCTCTCTGTCTACCTAGAATCGGGCAACATATGTCTTCAGCCTGGTGCATTGGTGTAAACTAACTCTATTTCTGAGGTTCAGTTTTGTTTACAAAAGACTTCAGAATGTATTTGTTGCTTTGGTTATTTATTTTGGATATTTAAAATGTCTTCCAGTTTGAGCATTAGATGTTCACTAGGATTTAAAGTTTATTCATCTTTGAGAGGGTGTGCTGGCATTATCATGCCATTACCATCATATCACTGCAAATTGCTCTAAAAACAACAATAATATTGCTCAACGCAACGACTTCTGGGAAAATTGGCTATCGTGACAGGCCTGCGTATGACATCTAAATATGCTTTACAGCCAGAGAGACATTATTACACACTGGAAATCATGTCAGCTGCAAACAGGTCAGCACCTCTTGAATGAAGTCCTCTTTTATGGAGCGAAACCAGGAGGACGGAGGGAAAACTTTCTCCAGGAACAGCCAACATTCCTGGCATAGTTCTGTGCTGCTGTAACACACAACTTCCCTCCTCGCTTGTAAGTTAGTGGTTGTATGGCAGCTTTCTTGTCCCAGCTTTGAACTTTGGAGTTGAGGGAGTTTGTTGGGGATTGCTGTAACTCACTGATTCACATGCCAACCTTATACAGGTTGACTCATGTAATATTTTTTTACGTTCAATTTTCTCCTAAACGCAAATGTTAACATTTCACCCTCCTTCGTCCCGTTCCGCCTGCAGGTCGAGAGCTGCGGATCCATCACGGGCTGCGCGAGCGTTTGCAACAGTTACCTCGAGCTGTGCCGGCCATCCATATCACAAGTCTACAACGGAGAAACCGACTCGCGCGGAGACAAGACGCCCGACGCCTGCTTCCCCAGACAGGAGAAGCGGGAAGTGGAGAATGGAATTCCCAGATGCCCGTCCTCCTACCAGGAGGAGGACGGCTCCCAGGGTCAGAGCCCCAGTCCCTCCCAGGAGAACGGCTTCCTGTCCAGCCAGGAGGACCGGGAGCTGGAGAAAGACAAGGACGACGGCCTGATGATGCCGCGCAAGAAAAGAGGGAGGCGGAAACTGGAGCGGCCAACGAAGTGTGAGTTCTCGTTCACAAACAGGAATGATCTAGAAATGAGAGTCAGAGCATGTGCAGGTTCCTATTAACGGTAATGCCAGAAGTGTCAGATCTACATATTTACCCACTAGCTATAAGAAAGGGACCAGAAAGAAAACACAGGAGTGCATAAAAACTTAGGAGGTGTTCCTGATGTTGCTTCTGGGATGCTATAAAAGTTTATTAGTATTTCACTGTCATGGGAAATGTTTGCTGTTTAGAGTGATCCAAAGTTTCATTTGGCTACATTTACTCAGATAAAATAAATAACTACTTCCAACAAAATCACTGCTGGCTAAAGTTTTGGAACCAATGCTGTCAACTCTTTCTACATCCGTCTAAAGCTTAGAAGAAAACCCTCAGTCTGCCATACAGCTCCTTTTGCTCTCTTCTCTTCTGTAGGATTTATGTCTGAAGACAGTGATGGATTTGTGTCAGTTGAACTACTTTTTTGCTGATTTGTCTTTATGTTTCGGATCAGGACCTACCAACGAGCCCTTTGCCAGTTTTCCTGTAGAGTCCAAGCTTTGGTTCACTCTAACTAGTGCCTCTGGATTTAAAATTATCCACAGCATCACAAATCCTCCACCATACATGACAGTGGACATGTGTTGTTGGTTTTTTTTCCATGTTACTTTATTATTTTCTTGCTGTATAAAATGTTTGTTGCAGAATAAACCAACACTAGTCTGATCTAACCAAAGCCCCAGAAAACTCCACATGATCAAGACAGTGTGCGATGGTTGCTATGGAAACTTGGTGATCCAAAAATTGCTGCACTTATCCAACAGATTTTTTTTTTACCTTCCTTACCATCTTTTACACAGTCCATAGTGGCTGATGAGTCCAATTTATTTGCCTCAGTTTCATTTGTTCTAAAAGACTGTTGTCAACTAACAGATGCTTCCTGATTTATGAAGATTCACACGTGTGACTTACATGAATGGCATGTTCTCTCGTCTTTCTGATTTTGAGACAGACGTACCTATTAGAAACGGACCTCTATGATTAAAGGTTTACACACACTCAGATCAGCTTAAAATTTTAAATCTAAAAATAAAAATGGCTTTTGTAACATTCACATTATAAGAATGTGCAGGGATGCCATGACACGTGTCACTGCTGACGAGTAAATGTGCTTAAACTAAAGGTTGGATTTTTCACAATTTTGCTTCTTCGATTAACAAAATTAACTATCTTAACTAGGCCTGTCGCAATGAGCGATAAAGTAATTAATCGCAGGGTAAATTAAAGTGAGCTCAATCATTTTCATTTGTATGATTTGCCCTTTTTCTCTTTTATACCGAAAACTGGATGACAAAAGTCTTTGGTCTCCTGAACTACTATGAACTGGCCCTTTGTTTGAGGGACGGTTTAGTTTACAGAGATTCATTTTACATGTTGCTGGATATTTGAAATGTCTTCTAGTTCCTGTGTTCAATGTTTGTTAGACATTAAAGTTTAGGGTGTTGCATTTGATAGCCCTTATAAAAGGACAAATGTAAGAGTAGAAATGATCACGAGATGAGATCAGTGCGCTTTCACTTACTCTTGTATTGAGTGTAGAGAAGCAGAACATAGAAATCTCTTTTCATACAATTCTCAGCCTTTCCAACTGCAAGTCATTGATACTATATTTTTTAGACAAAACCAAGTATTTCACATTACAGTTATTTAACAATATTTAAACCTTTCACTGTGAATTGTTTAAGTAATGTTTTTATGGCACAGTCAGAACTAAATTAATAATTAAAAAATAGAAATATTTCCAACCAAAATGGTGAAAAACAGTACATTGCTTGTACTACTTGACAAAAATCACAAGTTATTATTCTAATTTAAACAAATCAAGCTGCAGGATGCCGAACGGAACATGAGGCCTACTGCCGTTAGCAACAGAGCTAAGCTAGTTAGCCAAACAGTCTTCGCACATCACATTAAAGCAATATAAACTAAATACATACAAATTCGCACACACAGGGCTAGCATTCATCCACATGTCATTCTCCTGAGAGTTAGATCCCATTTCTTAACTTATAAAAGGACAAATGTAAGAGAAGAAATGATCACAAGATGAGATCAGTGTACTCTTGTATTCAGTGTAGAGAAGAGCGCACTAGTGCCCCTAGTGGACTCTTTTGACTATGGCTCTTCCATACAAAGGACCCAACTACATTCCTTGCACAGCCCAAACCAAACTAAATTAATGCAGATAATCAAAACAATTAGATCTAATATTAACCAGATCAAATGAGTATTATGCCCCGCAACACATTATTGCAACATTACCATTACATTACTGGAAATTGGTCCCTAAACAACAATATTGTCGTTTGTCTCAAAAACGTCTGGGAAAATTTATCGGCCAACAAAAATTTGACATTGTCTTTGTACATCTTTAACAGATGTTCATGAGTGCAGTAAAGAGTCGTGGCTGAATATTTAGCGAATTCTGTCAAAGTTGTCTGGATGATGCTGTTTCGTTAAAGCCAGAGTGCGTCGTAGGCCCGTCGCCCCCTCGGCCACGTGCCTCCCCTGTCGCTCCAGAGGGCCGCCGAGACGCCGGCTGTGACTTTGAATGGGAGTGTGGTAAATAACCCTAGGGGAGGAGCAGCCGGTCTCCTGGCAACGGGTCTCCTCGGGCTGGCAGATCCCAGGCGACGGCCGTGCCAGTTGGATGACGTCGTAACCAGAACTCCTTACAAACTGAGTCTGCACCTCTTACTCACCTGGTCTGTGGGGCTTGTTGCGTCTCGCTCGGGTAAACCCCGGGATAACCCTGTTGCTTTAACAGTCCCAGTGTCTCCCATGAAACAACTTTTCTTTTATTTCTCCACATTTTTCCTACTGCGCAGCATTTCGTTTTTTTATTTTGAGTTTTTTTAATTAAGCGGGGTGGAATCAGTACCAATAGGGTGTTTATGTATTTGCCATAAAGATATCTTTACAAGCAAAAAGTTCATTTATTCTGACTGGCTGGGAAGGGGGTTTTGGTTTTTGTTGCTCAGGAAGTAAGCAGCCGCATTATTTGCACAGTAATTACTCTGGTTTGAGTCTACAAAACTTTATGGAAGGAGAAAGTAAAACTCTGGCATGCGTGCTGTTTTTACAGCAGCACTGTACTCGCAACTGGTGAAAAATATGTTCCGACAGAAAGATATTGTTTTAAATGATAGAAAAAGACCTGATCAATAACTATTAACAGTGCAGAAGAATATACAGAGGGATTAAACTGAGTAATTCCTTTTCTTTTTATTGTTGGAAACTTGTTTAGGGAAAAAGCACAGCTAAAAGGAGTTTTTCAGAAATGGAAAAAGTCTTTAGTATTTCGCAATCCCTGCCATAGAACTAAATTTAAAACCAACTGTAGCTTCATGCAAGTCGTTTAAAATGCGTCACAAAAACATTACAAACCTCTTGAATGTTTTCACATTATGTGCTACAACCACAAACGTCCACATAAAGTTTTGGGGATTTATGTGAGAGAAAAATACAAAGTAGAGCATATTTGTGAGTTGAAAGACTAATTAAACATTACTTTTAGCAGTTTTTACAACCACTTTTGCTCCGATTAAAGCTGAACATCTTCTGGGTGTTTATCTATGCCTGACATTTTTGACAATTCTTCTTGCAAAATAGCTTAAACTCAGTCTGACTGGACGGAAATGGAGTTTGTGGACATCAACTTTAAGTCTTGCCACATTTTTAACTAAAACATGAATATTTGCCAATCTAATCTCTTTCATAGTAACTCTGACTGCCACTCTCCAGTCTCTACTGCAACCTGCAGCTGCTTTAAAAAAAAAAAAGTAATTATTAATTTTTCTTGCACCATGTTATTGTTGAGTAAAAACCAGTGAAGGTGTATTTTTCCTTTCCTGTCTTTTTAACACACATCATCAGTAGGGCCAGGACTTTAACACAATAAATTAGATTAATTGACAAATTTTAACATTAAAATTTTTTTTTAACAAAATGAATGACATTATTTTAACGGGGGTTTTTTTTGTTTTGTTTTTTACGTACAAAAGTTCAGGCTGGGTCTTATGTATTGGCACATTTCTTGTACACCCATAAATTTGACGCACAGGCGGCAATTTATGCTTCGAAAAACAATGAGATGGGACGCTGGGAAATACTTTTGTTGTGTTCAAAGTTCTGCTGAAAGGAGTTGGCCCGTCAGCGAAGCTATTCAGGCTTGAAATAGCATCTCAGTGCTAAACATGTTGCAGCAGCTAATGTCAACATTCACAGCTCAGATTTCTAAAGACGCATTTTGTCAAAGACGTTCCATGAACAATCCGGGGTTCCTGAAAAAGCAGAATGGTTATAATAGCACTCAACACTAATTTGATGGTTGAATAATCTAAATAACCGATTGAATAGCTTAGCAACAAAGGTTGAAATCTCTCATATTTTGTCAATATATAATTGCGATTAATTAAGTACAGACCCTGCACTGAATTCGATTGAGAATTTGAATCGTTTCCCCAACACTTGTTCTGTGGCGTAATAGCTAAGAAGAGAGCGGATTAAACAAAAATCATAAGCATGTGGTTTAAAACATGTTCATCAAAGCATCTTGTGGTCTTGTGCATCCTCACATTGTCCTTATGTCTTTGACACGGGATTGCAAAAACAGATTGAGAAGTGGGTTTTTGTCAAAGGCGGGTACCAAGTAATCTGCGGTGAAAGACTTAAAATACTGTCAGAAAGCAGATCTGGGTACTTTGAGGCGGCATAATGAGCCTCAGAGCCAAAAAAGCCACTTATATGTACAGTTTGTCAAATATGAGCTTTAAATGCATCCCGACTTTAAATGCAGATTAACTTCAACACAAGGGAAAATATGTAGTAATCTGTTAGTAAATATTGAGTCAGTGAGATCTAAACTTTAGGATAACGTTAGCTTAGCTTCCAGTGCTTTACATGTGCCACAAACTGCGTTAGCTTAGCAGCTAGAGTCCCCTCGCTTCAATTTTACTAATCAACAAAGCAGACTGGGGCTGGAGATTGCAATCACGGTCAATAAAGTGTTGGTACAGTTACGACTGGAGCACAGAGAGCTTGGCAGAGGAAGCGGAGGCCTGGATCGATATTCAGCTAAACAGGGTTTGTGTTATCCATCTGGAGGGCAAAGGAAGGATTTTAGCTCCGTCTGGGGTGTGCAACTGAGCTCCGGTAATGCTAAAGCTGGAACCCACTCCAGCTGGCGAGGTATACTCTCTCTGGGCATCGCGGGCCGGATCCTCTCACAAACCCAGTGACCTTGGCACTCTGCATGCCTCAACAATTTGTTATAGAGTCACTTATTCCTGAGGATCACAATGAAAGCAGTGGAGAGGGGGAGGCTGGAGGTCCAGCCACACGTGGAGCAATCTTGAAGAGGCTGCTAAGAGAGAAGACTTCTGCTTGGACGCGTCTCTAGGAAAACTTGCCATCAAGTGTTGCCCCCTCCCAATTCACACTCCCCCGCCTCCCCTTGGGGCTCAAGTGCCAACACAGTGCTTTAGCATCAACTGTTTACTCATTCTGTGCCATCTTGCTAATTTCAGAGCCAGCTGCTTCATAAGACGTGTGTGTTGTGCAGCCGGGGTAATGCGGTATCAAAGAGCCTGGGGACTTTTAGGACTGTGAAACTAATACCAGATATGTTGGCAGGCGCCTCTGTGATAAAGCTAAATTTGGCTCCCTCGTGTTGTCATCTGATTGTGAGACGGAGAGAAAAAAAAGTTCATTAATCACGACAGCCGCGCTAGTGTTTCGTTCATCGTCGGTCTCTGTTGAACTCCGTCAGCGCTTGGTTAGACACAGACAAACAATGCTTTTCAGGAATAAATAACACGCGCGTGTTGTTATTGCAGACATCTGAAATCATGGCCAAGTTGGAGGGAAGTCCAACTGGAGCGTTTACTGTGCTTGAGTCAGTTTTATTAGACTGCGGTCTGAGGGCCCCTCGACGCTGGGCTATTATTGTCTGGTTTACTCGGCTGCTGAAATTCTCACTTCAGGTTGTGCAACTTCCTCTGAGTGTATCTGCGCCCATTTCTGGCGCCGATAGCATCGCAACCGTCCTCTGCATCATTCATTCACCTGCCTACGAATGATGGCTGTTTGGAGGGCATCGTCTGCTGATCTGTTTATCGGTCATTTTGGGAGGCGGGACTTTGTACAGTTTTGACCTAAAATCAATTTTAGCCGATTTCGATTGAACTTTCAGAACTATGAGATATAAAAACTGCATTTGAAAGGTATTTTTTTAAGCTTAGGGTTAGCAGTCTTCTTAGCGTTTACCATAGCTGTTCACATGGTTAACTCGGCATTACTAAAAAAGCAGTTTATTTACTCTAGAGCAGACTCTGTTCACTTTTGCTTCTGTTAAAGAGCATATTTGTCATGAGATGCAAAACCTACATGAACCTTCAAGAAAATATTGTTTTTTACCTCCTAAAGAAAATTTGTTGGGTTTTGTCGCTAAAAATCTTTCAATTTATGCCTATTTTTAAGTTTTAGAAGACATAAAAAATATATAACTTTTTCGAAGAGAGAAATATTCATATGTATAAAAAAAAAAGAATAATACCTAGCAGATTGTGAATGAAAATACATGAAAAATTAGCCAAAATTGGCTTTTTTTATTGTTTAATATTGAAAAACATCGCTCAGGTCAATATCAGTTTTGGCTAAAGCTACCGTGATAAGTGACTGAAACTTGTTTCTCGCTATGACTGTGTATCAGTTTCTCTAAATGTGTTTTTTTTTTTTACTTGCTTAGATATGTGTCGCACTGCCTGAACCGAAACTATAATCTTTACTACCCAGAGGAAGTCCACCAGCTTTATAACATCTGTTGAGATTTTCAGTAGTTTTTTTTTACAAGCAATTTCATGGAAAGACTTCCCAAAAACTCTACTCTGTTCTGATTCAGTTCAGGTTTTGAGAACGTCTAGGAGGGACATATGCACCCACCAAATCACAGATGTGAAACAATATGTTGTAGACTTTATGACTCAATGTCAACAGCCAGGGCTAATAGCAGCTGGCCCTGTGTTTCATGAAAGGAAAACATCGGGCCGGATGATAAGCTGTGGCCAAAGTAAACTTGGCCACCTTCTACGCTCATCAGAACCTGGGCAGCAAATCCAGACCTTCGCGACTCCACCGTTTCCTCATACAGCACCTGAGAGCTCAAGCTCCTCTGGTCCAGTTTTTCAGAACCACAGTTTGGATTTATACGACTCCCTCACCCTAGAGTTTTAGCGAATTAGCTTTATTTAGATCAAGTGCTTTGTTGATGCGATAAAAATGAAGCGTGCGATTCATTAACGTGTCATGGTTTATTGATCGATAAAAAGCAACGACTTTTGCTCAAATTTAGGGGCTGTTAATGGGATTTACTCTCTTCGGTGAATGATTCAGGTCATCCATTGTGTCACTGTCTTCTCTCTAGATGTGGAGCACAAGGAAGACGACGGGTGTGACACAATCAAGACTGAGGTAAGATTTCTGTGCTGTTGTGTCGTTCTCTGGATCAGAATAAGGGTTGAATCCTTGTTTTATGAGGTCAGAGTTGTTTAAATGACCTTTGGATGTTCTACAAAATACGGTGCGGTTTTGTTTGACTGCAATTGCCATGAATACATAAAATGCTTAACGTTCTTGCAGAGTTGTGGACAAATAACTAGTGGCACTCTTAACTTCTACACTACGTATGATGCATATCTCGAAAAGCATAGCGTGGAAAAAGACGGGAACACTGTGCCCTGCTCTCGAAAACCGAACATAGAAATGATTTATGAATTATTCTTAAATTCTCCTGCAAAGTGTTTATATCCATTGTCTGTTGTTCTGGAAATTACTGACATGCAGCCACAAGGTCTAACTTGCTTAGCATCATGTTGATTTGTTTGACTAAAGTATCAGACACCTGTTTCTAGTTGCTAACGTTAACATTAGCATCTTGTCGTGCTCACAATCTCTTGAAACATTCACAACTCAGTAGAAAAAAACCAAATATCTCTTTTATTTTTTTTGGTCGTTCACATCATTCACATGTGACATGGTTTATCTGCTGCAAAAACATGACGTCTTCTAAAAATAACATATGCAGTGACTCTCAAAAGTGAACGCAGCCATGTTTGAAGTAAAAAAAAAAGCCTGTCTGTGTTATGTGTAAAAACGAGACCATGACTGATCATTTCAAAACTGTCTCCACTTATTTAAACGTGACGTCATCAATAATTCAACTGAAAAAAAACCCAAGAAGACCACTGGGAGAAAAATAATTACAAAAAGCTGCAGCAACCTGCTTGTAAAATGTCTTCTGTTATTGTTCTGCGTTGTTGGAATTCCTTAATTCTGGCAAAGCCATTCCCAAACGTTAATTTTCCTCTCATGAAGTCATTCTTTTGTATGTTTGGACGTATTATTCACTGTTAATTAGTTGGACCAAAAAGTGAAGCCAACCTAAACACCAACCGTGTAGTTTAGATGGAAACTGCTCTTCGGTCTCGGTTGGGTCTGACAGAAATTCATTGATGAGCTCGACTCACGTTGTCCAATCAAATCTTTAGAGTTTATGTATCTGGAACCAGTTTTTTAATGTTTGCTAACAACCCTACAGTTTGAAGGCACGTTGATTCGTTTCATAAGAGTTGGATCAAACCTTCTGACTCTGAACTCGATGAAATCACAAATATACTAATATAGCAGTAACGCGGTTGGGTTCTTTACTTGAAAATATTTGACTCTGTACGCCAAACAGAACGGATGTGATGTCCCTTTTAGATTTTTTTTTTAGATAATCTAATATTAGCTCTGCTGATTTTTAGCTCCCGGTAAAACTCCAGTACTCTCAAAACTAACACCCCATGCAGCTAGAATCACAAGGAGGTACAACAAGTGCCTCCTGGAGAAAATAAATATTTGTTCATGCAAACCGCGAGCTGGTCAAAAAGAGATAAACTGCAGCTTGGAAAAACCTGCGGTGGAAAAGTTGGGACTTGTTAGTCGGAGAGCGGTGGGGTGGTCCGACTAGTTTGGTAATTTAGCATCAGTATAAACTTACACGCTCCTGGCAACTAGATATTCTCATTGGACTCAAGCCTCTACAACAAAGGAACAAACATGTTTCTTATTTAAAGATTTGTTTAGATTGACTTTCCACTCTTGTGCTCTAATACAACAGCAGAAGGTAAAGGCCTTTCCATGCAGGTTTTTAGAAAGAAATCAGTAAAATTATGCACAGCACATTCTTCAATGCTGTTTGCTTTTGACTGGAGATTGTCTGCGCCAGAAATCCAGAAACAGAAAATGGTTTCTTCTCTCTTTGAACTGATGAAAGAAATGGTACCTAATGGTGTATAGATTTGAAATATCAAATACACTTGGAAGCATCTCAGGAAAGCTTGTTCCGGTGTTTTTTTAAGTTATTAGACGCTGTGACCTCCCTTTACAAAATTAACTAGTCAAATCACCAAACTACCCATTTCAAACAGAACGTCTCTCTCATGAAACACGGCGACTGGCTAGACGCACAATTTTGCCACAGTTCTCAACGTCGACTCAAAAAAAAAAAAAACAAGTAGCTAATTTGTTTCTTTCGTACCTTAAACAGGGAGGTCGAGGCAGGCTACGAAGGGGAGTTGGTTGGGAGATCAGCCTTCGACAGAGGCCAATGCCCAGAATAACCTTCCAGGCTGGTGACCCTTATTACATTAGCAAGCGGACCAGGGAGGAGTTGATGGCCAAGTGGAAGATGGAGGTGAGTACCCTCGCTGTAAACCAGCCACCACTGACCGCAGGGTCAGAGGCCAGCGTTGACTGAAGCTAGAACCCTTGGGGAACCCATGACCAAGTGTATTTGGTGTGTCATTTGATATTTCATGAAGGTACCATTTATTTCAGTGAAATTTCCCCAGTTTGGCTTCTGCTTTTCATTGCTTTGTTCTTGTCTTTCGTACGAGCGGAGGGGGGAATTACATCCATCTGTGTGGGTCACATCTGGTTCATACTTCCCTGCTGAAAACATAAAATTTAGATTTACTCTGTTCCCTGTGCTTTTGATGTCTCACTTCAGAGCTTAGTGAATGGCAATAAAGCTGATCTCAACATGCAATGTTTCTTTTTTGTTGTTGTTGTTGTTGCTAGAGTCTGAGATGAGCTGAAGTAAACCAAGTTGAGTTGAATGAATTGAGTTAAGTTGAATTAAAACGAGTCGGAACCGAGTTCAGTCAGGTCAGTTCAGTGGGTCTGCTCTGTCTTCTCAAACACTGAATCGCTGGTTCTGGTTCTGCCGGAGGTTTCTTCTTGTTAAAGTGGAGTCTTTCCTCTCCGCTGTTGCTGCATACACTCTCAGCATGAGAGATTGCTGCAAGTAAATGACTTGAAATCAGTTTTCATAATGAGCTAGAGTTGACACTGATGTGTGACTGGTTTGAAATTACTTTTCTTATAAAATGCCTTTTACACTTTTACTTGTTTTTCTTTTGAAGTGGCTAAATTTACATGGTGTGATTTGAATTGGCACTATGTAAATAAACTGAAATCAAGACTGAGTCAAATTTGTTATCATCATCACTATTGTGTGGCCGAGTTTCATTACACTGCTGCAGATATTTCCATCTTTGTTGGCTCGTGTAGACACGCTTGTCTGTTTTTAGTTAGCGGCTTAAGAAAGCAAACAGAAATGTGTTTGCACATCAGACTGGAGCTGGAAACGGGGCAAAACAAGTTTCTCTGGCAAAACGGCGCTTCTTTCACAAAATCATCAGGCAAGTTGTGACAGAACCGTAATATTAAAGCAACAAACCACATTTATATATTCGACTGCAGCTCCTTGAAAAGCATTCGAACATTTCCGCGTTTTGCCATCTTACAGCCACAAACCCAAATGGATTTTTCGTGTAACAGATCATCACAACGTAGCATATAGTTGTACAATGGAAGAAGGGTTCCCTAAACTTCTTCCTAATAAAAATCTGAAAGTCAACTATTGTAAAATAGAGCCCACTTCTGCGCAATTTCATCTAAGTATAGATAAAGCTTTTATTGTGAAGGCCCCAGAGTTTTGTTAGAAAATATAAGTGGTTTTAGCATAATAAAATATAAATAGTTAGAAGAATACAAATACTTTTGAAAGGCTCTATATATCTACCTTTGTAGTAACTGGTTGTGTTTTGAGTATCTTTCTCTTCATTGCATGTAAACCCCTGATCTGGTAATAAAGTTTAATTAATAACAGACTATTGGACGTTAATTTGTTACCTTAAAATCCTAGAAGAAAATGTTATTAAATAACTACAGACTGGCATTAGTGAGGCTTGCAGGATTCTCAAAGCAATAACTAGATTAAGAAAAATATTAAACAGCAACACAAAATAAGGCACAAAGTTCCAGTTACTTTTAAAGATTGTTGATCAAAAGTCGTACGTAACGTTTAAATAACAACCGAAAAGGTAAATGGAAAGAAAATTGAGTGAGTGCTCCACTGTCCCAAACAATAAATTATCCCAAATCATTTGTTCCTGTGGAAAGCACAAATATAATTCTTTTATATGAGTTAAAGGAATCAACTGAATCTGTTCTGGGGGTTTTTTTCAGTTTTTTTTTTGTTTTTTTTTTGCCAGTAGCGGTCAAAGTAGGTCAGAGGTGAAAGTGTCTCCAGGGAAAAAATATTGCCAAATTAGCAGGACGTGTCAGGCCCCTGCAAACGAAACGCTCTAAAGTAAGAGTCAAGTGTATTTAAAGCGCTTTAAGGTGGATTTTCCTGAAAGTGAAGCACAGAGAGGCTTTGACTGCTACTACGCTTTTTTTTTTTTTTTTTTTTTTTTTCTTATCCGGCACTTTGCAAACTTTTATGAGATTTGCATAAATGCGGCTTTGCTTTGCCATCAAAGTCCTCTTCTTCGCTGCAGGGGATCTCGCTGTTGCGTACTCCCGCGGCACGGACAGCGTGGTGGTTTAGAGGGTTGCACTTTACTTTCTTTTTTTTCTTCTTTTTTTTTTTGTACATGTGTTACAGTGAGAAGTTCTCCTTTTCTCCCTTTTCATTTCCTTCCACTTCTCCGCACCCCTCCCCCCAGCTACCGAAGTGAACTTTGTGCTGTGGATGTGAGGGTGAAGATGAGGTTTCTGCAAATGCTCGGCCGTGCTGGCCCCCCAACATTTGCAAGTCGTGTCTAGCCAACCAGAACTGCCTTAGCAATCACCTGACCCTGAACTTCCCAGACAAAGAAATGTTCATGCCTTTTTTTTTTTCTCTTTCTTCATCCACCCCAAGTGTGGGGGTGAACAAACCTAAGCCCCACACTGGATTATGAGGTTAGCACGCTGGCATGTATGGGTATGTGGACTTGCGTTGTTTTGTTTGGTGGCACATGGCGATGGTGTGTGTTTCTGAGCAGCTTGCTCGCAGTGAGAATATGCTGACATAAGGTATTTCCGCGAGAGTTGCTGTGGACCATCTGTGCGGCATGGCTTAAAGGGAACCTGCCTCTTTAAATGTGGAAGGGAGCGCAGGCTTTTAGCCATGTTTGGGAAAAAAAGCTGCTGGCTTATGAAAAAGAAGAAAAAAAAGTTGCTCCTGTGAGAAATATATGCTGAGAAAATGTCGGAACGGCTCATTTTAGCACGTAGAAAAAGCTCGTAAGAGCAGGAGGTTTGATGAAATCAGATTTTCAAAAGGACTATTTTTAGTGCCAGCGTGACTTTTTAACTGGGACATGTTGGAGTTGTTTTGCTGCACTGATCAGAATGTGGACGATTTTTGATGTCTGTAGAGATTTGACCTGCCTGAACTGATTTTAGTCGATTCTGATTGCTCTTAAACAAAAATGAAAAAGAAACAGAACGCAGATCTCTTTTTCTCTCTCCAATGTTACTTCTGTAACCTGCTTTTAATTATTTATAGCAGAAGCTATGTTACACCGAAAGAGAGGGAAAAATAGACGGGAAGTAAGTTACCCCTGAAATGCGCCATCTTGGTAGGATACCGGTAGGATCATTGCATCGGAGCAGCATTACCACCGACATTACCAAAGTGTAAATTAGTTTTTTAAAGGCTTTTTCTGCTCTTTGGGGGAACCAATTCAGTTTCAAGCAATTGAAAATAGTTAACAAATCATTTGTGTTTACCGACAGCTATACTTTGAGGATGAGGATGATGTGACTGCGTGTGACGATGATGACATGAGGCCCGAGTTTCTCTTTAACCTCCTTCTCTTTTACTTGTTATGTGTGATGCCTAATAGCAACCAATTTGAATGTAAATTTACATGTAAATGTACGGTTTGTTAAGGTCGAGTGATTGTAGCAGTAATTGCATTGAAAACCTCCTATCTTGACAAAGAGCAAAACAATTCTGCTTGTGTACGCTCGCTACACAGTGCAGGCGTATTTGCTGTAATGGTTTCAGCCTTTCTGTTATCTGCCAGACGTTTTGCTCTCTCTCTCCGCCTGCATAAACCACAGATGTAGTAAAATGACGTTCCTTTTTTAGTATCTGCTTACATCACTGCGCTTTCCTCCGACTTGATATTAAATACCTCACTGATACCTAAATAAGTCATTTTAAGTCGTCCTTCCTCAGTAACAACTTGAACAACGAAGAGTGTTTTCAGCATTACCTCTTTATATTTAGGTACGGTGTGTTCACTGATTGGATAAACAATGGATTTTTTGATTTTCTGACCTGCTTGCTTCAAGTCAGGGACTATCAAACAGAACATTAGGTGCCTTTGTGCTTTTTATTGATAGTTTCCACTTTGCTAAGCAGAGGAGTTAAGGTCTTTTAACTTCAGGCATATCTCAGTGTGTGAGCCATCAAACAGTTACGCCAACAGTCCTCGCCGGGTATTTCCTGCTTGCTGTGCATGAGAAACTGCAGAGGTTGAAAGCTTTGTGTTGTTTTAAAGTCTCAGTGGTAGGTTGAGGAAAAAATGCAAACTGAAAGCTAAATTTACTCCTCTTTTTTCTTTTACAATACAAATGATCAGGAGGCTTTCGTTATGATCCTACTGTACATGTTCTTCGACCTCAATTTAAGTTTGTGAAAAATATTATTAATAAAGTTATGCTATATTCGTTTTACTTGCAGAGGAGACTATTTGTATCCTAGCAACCGCTCCTGTGAGTCTCTGACTCTTTAAGATTGAAAGTTTCCCTTATAAAGTTAACAGCCTTAATAAACAACTGATGTTTAGCCGTTTACTGTAACTGTGGCGCTAATTTGAGCATTACAGGTCACATTATAGGCGCTAAGTATTATTTCCACCTATACGTTGAGACCGGTGTGTGTGTGTGTTCTGGGTGTTTTCTGCCTCCCATTGCACTCCGTCACCCTATAAGCCCTCGGGGTATCATGCTGCACGGCGTCTGAGTCAGGTGATCCGCGGTTGTGCAACCAACATGTCTCTACACCCTGCCAGAGAATCTGCGCAGCTTCTGTTCGAAACAAAGGCCCGTATCGCAGTCCTCCATATCAAACTTTTGGGTTCTAACGAGGAAGACGTGCCAGTTTTGTTGTGCTTTGCAGCACTGGGGCCTGCAAACACAGCGCAGCGCATGTGCTGCTCGTCTCCAGCGCTGTTCTGACAGGAGGCGTAAAGCAGTGGTGTTTCTGAGGTGTCGGTGACAGACAGGCATGTGTAAATGATAAAGACCGCATTGTGTTATCTCCTCTACCTCCTTTTCTATTTGCCCCTTTTTTTAGACTTGGAGGGCCTGTCTCGCTCATAAAGCGGCACACACACTGTGAGGCCCTCAAAAGGGGGCATTTACCACTGAGAAGAAGTCCAGAGACAAATATCTGCTTCTTATAGCCACTATACTGTGTGTTCTCCCACAAATTGTGTGTACAGTGTCACTAACTGGGTTTCCAGTGCAGATGCATGCAAAACTTTGCCGATATTCCCCTGACCGCAACTTCGTAATTGCGGTGTTCCCGTTAAATAAGGAACGCAATTAAAGTCACATGTGAACATGTTTGCTTGTTGGATAAATCGTTAAAAAAAAAACATGCAGCGACATCATCCTCGTTCAGGGTTTTTTTCCACCAGTAGTGTTACCTGGTTTTGACCACATGACTTGTGTGATGTGAAAAAAGTGTTTCCATTGCAGTTTTTGCGAAACCCATAAATTGGCTTAATGGAAACACGTCGATTTTGAAAAAAACTTTTGTTTTTCACTCGGATGAGGAGGTTTGTTTTTTTTTTTTGGCCGTATAAAAAATTTAATTTCGCAAAACTCTCTGATTTTAATTGTGTTTTACATTTCATGGAAACAGAGCAATAGGGAAATTGTGTTGTTGTTGTTTTTTTACATTAGCATTAGTATTAGTATTGACAAAGTTTTTCGCACATTTGAAATTGAAGCACAAAAAGATTTTCATCAAAAAACGTGAAGTTTTTCGAAATTTCCGTGGTTCCATTTAGCAAAATTGATTTTCGTCACTCCAATTGGCATAATTGTAAAGTTAGTGGAAACAGAACTACTTTCTAATGGACTTTGGGGAGAAGAAATCTCAGAGAGAGAGAGAGAGAGAGAGTATTATGCTAAGCGAGCTAAAAAAATCACCCATCACCAGTATCACCCAGTAAGCGTCAACAATTTGCCAGGAATGATTGCAGATTCTGCTTCTGATTTCTTCTTCCAAGCTAGCTGCCATGTGTTCGTTTTTGTAGTTTTTTAAATCTTTTTAACCACCTGGAACTTCAGATCCAAGCAGGACTCGGAGCAGCGACTCCGGTTTGCTTGTGTCAGAGCCAAGAGGCCCATCACGTACGGCCGAGGGCTCTGAACCACTCACCCAGCGCTACAGCACAGATATTTATAAACCCCAGCCGAGCTTCTTGATTGAAGAGCACATGTTTCTACTCTTCTGAGGCAAACCCCTCCCCACTCACCCAAGGCACCCTGTCCTCTTAAAGGCACTATTGTTTACGAGTCACACTGGGGAAGAAGACGAGAAGCGGATCCCAGTGTACTCTCTCTCTCTTCCCGGCCGTGCCACCTCTGGAGATTGATGCCATGTGAATCCTGAGAAACTGAAATACTCTGGAGGGAAATAAGCACAGCTGTGCAGCGGCGCTCTCGCGTGAAGCGCATAGTATGATCGGCACGTGTTGACATGCGCGGATCTGTGCGCACGTAGAGGAAATGGAGACCGCGAGCAGAAAGTGGACATGCCTGTCCGTTTGGATCCAACGGCGCATTTGTTTGAGAAAGAGACATCAGAACGGGCGCAGCTGTTGAGGATTTGCTGCCAGAGGCTTTAGTCTCGCCTGCGCCTTGTCCTCTCTGATTGACCCACTGACTCAATGTCACGGACTCCAGGCTTACTGAACTCCATTCCGGGACTCAACACGGCCTCTACATACGCTGCTTGTGTTAATGTCTCTACCGGCTTGAAACATCTGGTGATCGCTAAGTAGCTCCACCTTAGTCAGACTGGATGGAGAGCAACTGTGAAGATCAGTTTTCAAGTCTTACCAGAGATCCCCAGCTCAATTTGGGTGAAAGGTGAAAGTCTTCCCCGGTCTCAGGTGTTTTGCAGATTTAAACAGATTTACTTCCATTCAGCTCGATCCAAACCGAGTACAAGATGTTCAAGTTGATGTGACAACATGGTAAAAAAACCAAAATGTAACCAAGCAGTTATTTGTCTAGTTTCTATTGCAAATATCTTAGTTACCCTGAAATAAGACAACATTCACTTATAAGTAACTTTTTAGAATTTGTTTAAAGTCAGAAACTCCTTAATATTGAACTTATAATTTTTAACGTAATATATTCCAGTGGAGCTAGTATTTTTCTTTAATCAATATTAAGGAATGATTGACTTAAAGCAAGCTACAGCTTGCTGAAAAGTCACTTTTAAGTTAGTTTATTCATATGTCGTTGTACTAATTTGCACTAAAAACCAGACAAAAAACTTACTTGGTAAGATTTTGTGTGTTTTGTGGGCGACTGTGGCTCTTTGGTAGAGTAGTCGTCTTGCGATCGGAAGGTTGTAGGTTCGATTCCAGCTTCCTTCTGCCACATGTCGATGTGGCAGAAGGCACTTAACCCCAAATTGCCTACCGATCTGCGTATCGGTGTATAAATGTGTGTGTGTGTGTGTGTTTGTGAGTGTGACTGGGTGAATGTGACTCTAGTGTAAAGCGCTTTGAGTGGTCAAAATGACTGGAAAAGCGCTATATAAGTTCAGTCCATTTACGCCAAGTTTGACTTCCTATGACTTTCTTTCAGCTTTGGCTTTTCAAAGCAAATAACACCAGATCTGTCGAGCCTATGACTAATATCTGAGTCTTCCACCTGATCTTGATTGATCTGTGGATCTCTGCAGCTCCTCCAAGTTACAATGAGCCTCTTGGCCACTTCTCTGAGTCTATTAATAGGGGTGTACCAATAAATCGGCCCTGATTTCCTTAATTTCTTAAGATCGGTGCTCTTTTCTACCTCAACAAAAGTCTGAAAATCAGCCACTGTCGTCTTTTTACTCTACCACGAGGGAGGTTTGACTGACAAGTCGGCTCACCAGGTCATGTCTGCACATTTGCAGTTAACAATAGTCACCCCACTGCTACTGCATTTCAGAAAAAATAAAAAATCGGTATCGGCCAAAATCAGAATCGTCAGGTCAGGCTTTTTAAAGATCAGCCAGAACACTGCAATCGGTGCAGCCCTATCTATCGGCCTTGTCTTGTCAGGGTTGGGGTTGTGCCACGCTCTTTGCTTTTTTTAACCAGTGCTGTGTGAAGATATCCGATGTTTGGTGCTTTAAACTCATGACTGCGTCCCAGGCCCGGTCGACGTGTTCTCTGCTCTTCATTGTGCTGTTTGAGCTCTAATGTTCCCGAGCAATACTCCGTGACCTTTGCAGAACAGCCGCTTTTATAAATACCACACTTAAAAACCATAAAACCTTTTTTTTCCTTCCACTTCACAATTATGCACTACATCCACTGCGCTCCCCTAAAAGTTTTATTATCCTGGTCTGGTCACCCCTATGAATTTTTTTTTTCCCGTGGGCGTACTGACTACATTGTGTTGGGGCTATTACATAAGATCCCATTAAAGTGAAAAAAAGTGGAAGTAGTTCTAAGGGTATGAATACTTTTACAAGGAACAGTAAGATCCTGTTTACAAGGCCTTTCAGACTCCGGCTCGCCATCGGCTTTGCCGTGAGGAGGTCCGTTGCTCGTGTTGTGCTGCCAAGTTCAATAGCTGCGCTATTGAACTATTGAGCAGAGACAACTCCTCTGTTGTCTCTGGGTTTTGTTATTTGTTGTTGTTTTTTTGTTTGTTTTTTTTAGGCAGAGAAAAGAGCCAAGCTAATGTCGGAGATCAACATAATGAAGGACCTGGAGAAGAACGACGCAGAGAGCCGGACAGAGGAGCTCCCAATAACCAAACACCCGCAGCCTTCAAAGCAACAACCTCAGCCTCAGCCACACAGCCAGCCTCTGCCGCAGCCTCAGTATCAGCAGCAATCGCAGCCGCCTCTGCCGCAGCAACAGCAGCAGCAGCAGCAGCAACACAAGCAGCCGCCTCAACAGCAGCAACCTACTGACCCGGCTTCTCCCACTGTGGCCACCACTCCGGAGCCTGTCGCCATCGGAGGAGAGGAAAAAACTTCCCAAAAGTCTTCGGACACTGAGCCCGAGTATGAGGTAACGCTCTGCAGAGGCACGACTTTGCTCTGGTTGCTCTGGTGGTTTTTTGGAAGCTATAACATGTAAGGACTTCTATATTAAGGGTGAATGTGAGTTTAGAATCTCTTTGTCTTGTCAAAGCAGTTGTATGTTTCAGGTGGGGTGTCTTAAAAGCTTACTAACACACACAATAATGTGCCCTGCGGAATAAGCAACACATAAAACGACACTCCTTGTGCTTTACACCGGCATCAATCTATTACTTATTTAATCTTTGACCTCGGTACAATTTTAACTTGACAACTAATGTTTGACATGTAGATTCATAACACGGTTTCCCAATATTATTAACAAAACTCAGACTCTGAATGTTGGGGAGTAAATGCCTATTTGTACTTCTATTGGGGTGAATACTGAACTTGAGCAATTTCCAGAACAATAAAAAGCAACCTACCACTTTTCTGCACACACAATCAAATTTGAATACATTAGCATATAATTGGATCTAATTCCCCAAATGCGGAAATGCAGTGTTATAGACAGAATAGTCATTAGTAGGCCTGTCAAAATAAACAATAAATCAATTAATCGCAGGATCAATTAAAACAAGTTGAATCATTTTCATTTGCTTGAAACTGGATGATAAAAGTCTTCAATCTGGTTTTGGTCTTTATCCTGTTTTTTGAAGGACAGTTTTGTTTACAAAGACTTCTTAATTCATTTTATTTGTTTTTTCTGTTGTTTATTGAGATATTTAAAGTCCTAGTGTTAAATGTTCACTAAAATGTAAAGTTTATTAATCTTTGAGAATGTGATCTTGCATTATTAGGCGACAATATTATCATTTATCGCAATAACTTCTGGGGCGACTTATCGTCCAGTAAAATTTTTGATTGAGACAGGTCTAATCTATTATTAACTTGGTGTGGAGATGAAATGCTTGTGACTGCATAACTGCATAATTATACATATTACAAAAGCATCTCATTGTACTTTAGGAACTAATCCAACCAGCATGTGGCTCCAGCCTGTTATCCATTGAAAACATTCAGCAATAAATGCTGATTAACTTCCTTTTTCATCAGAACCGCAGGAGTTTCTTTCATTAGCTCCCAAAACGTAGTTAATGCATTAAAAGTGATGAGAATAAGTCTAAGCATAAAAGTTCTACAGCGTGTACAAAATATTGATAACCACCTCTCACAGGTAAGAGCTGGGAAAATGTTGTAGCATTTGCGATAAGACGCCAACATGGCCGGCTTTTCGCCTCTGAACGTTTAATAACGAGAACCGGATCTCAAAGAGATCAGGAAGAGATCATCTTATCCAGATGAATTACTGCTTCACAATTCGGGCACCATATGGAGATACATGTACAGTTGACCAATAAAATAAATTGAGTATAATTAGTATTAGCTAAAAGTTCTAAGGAACAATTCTTGAGTGGTCTGTAAAGTTCAACATAATTTGTTTTTGCATGAAGTTTATATTTACTGAGATGACAGCTCATTGTAAACAATTTGTTCATATACAGTACCCAAAAAAATGCTGCATAGTTTCTCTGTGTTCTTGGGTATTTTGGTTAAAATTGTTTCTCTTTCTTTTTTATGCAACAGATAGTTTCCTCCCCAGCCCTCCAAAGTAGAAAATAAGCTGTTTGGAAACGCTCAGCTGCGCTCAGAAGTTAATACGGAGTGGATGATTTGTGTTGTCTTCTGGCTGCAGGACGGCCGTGGTTTTGGCATCGGCGAGCTGGTTTGGGGGAAGCTGCGAGGATTTTCTTGGTGGCCGGGCCGCATCGTATCCTGGTCTGTGACGGGCCGGAGCAGAGCCGCCGAGGGAACCAGATGGGTCATGTGGTTTGGAGACGGGAAATTCTCAGTGGTGAGTGTTCGGGGCCAACGGTAATATTTCTGTCAGGTGATTTTTTCCTTTGGCATTTCAAGCAAAACTGTCTTCTGTTTCAGTGATAACCACAAGGGTTTGTTGTTTTTTTTTTTTCCGTGTATTTATTCGTGCATCTGGTTGCTCCTTTGAAATTTAATATCCAGGCAATTTGTGGTATTGCAGCGTCAAAAAGTTTATTTTTTGTGTATGTTTACAGGTATGTGTAGAGAAACTTCTGCCTTTAAGTTCATTTAATAATGCCTTTCACCAACCAACTTACAACAAACAGCCCATGTACAAGAAAGCAATCTACGAAGTGTTACAGGTGAGAGCTTCTGAACTGTATTTTGATGCTTCACTTATGGCTGGACAATATGGCAAAAACAACGTATCATAATTTAAACTTGTCATATTGGTTGATAGAAATAATTAACTTTTTTTGTTTTAAATATCTGAAATGCGGCCAATCTACAGAGATGACCCTTCCTGCTTTATCCCAAAATTTCTCTCCACGTTGTTGTTTTTTATTTTTAAGCTGTACAGGCTTGGTGTTGCTCAAGTTACTCAACAGGTTGTTGCTAGGTAACCAAAGAGTGAACGAGGTAGTTGATGCCATCAGCTTTTTCTAGCCAGCCATGAGAGATTGAGCAGCTAATGAACGACCTAGAAATGCTCTGCGTTTCTGTTTTGGATTTCAGTGAAATTGTTTATCACAGGTGTTTTCTACTGATATTGATTATGTGTCTATCACGATGTATATTGTTATTGATTTATTCTCTAGTTCTTGTTTCACTCTATCATATTGTTGGTATATTTTAAACAAGAGGTTCACCAATCAGTTTCCTGTCTTCATTTTTTCTTTTTTTTTTTACCAATAAAGACCAATAAAGATAACCAATACAGAAGATCTAAGGATGGCATTTAACATCTTTTCTTAGCCTTCTTACACTGAATACTCGTTATTTATATTAGAAGGTGATGCTATCTGTACAATAGCAGTTACTGTAAATATAATACACTTACTAAATTGAATCTAAGTTAAATGAATAGAAAACTGGTACTCCTTAGCATCTAGAAAGATTAGCGTTAGCGATGCTAATGGAGTGTACTCTCTTGAGCATCCAGGATTGTTAATGCCAATAAAAATCACCACATCTTTCTTTCCAAATGATAAATGACCTATTTTAGCCAACCATATGTTGGTTTTAAAAGGCTATGAAGCTACTATACATCTTGCTATTAGGTATCCACAGCTCACTCGATTAGCCAACACTTTTAAGTCAGAAACATCCTGTATGCCTCTTAATTTATAGTTCCACTCAGTTTGTTTTTCCTCTGCCGATGAAGCTGGATTAAAATATTTGCCACATGTGTGCAGGTGGCTAGTAGCCGGGCAGGGAAAGCCTTCATAGCCTGCCCCGACAGCGATGAAAGTGAAACCTCCAAATCAGTGGACATGTTAAACAAGGAGATGATTGAGTGGGCGATGACCGGGTTTCAGCCCACTGGACCTAAGGGCTTAGAGCCTCCTGAAGGTAAGAAAGTGACACCTTTGACCCCGTGGGAGCAGGGACGGCCGAACTCACTCAAAATCATTTCTATAATTTTCACTTTGCCTCGACTTGCTAGAGGAGCGTAACTCCGAGGTTTACCCCGAGATGTGGGTGGAGCCCGAAGCGGCGGCCTACACGCCCCCCCCAGCCAAAAAGCCTCGCAAAAGCACGGTGGAGAAACCGAAAGTCAAGGACATCATCGATGAGAGGACACGAGGTGAGGGGGCCCCCGTCCGTTTGTTAGCCTGTGAACTCCTCATTCTGTTGACGAGAGGTTAATGATTGTAGAAATCAGACAGGAAACGGGGTCAAGTTGCTGCATATTACAGTGTCACCTACAGTTAGGACACAACTACATTCTGGGTCTTAACCGTGACAGAGCAGCAGAGCCGTATTGACTTAGTTAAACAATCAAAGAGCTACACATTAAAATAAAACATGGGCAAAATATGCTTCCTGTCACACATCTATTTATCTATTTTTAGTTCATGATCAGAGAAAGGCTTGCTCTACCTTCCGTGTACGAGTGGATGCAGCTATGTTTGCTTGATTTGTAGATGGTTGTTCACTTTGTAAATGTGTTCTTTCCAGCATTATCTTTTAGCCTTTTAGCTTGTAGTGTTTTTGTTGTTGTTGGGGAGAGATGCACCAATCAGTTTCACAGACAATTTCAGTTCCACTGTTTGTCAAGCTTTGATCTGACAGTATCAATTTGAACCGATTCTTCTTTAAGATAGGAGTCAGTATGATTTTTCTATTCTATTTATTTGAGCAGTTATTAATATTTGTAGCAGAGGTAAATGCCACGTTTTGAGTTGTGCGTGAAAGAATAGGACTGTTATTTGAAAGCTGAGATATTGAAACTGGATGATGAAAGTCTTCAATCTGGTGTTTTGGTCTTTAACTATGCCTTTTTTTGAAGGACAGTTTTGTTTACAAAGACTTCATAATTCATTTTATTTGTTTTTTCTGTTTATTCAGATATTTAAAGTTTAAATGTTCACTAAAATTGAAAGTTTATTCATCTTTGAGATTAATAAACCAGAATTTGCTTCTGGGTGGAGACCCACAATGCTTCAAAATATGTACACAAACATCATCTTTTAGATTTTTTTTTTCTCAGTTTTACTCACTATTCAATCATTTTAACATTTATTTAGCATAAAATCAGCCTCATACCTTCTGATTTTAGTGGCCACGAGTTCTTAGGGTTATTTTTTTGAAGCAGTGGACGGTTTCTTTGACTTTTTAAATGATTGACTGAAGGCGCTTTGGAGTCCTCTGGACTTGATAAAGAGCTCACATTATATATGGCCATTTACCATATGTGATGTGAGCATAAAGTAGGAACATTGGGGGGGGGTTGTAACAATTTCAGCAACATTTATTCATTCATTTCCTCTTTTCTGTCACAGAGCGACTTGTTTATGAAGTGAGACAAAAGTGCCGCAGCTTGGAGGGTAAGTTGGGCTCACACATGCTCTCCAGATGCGTTCAGTCATTTCTCACTGTCGTTAAGAAGCAATCTAATCAGAATCTATGCAACTGTTCCCATAAAACACTAAAGGCAACACGATTATGTATGTTCCTACCCCCCTTCATGAACGTCCCAACTAACCTGAGTCACAGCTTATTAGATATTTTCACTCAAGTCTTCATCACCGCCTCTCGTCTTCCTCCAGACATCTGCATCTCTTGTGGAAGTCTGAACGTGAGCCTGGAGCACCCGCTGTTCGCTGGAGGAATGTGCCAGAGCTGCAAGGTGATGCGCTGCCCACCGAACGCCTTTACCGTTTTTGAAAACAGCAAAAGTCTTTAAGTTTTTTTTTGTTTTTTTTTTTTAAATGTCTCACTGCTTCTATTCGGCTCTTTCTGTGTGCTTTGCAGAACTGCTTCCTGGAATGTGCGTACCAATACGACGATGACGGTTATCAGTCGTACTGCACTATTTGCTGCGGCGGACGTGAGGTGCTCATGTGTGGAAACAACAACTGTTGCAGGTGAGGGTTTGATTCCCTGATGCGACGAGCTTACATTGCGACCGCCTCGTCTTCAGTTGGGCACGTTCGACCTTGTTGGCCTCCTTTGTGGGGCGTTTAGAGGTAATTAGAGTCTAGAAATTTGAGTCTGGAGAAGTACAGAAGTAAAGATGTGTCGGAAACCTCGAGCACCACTGGGTTACACGAACTGAAATACTTTGAGCTGAAGGGAAATTATATTGCTAACATCTCTAGAAGATATAGAAGTTTTAGTTTTCTCTTCTTTTAGGAAGTTTCATTAAAAAGCTGTGATGCTCGTCACACGTGCAGGCAGCTTTGCCAGAAAATAAATTCGCTTCAATTTTTTGTTTTGTTGTTTTCTCATTAAGGACTAGTAAGAACATTTGTCTTACTATTTGTCTGACCATTCAGAAGTCAGATCTGGTGAAACCAGAACCAGTCTCCGCATCTAAAATGAGGACTTAGAACGAACTAGTAAAGATTCACCTCAGGTTATTTTCTGTTGAGACATCCCCTCAGGGTTGTGAATATAGGACAACTAAATCAAAAGTCCTTCCTCACATGAAGAACAACGGTTTGTCTTAAAGCTTCAGCTTAAAACATTACAAGATTTTCTTTGAACGATGTGAAGCATAGACCAAAACACCTCTTAACTAGACATGCCTCACTTTTTACAATCTCTACACAGGACTTGCAACCTCAAACCAGCATAGACAGGTCAGAGAAACTGAAATAAACTCATCAAGCCCAGTGATGCTTTTCATTAAAAATGGTGTAGTCCAACCCTCGCACATCCAGGGTTTTGCAAAAGTATTCCAACCCTTCTGAATTGTTCACATTTTATTGTTTTTTTTTTTTTTATCAAAGTGGTGTTTGATTGTAATTCTGAAAAAAATGTAATGCGTTTGCTTTATGCCCTTTTTAATTTGACACCCATTGATAAAATCCTTCAAAGGTCACCTCTGTGCACTTTGATGTGCGGATAACATCTGTTCAGATTTGTATGTGCAAGACACACAGTGTATTTTGAACTTGCTACAGTTTTAATGGAGAATGTCCTTGAGCTCTGTGACATAATCTTTGGATGAATCGACCGTTTATTATTTGTAATAAATCCAACACAGATAGTGGCGTTATTCGTCACAAAGAGCTCGCTGTAGTCATCGCGAATGTCATAACACTGATGTCAGGCTTCATCCTGGAGGTCAGGCTCAGGAACGACTGATGGCAAATATTACATCATGCGTGTTTTTTCAGTTGGAAGCCTCAAAGAAAGATCAGCCGAAGTAACCTGGCGCAGTAATCACAAGAAAACAAACGTCGAAAAATACCACTGAGAGCAACACACGGAGTGTTGTCAGACGTACGACGGCCTAATCAGCGCACAAGGCTGTTCTTTGTGTTAACACGACGGCATGCGACATTTCGATGATAAGTCGCTGCTTGTCAGGCCGGGCTTTTGGCTGGAAACTTGATGCTCCAGCAGCCTGACCTCTGACCTCTGGATGAAGCTGAAGTGAAAAATGAGCCTAATCTATTTAACAAGGTATAAAATATTCTGTGGCAAATTAATCCCACCGGGAGACATGATTTGAACTAGGAACGCAAGTTAGCGATTAATTAGTTCATTTAAAGTTGATTGAGCTTATCGATTGACGAATGATTAATTGGTCAGCGGCCAAACCTCAGTTTTCTTTTCCATCAAGAAGGACCATCGTCTTTCCATAATGTGAAGGGCAATTTTTTTTTTAACAAGATACTAAATTTAAAAATATATAAAAATGCTAACATTATTTTGTCTCTTAAATACTGACTGAATAAACAGAATATCATGGTTTTCTCACATTATATATTTATAAGATATAACAAAACGGGAAGTTGCTCAATGGAAAAATGAATGATGAAAAGGATAAAATATGTGAAACACTTAATTCCCCATTAACAGAGAGATCTTTACGGAAGTACCGTCTGTCGTTGCTCTAAAAGAAAGGTTAAAACTTCGCTGTCCTGACTTTGAGGTTCACGACCGACCTCAAAATCAGCCTTGCGTATTGGCATCATATTTCTTTTTCATCACGTCACATTTTTCCTGTTATCCTCTCTCCTCTCTCTTATCACCACGTCCTCGCCTTTGTAGCGCTTCAGTAATTTTTAAATTAGAAGTTGACGCCTCTCACCTGAATGAGCGTCATTAACGTGAAACTTAAGGAGCTTATCGAGTGTTTTTATTTCAAAACAGAGCCTAATAAAGTCAGTTTTTCATCCCACACCGAACTTTGTTTGGACTGTTTTTCTTTCTCTATCAACTTGCTCCGCTTAAGGATAACCAGCGGCGCCCTCTGCTGGATGGCGGCCGAACTACAACACTAAAAGAAGGTCCAAGCGGACGTTATTAGTTAATCTATTGGAGCTAATTTTAATCTAATAAACAATTAATAAACAGTTAACCGTAAGTCGATTAATTGTTTGCGTCCCTACTTTGAACACTGAAAGTTTGAAATCCTGCTTCAGCCAAAGCGATTTAGCACTCGCTGTGTTAACGCCGTTGGATCTCTGTGTTCAGGTGTTTCTGTGTGGAATGTGTAGACCTCCTCGTCGGTCAAGGAGCCGCCCACGCTGCCATCAAAGAGGACCCGTGGAACTGCTTCATGTGCAGTCCGAAGGGCGTGTTTGGCCTTCTGGAGCGCCGCTCAGACTGGCCCGACCATCTGCAGCTCTTCTTCGCAAATAATCATGACCAAGATTTTGTGAGTAGTAGTAGCAAGTGCCTTGCAGAGGAGTCTCTCTGTGGCCTCCCTGTCTGACTTTCCTTCCAATGTGTCAATTTCAGGATCCACCAAAGCTTTACCCTCCAGTCCTGGTGGAGAAGAGGAGGCCCATTCGTGTTCTGTCGCTGTTTGATGGCATAGCAACAGGTTGGACATCTTCTTCTCTTTTGCCACGGTCTATAGCACAGGTGTCAAACTTCAGTCCTGGAGGGCCACTGCCCTGCAACTTTTAGATGTGCCTCTGCTTCAGCAATCCTTGTTTCCGTCAAATAATTTTTAAAGTTTGAAATGAACTGATGCTTGGGACTTACCTGCTCTTAGTTGGTTTGATTAAATGTTGATGGATTCGTTGTTTATTGCGCTCTCCACAGGACTGCTGGTGTTAAAAGAACTTGGCATCCAAGTGGATCGCTACGTAGCGTCTGAGGTGTGTGAAGACTCAATCACAGTGGGCATGGTCCGACATCAGGGGCGGATCATGTACGTTGGGGATGTGAGGAGTGTCACACGCAAACATGTAAGTGAAGAGGCTTTACTTTGGGGGCGCGGGGGACTTGATGAGTTTAAACTCCATCACCAGTCAAAAGTATTTGCACTGCATTGGTAGAGCACCTTAACGTTTCATATTCTGTCTGTATTTGCTCATGGTTATTTTTCTCCCTTTGTATGACTTTGCGTCGTGTCTTTGGACAGATTCAGGAGTGGGGTCCGTTTGACCTCGTCATTGGTGGAAGTCCCTGCAACGACCTCTCGATAGTCAATCCTGCTCGGAAGGGCGTTTATGGTATGTTCACGCAACTTCTCTTTTTACATTCCCCTGTCGTGTTTTACAAATCTCTCTGCTCCAGATGCGAAACACAAGACTGTTCCTCAATGTGGCGACTGTTTTTGCCCCACAGGAGGCAGCGGCCGCCTCTTCTTTGAGTTCTACCGGCTGCTCCACGAGGCTCGGCCGAAGGAAGGAGACGACAGACCGTTCTTCTGGCTCTTTGAAAACGTTGTTGCGATGGGTGTGAGCGACAAGAGGGACATCTCTCGCTTTTTAGAGGTTAGCTCCTACAGTTTTGGAGGACTGTCTGCGAGTTAAACATATAAAACTAGACAGTACACCTCCTCTTAATTACACTTTTAATACATAAAATGATCTGCCTCAAGTTATAAGTGGGTAAACTGTATTTTAACAGGGCACCAAATGATTACTGGGTTATGACTGCCCCCTTGTGGTGATTTCTTGTTGAGGAATTATAAGTTGCATTTTTCTTATAATATATCACTGCATTTTAAACACCTGCTTATCTGTCAACTTTACACTATTTGTACTTCAAAACAATTTAATTCCTCCGATTTGGACGTCTCTTTAAGAGCTGCGATATAAGAAGAAATAAGAACATTATTCCAATTTTTTGTTGTTTGTAAATTTTGATTTTATGTCATTATATTTTATAGATTATTATGCCCTACACAAAATGACTTACCCTAGCCTGGCTTTTAAAAGCAAATTATGTTAAATTAAAGTAAATTAGTTGGCACAACTCAGCAGATGCAGCTTCTCTTCTGTTTTTCGCAGATTTTTCTTTCATTTTAATTGACACACACACAAAAAAGAAAAACTCCACTGTGTTTTACTGGAAACAAAAGCTGTACTGGTATCCATCAGATTAAACCTTGCTGTTCAATCTTCCTTGTCTTTAATCACAGTGTAATCCAGTTATGATTGATGCCAAGGAGGTGTCTGCTGCCCACCGCGCCCGTTACTTTTGGGGTAACCTCCCTGGCATGAACAGGTTAGTGGTTGGACTGTCAGAAAGGAGCATCAAAAATAAACAAACTCTCTCAGCCTTCGTAGATATATCTATCTCTGGAGTGTTTTAGTAGGAGATTCTCCATCAAACTAAACCTTTCAACTATAGCTCATCTGATTGTAAACGGCTCCCATTCGTTTCTCCTCTTCAGACCTCTGTCGGCCATGTGCTCCGACAGGCTGGACCTCCAGGACTGTTTGGAGCACGGCAGAACGGCAAAGGTATGAACATCAACCAGTTCACAGAAATCCATTAGAAAATCATGTAAACTAAAAACAAATGTCGCCAATATAAACCATTCCTTATTTATTTCTGCTACTACATGCTGTAAATTGTGGTGGCTATATAGTAAATGTGTAGAAAAGGCCAATTTATGAATTTATGCTGTGATAATAATCTTACTTAGAATATATCTTTTACATTTTAAGAATTTCAGTGGGGTAGAAAAACTCCTTCACATTAGAAAATACTAAGCTAATTACTAAATCATTAATTCGGTGTCAAACATCTACACCTTGTACAACAGCTCTTAGTCTGTATCTGTTAAATTTGACGATGAGTTCTTAGTTTGAGAGGTTTCACCAGGTTTTTATTAAATGTATGCGTTTTAAAAAGGTACCCGAGGCATTTGGAAGAGAATCGGACCGACAGCATCACAGATCCTCCACTGTATCTTACATTGGAAACGATCCACTACTCAACAGCTTCATGCCTTATTTCAAATCCAGACACACACAATTCAATTAATGAATTTAGTCGATTTAAAGCGTAGATTTTTCTAAAGTTTCCATTGAGAGATTACGTTAAGACACTAAAAACTGGTTCATTTTAGAGCTTTCTAAACTCTAAAACAAACCCTCTTTATAGGTGCCATCAAATTAGGCCCGTGCTGCATTTGGTGCTCAGCTATCCAGGAGAATTTTGAAGCTAAACATGGTTTCTGAACATTAGCAAATGTTTCCTTGATTCGGGAATACACAAATTTCCACATTCTCTGCTCCAATCTTGTAATCTGTGCCAAGAAGTTTTGAGAAATACCGCTAATTTAAGATATTTCTTAAACAAGAGAAACATTATTTATTACAAGAATTATAGCTTAGTTACTATTTAAAATAATAAAAACATTATTTTTAGTCATGTTTTTTTTTTTTTTCAGTTTGAGAAGGTGAGGACCATCACCACCAGGTCTAACTCCATCAAGCAAGGGAAGGACCAGCATTATCCCGTCTATATGAATGAAAAAGAAGACATCCTCTGGTGCCCTGAGATGGAAAGGTATGGAAGATTTTTATGAAATAAGAATCCGTGTACTTTTTAGGCTCTTTGAAATGGGCCTCTGTCCCTTTAAGAAGTTCCTATTCCTTCTAAGACTCCATATGGAGCAAATCGTCACAACACAAAATCCTACGTTAAGCTGTCTACAACCACTCGGATGTGCAGTTTCACCAAGTGCTCACTAACCTGGTGGAGTTGTGTGGGACTGGGGCTAATAGGCGGCGCTTTGTGACGGAGCAAACATTTTGCACCACCAAATGGCTGTTAATAGGTAAGCTAAAAATCATGGGATCTGAAATGGTTCCCTGTGGTACACCAGTTTTTCTTTGTTGTTGTTTTGTTTTGGGGGTTTTTTCCCAAGATCTAACGTTATCACTTAAAATGCATTTCTCAACCTCATTTAGATTTGATTCAAACTGTGACAATGACTTCCCAGACAAACTATAATTTGAGGGCTTTCGAGGTTAAGATGATCGTCTTGTCTTTTGCTTTTAGATTTCTCCGTCTCATCCTGTTCGCTTGTGGTTTCTCTCGTCAGGGTATTCGGCTTCCCAGTCCACTATACAGACGTTTCCAACATGAGCCGACTGGCGAGGCAGAGGCTCCTGGGCCGAGCGTGGAGCGTCCCCGTCATCCGCCACCTGTTTGCACCACTTAAAGATTACTTTGCCTGTGTTTGAGGAGCGAGACGTTGCCTTTCAGGCTATTTAGGAACTAGAAATAATAAGAGCCTTGATTCTCAGATTATACTTATACGTACAGTACAGACCAAAGGTTTGGACACACCTTTTAATTCAATGAGTTTCCTTTATTTTCATGACTATTGACATTGTAGATTCACACTGAAGGCATCAAAACTATGAATAACACATGTGGAAATATACACTAAACAAAAAAGTGTAAAACAACTGAAAATACCCCTTATATTCTAGTTTCTTCAAAGCAACCTTTTGCTGTGATTACTGCTTTGCACACACTCTGCATTTTCTTGATGAGCTTCAAGAGGTAGTCACCTGAAATGGTTTTCACTTCATAGGTCAACCTGCCCTGTCAGGTTAATAAGTGGGATTTCTTGCCTTATAAATAGTCATGAAGATAAAGAAAACCCATTGAATTAGAAAGGTGTGTCCAAACTTTTGGTCTGTACTGTATAATTTGCAAACATTGACATAGATTCACATTATCTCTTGTATTTGGATTGTAATTCTTATTCTATTTAATATTGGGGTTTTTTTGTTGTTATTTTTTTTACCTTTTAGCATTGTTATCGAATATTGTTTATATGTTTGTGTGAGCTATACTTGTATAAGTGGAATTTTGTTCCTTTTTAAAATGATGAATCAAAATGTTTCTCACTGAAAAAAAAAAGACATTTTAAACCAAAACTATACAAATTGGACATACTGTTATTTTGCGAAGAAGAAAAAAAACAAACATTTGCTTGCAAATCCAAAAGTTTTTATTTCGAATGAAAAAGTTTGGATCACAAAGCTAAACTTTTCTTCTCGTCTGAAATATTTGGTCCGGTACTTATATTTGTTTTTGTTTGGTGTTTGTTTCGGTGCAAACTTTAAACTCTTTAAATTTTTTTTACTAGTGTTTGACTTGATTAGTTCTTGTGCAAAAACTGAAATATTGTAAATCTGTACTGTACTCTTCAACACTAAATAGAGATTCTGAGATCTTAGCTTTTCCACATCAGGACTCCCCTAAATAGAGTCCAGCTTGAAAAAAGGACAATGTAGAGAGAATACATAAACCTGAACTAACCAAAAGAGAAAAAATGTATATTCCCGAAATCTTGGAAGTTAATGTTTGCACAGCCAACCAAAAAGTGGTTTCAAGCTAAATATTCTCATCCCAAAATTGTGGAGGCATGACCAAATCGTTATAGGCGCAAAAGAAACTTTTCGCTTTGCAAGCAAACCTATAGATGCAAATTTAAGCTTAAATTGCGTTGTCCTTACAAAGCAAAACATTTAATTGCATTTTCCTCCACCTTTGAAATGTTTGTTTTTTCGTTTCTTTTTATTGAGAAATATTTTTGATTGGTTGTATCAAAAGAGAACAAAATTCCCATCATATTCTTGAGACTACGCTTTCCTCTTGAGACACTGAGACACTCGAGCGCCGAACGCGTTTTACTAAAGAGACGGAAATCTTTGGAGAAGCAATGGGGACGGCGTTTCGGGTGCGTGAAACGCGTCGGTGCCGCTGCGGCACGTTGTGACGTGCAGCCGCAGCAGCCGTGCTTCCAGCTACTGAGCCTCAACGGAGATGTGAAATGCGTTTTTGTTTTTTTTCCCCCCGCTTCGGCGTCGGCGAGGGCCGTGTCTCTGAAAATCCAAAACACCAGATCACAAATACCTCTTTGTTTACGGTTTCTATACACAGCTGAAGGTAATAAAGGTACTACTGTAATATGGTTACAACACCATGGTGCTACAAGATGATGACAGACATCATAGCCCATGTGGCACTACGACTTTAGACAACACAGAGCTCTTTAACCTGTTGCTTGAAAGACTTCTGCTGGATGTTTTTACATTTAATTGAAAAAAAAAATGTACTTAGTTCTGCAAAACAGACTTTAAACTGCAACACAGAGCCTGTCCTCTTTTACAACTTTTGTACTGTTTCTACTGGTGCTCATTTGGTCTCCCAGCCTTTCTGCTCTCAGGCCCAAGGCCTGCATCTGCACAAACAGGAAGTGAAGCTAGCCACATGGGGAATGATGTTTCCTGTCATTAAAAAAATAAATAAATAAAACAAACAACAACAAAAAAAAAATATTTTTAAGTCTCCGGTGAGCTACTTTTTTCTAGTGTCACCCCGACTAACGATATTACTGTACAACTGTTAGCAAGCGCTGTTGCTGGAGGCCCGGTGACCGTCCTCCTCAACGTTCGCCTCTCTGAACTGAAAAAAACTGTCAGGTGCAAAAACTCAACAACATGGTGCGGCTTCACAAGGTTCTTCTACCTTTTATAGCAATTTTGTGCTGTTTTATCAACATTATAAGCACTTTTATATGTATACTTTCTTGTTTTCCTGATCATTTTTTTTATCATTATTAAATGATAATTCTTGTGAATTTTTATTTTTTGTTTGTTTAGTTTTATGATGTGAACTGATCTACCCTTGTGTAATACTTTTTGTATTCAGTAGGGCTGTGCCAATAGAAGTACAAGTATGGATTTTGATATGTGAAACTTGTTATTGGACTGTGTATAGTTGGTGGATTGATGTTTGTTGACCTTTCCTTTTCCTGCATCGTTCATATTGTACCCTATTTTAAAGCAGCAGCGAACCCCCTCACCACTAGGCATGGGTCGGCGTGACTTTGAGTCAAAATACCACGGTTTCTTGGTATTTGTTCAAAAAAGTTAAGAATAAGAATCAATAACAAGATCTAATTGCTTTTATCAGTAGAAAAAGGCAACAATTATTCCTGCTGCTGCTAAAGTAATGCAACCTATTGATAATTAGTGTAATATAGGGTTAACTATAACATACTTTGTCGTAGACTTAAGCAAAAATAGAGCTCAAATAACTGATAAATTCAGTTGTTTTCTTACTAAGCTAACATGTAACAAGCTAATGCTAGCTTGGGAATTAGTCAGGCTCTCTGCTCCGTCAGAGCACACAAGCTGCTCGTAGCTTGCCAATTATACTTTTAAATTAGCACTATCTTAAAAAGAGCGATAGGCGGTGCTTCTTCAATTTCCACACCTTTCAAACAACTCTCCGAGCTGTTTGTGACCGGAAATTTTTTTTTTTGCTAAAGCTAAATTTGTAGCGCTTTACAGCCAGGAAAGTTAACTTCGGTTACTCAAGCACTTTTTCTGGGCTTCTCTTTGAAACTGATTTTAAACCATGGAAAATGGTATGATGGACATTTTTTTAATCAGGCTTAAAACGGTAATGTTTTAAAAACTTCGGGATACCTTAGGACCTGTAAGCGGCTCATGCCTAGTTACCGCCCAAACTCAGCGAATGTAGAAGAAGAAAGACGTCTGCCAGAGTCTAAATATTATGTCATCTGCTTTTTGTCTATATTTGGTCTCGGGCCTCTGGTATTTCCTCGAAAAATTTTAGAGTGCGGATCACAGCCACCCCCAAAACTAGAGGGAGGCCATTGCTCCTGATTTTAAACTTTAAGCTACGTCAGGAGGCTCGACGCCGCGGTTTGTCAAAACAAAAAACTGACTTAGTGTTTGACAAAGATTTCAGCTCTCAAAAGATTTAAAGAGCCTAATGAAAGCAGATGTTATCACTTATTCTATATCGTATTTAAGATTGAAATTTTTAAATTTTTATTTCTCTATGTAATTACTTTAAGTGACCTTATCGCCGTAATTTTTGTCCTCACAGGAGAGTCGTATTTTCCCTGTTCTGAAACAAAAGAAAAACCCAACATCCCTTCATCTTTGTACATTTTTTTTTTTTACATTTTGTAAATAGAAATTTTCAGTCACCGTTTTCCAATTCATCTTTGTTCTTTTTGTTATTATTTCACATAAGATGTACAAATATTCTCTCTTAATATATATCATCAACAACACATTTTTTTTTTTTTTTTGATAAAAGTCAAAAATAATCAAAAATCTGATTCAGAACTTGCTTTAACCAATAGACGTTAGCTTTTCCATCCCAGTCTGTGTGAATCCAGATTCAATGTGTTTGTGATGTTAGCATTGGCCAATGGACAGCTTCAAGCATAATGGTCTCAGTGTTAGCGCACAGCCCTACCTGGTGGTGTTTATTTTTAATTTTTTTATTTTAGTTTGTATTTTAATGTTTTTCCTTTCTGCTTATGTAAAAAGAGGGATTGTAGTTGTTTCCAATGGTGCTAAACAGTTTATCTTATCCAGAAACATATATTTAATTGGGAGAGAAATGAAAATGACAATGACTGTTTTGAGTTCTTTGTAGTGATGAAAAAAAGACCTGTTATGTCAGTCACACAAATATATTAACAAAGGCATTTTAACTTTGTACTTGAAAAAAAAAAAAAAAGGAGTAACAGTAAAGAAAGGTTTCCTATATTGTTTTAGACTATAGATTGCTAGATTGCTGTAGTTGGTGCTTTATCTGTGGGAAATTGTGTGAGAAAAAAAAACAGTAATCATTTTTACTATTGCATACTGTATGCTTTACGCGCATTGCTTCTTAACCCTACATTCCAGGCTGTAATATTCATGTCTATTATCATGCTGTTGTTTTGAACTGATGCCTTTTTTTTGCCCTTTGTTTTTGTATCACCAACCAGTTTTTTGTGTTTGTTTTTTACTGTTAAAGGAAGGTCAATACTGTGTGATACTGTTGACACTCTTTTTGACTTTCTTTCTGCCATAACTGTTTTATGGCCTATATATGCTTTCCCCTTCCCCCCTCAAGAACAGTTCATACAGCAAATGTAGCACCCATTCTCCGCGTGACTCCCCCATACTTATGTTTAGTGTCCAGAGACAAGATAAAGGCTCTGTATGTACTTGTGCTGGAGAACACTTGAATAAATGTCTTGTTTTTGTGCAAAAAAATAAAAAAGCCATCTACCACTTTCTGCCTCATTATATATAAAATATATATAACGTTACATGTATGTGTACACTCGGAAAGAGTAAAGTAAACTCTAAGAACTTACCTTACATTTCCATTTCAAGGTTCAAGGTGCCATTGGACCTTGTTCAATGCCAGGAACAAGGTCCAGGCAACAGCCAAGCCTTGCCAGTAATCAGATACTGCTGGTGTAGCAAGTTGGCCAAAGGAAGAAATTTAGACCACTGTTGTTAAAACATGAGAGCTACTCACCATGTATTGTGGTTTCCACCTCAAATCCAGTATCCACTGGCTACACACTTAAGCGCACAGAAGGAGGCAGAGGTCTCACGAGCATCAGAGCCACCGTCCAAGACGAAATTGCCAAGCTGAAGGAACCACCATGAGAGGTACCACCAATAGGATGGATGAAGTGGCTGATACGACCAAGTCCTACAAATCTCTGGTGACTGAAGGACAGGGCAGGAGCACCAGAGCAATAGAAGCCCAGATCAACCTCAACAGGCGAGATCCCACTTGTGCAAAGAGACAACAGAAACAATCCAGGATGTAGGATGCTAGCAGGAAAGCAATAGATGGAACTTAGTGGTTGGTAGTGTGCAGAAACATCTGTGAAGAGCATGAATTGGAGACCCCTAAGTCAAAGTGGGAATCACCTCCCAAAGTGGTAGAAAATGACAGAACTGAGATATATGGGACTTCCGGATTCAAACCAAGAACATGGTAATGGCCAACCAAGCGGACAAAATTTTGTAATTTTGTAAAGAAATAGGACGCCAATTATCCAAAATTAATGCATCCTTCTGAGGTGTTGGGATTAGAGTAATTAAACTTTGAGAAAGTGATGGGGGGAGTCTTTCATTCTTAATGCTTTCAATAAATACAGAATGTAAAAATGGAGCGAGTTCTTCTGAGAAAATCTTATAAAGTTCTGATGTAAGTCCATCTGTACCAGGGGATTTATTTGATTTAAGACTATTAATAGCTTCTTTAATTTCATCAGGCGTGATTGGAGAGTCACATGATATTTTGTTTTGGTCACCAATTGTTTCTGTGCCACTTAAGGAGTTAAAGAAATAGTCATGTTCCTCAGGAGAATGTCTAGACTCATACAACGATTTATAAAAAGTTTCACATATATTGGCAATCATTTTGGGGTCATCAATGATTGTGCCACTTGAATTAAGTTTAGTAATACCATTTTTTGTTTGTCTTTGCTTTTCAAGTTTGAAGAAGTAGCTAGAGTTTTGTTCTCCCTCTTCTAACCATTTGGCCCTTGAACGTATAAAAGCTCCTTTTGCTTTTTTTAATATAAATTTGATCAAGTTTAAGCTGAAGGCTTTGTAACTTGGCTCTCTGTTGTTCAGATAGAGTTTCAGGAAGAGTAGAGGATAATGAAATCAACTCAGAGACCAAGCAGGTTTCCTCCTTTATGCTACTTTTTATTCTATTTGCCCCAGCTTTACTTAAGATCTTTCTTAACTCATATTTTAAAAGCTCCCAGTAACGTCCATGGTTATTTTCGGTCTGGAGATACCTCAAGAGAACGACAGGTAGGATAAAAGACAACTCTTATAAGGCCACAAAAACAGCTTCTTTAAAAATGTTCTGTAAATATATTGAGAGTAGTTTTGTAGTGTTTCGTGTAACTCGTGTGTGTGATTTGGACAAATTTGTACTGGGTTTTGACCTGCGTCGGTAGATTGTGATTTTTGATATGTTTGAATTGCTTGGTTGGTCACTGTTACAGGCGCCATTGCCATGTTGGTATTTGGATAATGTTCGGTATAGTCCTTTTTTTTTCTCATAAATTTGTATTTTTATGCGACAAACTTAATTTTCTTTATAACTGCTGTGACCGTTATAACTAGCAGGCGTTAGCATTTAGCAAAACGGCCGTAACGGCCAAATATCGGCATTTACTGTGTGTTAGTTATAACTGCTGTGACAGTTCTAACTAGCAGACGTTAGCATTTAGCAAAACGGCCGTAACGGCCAAATATCGGCATTTACTGTGTGTTAGTTATAACTGCTGTGACAGTTCTAACTAGCAGGCGTTAGCATTTAGCAAAACGGCCGTAACGGCCAAATATCGGCATTTACTGTGTTAGTTATAACTGCTGTGACGGTTATGACTAGCAAGCGTTAGCATTTAGCAAAACGGCTGTAACGGCCGAATATCGGCATTTACTGTGTGTTAGTTATAACTGCTGTGACGGTTCTAACTAGCAGGCGTTAACATTTAGCAAAACGGCCGTAACGGCCAAATATCGGCATTTACTGTGAGTTAGTTATAACTGTTGTGACGGTTCTAACTAGCAGACGTTAGCATTTAGCAAAACGGCTCTAACGGCCAAATATCGGCATTTACTGTGTGTTAGTTATAACTGCTGTGACAGTTATAACTAGCAGAGGTTAGTAGTTTGTAAAACGGCTGTAAAAGGCCAAACGTTGGCGTTTGCTGTGTGTTTGTAGATTAAATCTTTTTCTCAGTTTGGTCATGCTAACTCGGGATCAGATTTTCTGAGACGGAGCCTGCTGTGGTGTTTCTGACCGAGTCCAGTCTTTCCCTCAGTCACGAAACATGTCACGGCTGGAAACGGAGATAGAGCGCTGCCGCTCGGAGGGGAAGTGGGAGCAAATCCCCGAGTTCGTCGAGCAGCTGACTCCATCCAAAGGTAGGAAGCTCGTCCCGCAGCGGTGGCGTTTATTCATCAAGCCTCTCTTCCCGCGGCCTGGGTCTTTCCTACTTCCTGACAGCAACGTCTTATAACGCAGGATGTTTTTGCACTCCTTTTTTTTTTTTGTTCAGAGGCAATAAAATGGTTAGAACTAAAGATAATAAATCAGAAACTAGAAAATTCTTGAAGAAATTTAACCGGGGCCTGCCAAAGTGTGCCCGTCGATTTGGACCCAGCGTTCTGATGCTAGAAATGAGCATCAATGCTAAGCTTAGCTAAAAAAAAAAATAAAAAAATTCCAAAGTAGCATGTGGAGAATCACAAGAATGTTGACTAACATGGACTTGCACCATTCAGTATGTTAAAATTAATGCATAAGCTAAAATTAGCCAAAATGCTAATGTAAGCCTAAATGCTGTCAGTAGCATGTGAGGTATCATTAGAATGTTGTTTGTAATTACTTACTCCATTCAGTACACTAAACATGGCTAATAAGTAAGAAAAATAGCTAATAGCCAATTTAAGCTAAAAGGCTAATGCTAATGAACGTTCCCTAACCTGAGAGAAAAAGATAAAGGAGGCTAATATTGTTGCACGCCAGTGGCGGTGCACTAACCTGATGGGGATATTGAGGCTTTTATTTTGAAAAAAAAAATAATAAAATGTAACCTTAATATTAAATGGCCACACTAATCCAATGTCTAACAGTGTTTTTTTTAAACCAGTCACATAAAGCCCAAAATGGTAATTACTTGATGTAAAAAAATGTCAAGGCTTTTATTTTGAAATTTTCAGTAAGCTTCATTTCAAAGGGCCAAACTAATGGGCTCTTTGCACCTCAGCTTCCGCGTTGGGGAAAAGCGGCTCAGTCGTTTCCGATCTATTGAAAAAGGCACTTTACACTGGGTGATTGCAGGGCTTGTCCAAGGTAACAATTAATCCATTCTAACGGACAATGTTTTTACCTTGTTTTCAAGTATATTACGTGTGTTTGTTGTCGTTAGTGTCAGAGACCAAGTAACAGGGGATTTTACGGTTCAGGCTTTTTGCTTCCTAAGCCTGAGGAACAACAAGCCCATAGCTTAACAGTAGAGCAGCTCTGGTGTCGGAGTTCTAGTTCAGCTGACTGTTCAGGTTCAAAGTTGTTGCTTTTAGAAAAATATGGCTGTGTTCCTTAAGGTCTCCGTGTTATTTCGCTTTATTAGTTTTGCATGCTTCTTGTGAAGCAGGACGGTGTTTACAGCAGTGTGTACAGGCGGATCAGTTGCTGGGTTGTCTGGCTCTGGTCTGCTCTCTCGTTCCCATAAACTCTCTTTCAGGCTGAATACAGAAGTGATTCCATGGAAATAACACAGGAGGCTCCTTTACCTTCTTCTTTAGGCTGAAGAAGCTGATCCGGAGTAAAGTGAAGGCTGCAAACTTTGCTGTGCGGCGTTAGCTTTAACTGGTAGCGACGAATATTTACAAACCACCGTCTTCTTAATTCAGGACCGCTTAGAAATCCATGAAAACTTAAAAGCCCATTATATTAGGAAGACAGTAATGTTCATAGTATTGTTTTATTTGCGTCTGAAATAAGACTTTGTCTTTTCTAGCTCTCATGGTAACTCAAAGCGGAAAAAAGGGAGCCCCATTTGCACATGCGGTTGTGACGTCAGCGCGGCAGGTGCAAAGAACCCATCCCATGTGTAACAGTGATTGGGTTAAATCAGTTATAAAAATGCCCAAAACACAAGTAGTTCTGAAGGCCAGCTCAGTCCTCCTCTGTAATAACTGACAGTTCCGCCATGTTGTAGTTCTGACATTCAGCTCAGACCTTTTCTATAGGCACTGAGTGTTCCGCCATGTTGTAGTCCTAACCTTCAGTGTTTGTAGTTCTAAAGAGCAGCTCAGCTGTCATGTGAGTGAGACACACAGGGAGAGACAGAATTCTAACTGTTTGAAGCTGTTAGTTTTAATGAACAAAGCAGGCCAAACAACTCCTTCCTGTTCAGGAACCGCAAGGCCGATCCAAAAAGCATTTGAAGCATATGAGAGGGCTATTTCTCCTCTCCTATAACACCGCAATTCATATCTGTAGCTCTCTCTGCACTAACCTGAGAGAAAAAGAGGACAAAGACCTGAGAGGAATATTCAGGCTTTTATTTTGAAATTTTCTGAAAGCTTTATTTTAAAGGGCAACACTAATCTTATGAGTAACAGTGTTTGGGTTAAATCAGTTATATACTGGCCAAAACAGCCAGTAGTTCTATAGGCCAGCTCAGTCCTCCTCTGTTTTAACTGAGTCTTCCGCCATAGTTAGAACTACAGTGATGGCGTATTTGTAGTCCTAAGCAGCTCTCCCTGGTTGCTATGGTAATTAATCCTCAAGTTGTGGACAAACCGTATTTGGTATCAACGTACCGTCTTCACTTTAGAAGAGATCATGGACGTATCAACAAAATGAAATTTGAATGGCATTTCTACGTGAATTCATGATGACACAGAAAAAAAAAAAATAGGGTATTTTAGGATTTTTTTTGTTTCCTCGCTTGCTTCACAAGCCAGTCACTATAGTCAGTGACTATAGTCAGTCCACATCCGTCACTACATTGAGTGATCCTGGATGCTTTGTGTTTGTTTTTAGTTTTACTTATCACCTTTTGTTGGGGTTAATTAGAGCCGAACTATTCAGAATGATGCATTAATTAACTCTACGTCTTGAGCTTTGCTCTATGCAGCAACATCGTTTGCCGAAACACAAATTTGACTTTCTTTCACTGACCTCTGCCTGCTAACTCTTAAAGAGTTATGATGACGTATCGTAATGTTAATATTGCGATACTGATAGTGTTGTTTACAAGGCTTCTGTTCAGCATGCGCAGGACTATAGGAAAGCCCAATGAACTCCTTAACGACAGAAAATGACAGATTTGCGCAAGTTGGGAAGGTACTTTGGAGCCACTTATATGAATATATGCTTATTTAGAGATGACAAAATCCAAGCTGTTTGGTCAATCTGAAGGTTTTAGGTGGACTGGACCTTGTGTGGATTAGAATAAATCAACAGTAAATTTAAATTTGTGCATCAAAGTCTCGTTTTTTCAAAATTATTGCCATTTGTTTCATGGAAGGACAACATCTTTCCTCCGTCACCGTCTGCATTCATTCCCCTTTTGGATCAATTATGTATTTTTAATTTTGAATTTGAATTTCGAGCGTTCGTCCTCATGAGGAGGGGATGGAAAATTCTGGCAACAGCTGTGAACTTTTACAATCTGCTCTAACAAAAAGCTTAATCTGGCAAAAAGATGAAGGAGAACTCCATTAACAGGAAAGCATCAGTCAGTCTCCGCTAACAGATCTCCATCCCTCTGTCAAATAGTTCATGTTTTTCAGTGCCTGAAAGGCCAGTTCTGATATGGACTTCCACAAATGAAATGGTAGCATTTAAAACGGGATCTGCTGAAGTAAGGAGGCCAATAGAGTCATAATGTTCCAGTATAACTTGTGTGTAAAACAAAGACCTGCGAAGTACTACTTTGGATATTTACACATTCTTCTATAAAATGTGCCATTATGTTGCAGACTAACCCAAGCTCTTGACAGAAGTCTAGTCTGTGTTATGGCGGAAACTAGACTTGCTGATTTCTTTGTTTCTTTCTTTTTTTTTTTTTGACTAGTGCTCCTGTTATGGAAATAAACTTGGTCCACTGGAGCTTTAAGCACTTGTTTGTGACTAGGATCTGTACTTGGATTAGGGACTGCTTCAGCTTTTCTTGGTACCTAATTCTTCCTGGTATTTGTGTTGTTTCTGTACTTGTTAAAGCTCAGAATATTTTCTATCCTGCTAAATGGAGACCACTGACAGGGCATATTCATTTAAAAATGTATAATTTTGGATGAAATTGTCCCATTTATGCTTTTTTTCTGGTATTGTATTTGGCGCTTACACTACTGTTTTTTTCTCCTGTGAAGTAACAAGTTGCTGTCGTTCTTCAAGTGCTTTGCCTTTCTGTGTGTAGATGATTTAGGTGAGCTGCTGTTGGGAGAATCCAAGCTCCAGACGTACTTGAGGGAGCATCCCATCAAACAGGGTTGTAGCCCCCAAGGCACACGGGCCGAACTGGTGGAGGTCAGGGAGCACCTCAAGGCTGTTGTTGACCAAGGAAATGTCGATGTAAACTCTGAAAAGAGCACCTGATGCATCGCTGACTGGATGACTTCTTGTACAAATGTAACTCTTTCCATCTAACTTTTCTTCAGACCGATTACCTCGAGGAAGCCAACCTACTGATGGCCAAACTCTGTTATATTGAAGGACAACACAGCGAAGTGTTAAGTAATCATTGTCTTTTTTTTTGTTTGATGCTTTCTTACTTTAAAGGCTGGTGTACAGAGACATACAGGGGACATGGAGAAAATGTTTTCTTTTGCATTACCGCGTAATACTTTTGCGTTCCCTCGCAATATGCTAACTGCAATATTTGCTGGTGTATTTTGCATACAGTCGCAAATGTCAATTTTAAATTTCAAATGTATACACATTTATAGAGCCTCAGTGTTTATTCTTAACTCCTTGGTGCAAGAAACTGATTGAAAATCCATTTATTCGCTGCATGTTTATGTCTGTCTGTATGAGGTTGAGATGAAAACGGCCCTCTAAACCATTCAGACCAACACTAAAGAGACACAATCAAAACTGTCAGATGACTTATTATCCCGCAATAATAACTCAGAAATAGTCCAAGTAGTTATATATTTTATTTTATTTCACAATGAGATATTAACATACATGGGAAAACCTCACGAAAGCCTTATATAATAGGAGAAAGTACGATGACCCCCGTAAGAAAGGTTTACAATATTCAATTATACCGGATGAAATTTATCAGCACGTTATTGCAAGAGAACGCAAAACCTATTGCGAGGTAACGCAAAAGTTTTGCGAAGTAAAGCAAAAGCAAAAAAAATTCCCCATGTCCCCTAGGGGGTCCCGTACTGCTGAACTTAAAAATTTTTGTCACTTGATTCATTTGTTTCTAAGGATTTAGCCGGTGAATCTGTCAGGTCCTTTTTCAGGTCTTTGCTGGATGCTGTTTCTTAGCATCTCCTCATATTTTTATATATTAAAAACCTTTCAGAGCAGCTGAGAAACTGTTCAGGGATGCTACACATTTTACACGTTCTATATCAAAATGCTCTATGAATATAGGCCAGATACATTATTATTATTATTATTATTTTATTTTATTTTTTTTACAGAAGTGCAGTTTTTAATATGGAATATGAGTTCAGGATAGTAGAAAATGATGTGGTGGAGATATTATTTTAAGAATTTCAATGATGGCATCAGCTGTGATAAATACGGATTTTCCTTGATGTAAACATGAAAGCGTGGAAGGGTGAATAATATAAAAATAAATGGATTAATTTATGTATGGAAGGGTTAGTGGGATGATGGAAAAAAATGATGGATCTATGGATGGAAACAAAGATGCATGGATAAATAATAGAAAAGCGGATGAATGGAGGGATAAATAACTTATGGTAATAATGGAAAAATGGATAGGTGTCGGTGGATTTAGAATAGAACAACAGAGGAGAATATGGATTGAAAAAAGAATGGAGAAACAAAAGGAGAAATGAGTACAAGTTTTAGACAAGAGAATAGGGAATAAAGTGAGACAATATGAATATTATTCTACAGTCTTACACTCACTCCTACTTCTCCAGACCTGAAAGTACCTAAAATACATTTTTCCAGATTATGGAAAGTGTGTTTCCAGTGTGTTGAACAAGAAGACTTTAATACAGATGTCTGGCCTCTTTGAAGAGCTGATTCTTGTTCTAATAGACGTCCACAGTCCAGAAACTGAACAGAGAAGTTCTGCTTTTCTAGATGTCTACAGCCAGTTGCACCTGGACAACCTGCAGCTGGTTGGAGCTCCTGTGTACAAACTGTGTATGATAGCAGAGGCCTACACCATCAAAGGTAAACACAGACACACATGGGAATCATTTGTACCTCATGACCTTCTTAACATCCACTTCCACATCTCAAATCCAATCTCCACTAATCTCTGTAGCCATGCTTTTCATCTCCACACGGGGGCAACACTGTATTTCTCTAACTCAACTGAATTAATCTGATATGTTAAGATATTAAAACTATATTTTGAGACATGATGCAGTTAAGCTTACTGAAACGTCTGTCACATTTTGTTTCCTTTTCCGTTTCGCTGATGCTCTCCCAGGCTTGTGTCTAGAGAAGATCCCGGATTCCTCTCCCTCCGCGGACTCCGGCTCTCTGGAGTCCAGTCAGAGCTCAGCAGCCCGGGAGCAGGAAATCATCACCTGCTATGAAAAGTCCGGAGACATTGCTTTGCTGTACCTGCAGGAAGCAGAGAAGGTTTGTGTTTGAGGGGGAGAAACTAGAACACTCACCAGCTACTTCTAGTGCCAGGAAATGTTGTGCCATCCTTGTGGGAGTGTGATGATTATTACACTGGCAGTGAGCAAGTTTGATAAATGTGCTTCTGCTCATGATGGCCAGCTGACAAACAGAGCCGTCTTTATATACAGAAAGCCTGAAACCAACAGATATATGAAGCTATATAAAGGTCCTCTCTTTTAGTTTCTATTGATTTGGACAAAAATCAAGCATAGCTTTCTGTAATTTTGTCTTAACAGTTTTCTGACTTTTGCTGTTCTGTTGTGTTTCTGTTTCTGTAGGCATTATCAGCAGGTACTCAGAACCGCGGCCCAAAGCCAGAACCAACGGATGAGGAACCGGAACTGGGCTACTTTCTGGAGACAGGCCTGCAGAGGGCCCACGTCATTCACGTCAATAACGGGTAGGATACATGGATGGAGAAGAGGGAAGAATAGATATTAATGTAAGTTTACTTTGGGTCCTGGAAAAAAAATGTGAATAAAAACATGCTGGAGACATTCAGAAAAGTTTTTACATTGTTGTTGAAGACCAGCCGCTTGGCAGAAATCACACTCAGTTGTTTTTTTTGTTTTTTTTGCAGTTGTGATCTGACAAAGTTGTTAACAGGTTGATATATACTTTACAGCTTTGACGTTGTCTCAGACCTTATGTGGTTTTAGGATCAGAAAGGTTGGATTACATTTAGTCTGGCAACAGCTGGTGAAGTTTCCTGCTCAAAGAAAACAGAGAGTGGCATGAGGTTTTTATTTATAGGTTTGTTTTTGTTCCATCTCCTGTGGTCCATCTGTCCATTTATTTATCAATCCACCCCTATAATATTGGTCTGTCTGTCCATCAGTCAGTGAAAGGAATCTTAAAGATCACTATTAAATTCTCAAGTCAGTTGATAATATGATTTTAGCTATAAAAAGGAAATATTTTCTTCTTTTAAAATTTGCAAAACATGACGTGCCAAATCTTGCTAACAACATGGAGGCATGTGCACCCGGAGAAGTCACAGAATCTCTTTTGTCGTTTTTTTTTTTTTTCTTGTAGAAACCTGACGCAGTGTGTGGGCAGATTTCGGGAGATTCTTCAGGCTGTTGAAACCAGAACCACCCAGAATCTTCGCATGGTGAGAATTTATTGGGGAGAACGTCTGTCTGTCTGTCAGATTTCCTTTTTCTCAACTGCTAATTCCAAAAATCCTGAATAATCTGCATGTAGTTGGATGAGTTTGTGTTTGGCAGCCTTTCAGATTTGAGAAGAATAATTACTACTTAAATGCAGGCCTCTCACGATAACAATAGTAATGTTGTTTTGAGACCTTTTTCTAGTAATACGCTGACAATGGCATAATACAAGTTCTCAAAGTGTAATAAACTTTCATTTTGTACAGAACACTCCACACCTTAACTGGAAGACATTTTAAGTATCCAAAATAAATCACAATCAAAAAGAATAAATTAAACAGAAACATAAAACACACACAACAGTAAATAAAATGGCCTCCGTTTAAAAAAAAAAAACCCATCAATTCTCAGAATGTCAATTTTAAAGCTCATTTTAATTTATCATCATCATTAATTGCTTATTGCGACATGGTTATTTAAATGTTAAAACGTTCGTGCCGGATTTTGCTGATTTATTCTGTTTGCCATTTAAGTTGAACATCACACAAATCAGCTCACTCACGCTGTTTTGCTGCCCTGCTTGGTCTGTAATTTCATCGTTTGTGCAGACGATAGCCCGACAGCTCGCAGAGATCCTGCTCCGAGGAATGTGTGGACAGAGCTACTGGCCTCCTCTGGAAGATCCTCCGGCGGTGTCACCCCTGGATAAACCCAAGCAGAAAGGGCATACCTACCGCAGGAACTACACCCTGAGCCGACCCCCACAAGTGTACTCCGGAGAGAAGTATGACGTTTTTCATAACATTTGTTGGTAGGAATTCAAAACAGTCTCTCTGTTCTTCTCATCTTCACCCATCTTCATCTCTCTCTTGCTGCATTTCAGTTTGTTTTGTCCTCAGGAGAACACAGAGGAAGCTCTGCTGCTGCTGCTGATCAGTGAGTCGATGGTGAGATGCTTTATAGAGTCACACTTTTAAAACATTGTCATGCTGTGCAGATTTGACTTATTTAGCTTTGTTTGTTTTTGGTGTCAGGCCAACCAGGACGCTGTCCTGAGCAGGATTCCTGAGCACAACAACGATCGGACCATCAGCCTACAGTCTGCCTCCGCGGTGTACGATCTGCTGACCATAACGCTGGGCAGGAGGGGGCAGTATGAGATGCTGTCGGAGGTAAAATAAAACCACACACCCACACTGACCTACACTCCTGAAATGAATGTTTCCAAGTAGACCAACAAAATTCTGAGAAAACGGGCCGCGTTGCCGTCCCCAGTGCTTGGAGAGAACCATGAAGTTCGCTTTTGAGGAGTTCCATTTGTGGTACCAGTTCGGCTTGTCACTAATGGCTGCCGGCAAATCCGCTCGTGCTGTCAAGGTTTTTAAGGAGTGCGCCTATCTGAAGCCTGATGACCCCACCATCGCACTGCTGGCCGTTAAACTGTGCATTGGTCCTCTGCACTGGGTAAGGAGCACGCAGCTCTTTCCAGAAGTGAAAGTAAAGCTTTACTTTTACCGTGTTTCTCTCTTGTAGTTTTGTCTTACATCTTGATTCGCTGATATTTCAGTTGGACGAAGGGGAGAAGTTTGCACAGATGGTGATTGACACGAGAGAGATGGAAGCGGAGTTCAAAGCCAAAGGCTACTTGGCCGCCGGCCTGGTTTACAGCCTCAAAGCCACTGATGGCAAGTCCGCTTACTAATTTAAATCTGATCTCAGCTGAACGAAGCCACACGACATATTCCACTCTCATTATTCATTCCCTTCAGGAAGCTGAGATGTCGCCATCGCAAATATTAACGCAAATTCACTCATTTTCCAATTTTGACTTCCTGCTGTGCTACGTCTCTTGAAAGCCAAACTTGCAAGATGAAAATGTGACACTAAGCAGTAACATTTGCCACTGGTTATTTATTAAACAAAGATGAAACCTGAATCTGAAATCTATGTAAATTAAAAAAAAATAAAAAATCTCAGGACACCCATGCAGCTCCCTTTAGGAATCAAGACTGAAGTAATCAAATGGACTTCAATAATCGATGGTCATCGGTGTGATCCGCTCTACATAAACAGGTTTTAGGAGTTTGCAATGACCATTGAGAAGCAACTGTTTTTGTACTTGAATATCTGTTGGGGGCATAAGGACTTTGGGATCTTCAGAGAGCTGTGCAGAAATGAATGTCTGAACACGTAAGAGATTGTAACAGATTGATAAGTCAGGCAGGGGAAAAAAAAACCCAAAAGGTGTTTGTATAGGTGTATGTGCTGCTCTCTTATGCGTGTGTAATTGTGGTTGTCATATCTGAAGCTTTTACTTTGTGTGTTTGCATCTCTTCAGCATTGCTGCGAAGCACACAGGAGGACTACCAGAGGAAAGCTGTGTTGGCCTTTCAGAGGTTTCAAAGTGTTTCTTTAAAATACTTTAGCTCAACACTTTAGGATTAAGTCCAAATATTGAACTGTCCTGTTCTATTAAAATAGGCAGATTTCTCTCTAAATTATTTAAGTTACTGATGTCATTTTTGATCGAACATGTCTGAGCACAAAATGTTTTTGTTTTTCATCTGCAGAGCTCAGAGTATGTCTCCCACTGACCATCTGGCAGCTTTTTATTTGGCGCTGCAGCTTGCCATTACCAGACAGGTATCGCCAACAAACTAAAGATCAAAAGCTGAAGCATTCAAAGCACAAGAAAAAAATTTGCCTCCCTTTCAGTTCCACAGGGTTGTGTTTTTTGTTAACTCTAGTGAAGACCTGTAGTTTGTGTGTGTGTGTGTGTGTGTGTGTGTGTAGATCTGCGAGGGATTATTGACAGTTCAACGGGCGCTGCAGCTGCAAAAAGATGACGTCCACACCATGCACCTGCTGGCCCTGCTTCTTTCTGCCCAGAAACAATACCATAAAGCTCTCAACATCATAGAGATAGCCCTCTCCGAGCATCCTGAGAACTTCAAGTGAGCGAAACATTTCCCAAACAGCATTCACTTGTCTGTCTAACGGAGTGGCAGACCCTGAGCTGATGGTGTTTGTGCTGTGTAGTCTGCTGTATACGAAGGTGAAGCTGGAGGTCATGTGTACAGGACCGGAGGACGCTCTGCTCACCTGTAAACACATGCTCCAGATCTGGAGGAGCCTTTACAGCCTCACCAACCCAAGGTACCAGTGCAACAAAAGTATGATTACTAAAGGAACCGAATGCCTGTTTGTCTCGACTGATGGGTTTTGTGGTTGACAGTGATTCAGGGCGTGGCAGCAGCCTGTTGGACAAGGCCATACCAGACAGACAGCAGCTCAACGCCATGACGCTGCCTGACGTCAGTGACCCTGACGCTGGTAGGCACAAACACACACACCTGCTGACAAACACAAAGGGTTCCTGGGTCTTTCAGCGGGCGAAGCGGCATGCGGCTCGGGTGGCAAAAACTCGGGCGAGGGAGGAGTTCGGAGAGGCCATGGAGAAAGACTTCCGCTCGGCTTCGAAGCGATTCTGGTCCACCATCCGGTGTCTGAGGAGGGGGAAGCGGTACGGCACCAACACTGTTTATAGTGGGGATGGTGTGCTGCTGACCTCGACTCGGGACGTTGTGGGCCGGTGGGCAGAGTACTTCGAAGACCTCAATCCCACCAACATGCCTTCCATTGAGGAGGCTGAGCCTGGGGACTCTGGGTTGGGCTCTCCAATCTCTGGGGACGAGGTGGTTAAAAAGCTCCTCGGTGGCAGGGGTCCCGGGGGTGGATGAGATCCGCCCGGAGTTCCTTAAGGCTCTGGATGTTGCAGGGTTGTGTTGGCTGACGCGGCTCTGCAATATCACATGGACATCGGGGGCATGAAGATGGATGGATGGATCTTTTAGCTACGCTATCACAGTGCCTTGAAAAATGCTCCTGCTTTTTTTTATTATTATTTGGATTTTGTCTGATGGACTGACACAAAGTAGTGCAGAACTGTGAAGTTAACTTTACTTTAAAATGTTTTCATAATTAAAATCTGAAAAGTGTGCCATACATATATGCTCATCCCTCTGAGTCAATACTCTGTGAAAACCGCCTGTCACCTTGACTACAGCTGGGAGTCTTTTACAGCCCAGTCAGTTTGGATGGAAACCTTTTGTAAAAAAGGGATTTTAAAATCTTTCCACTGATTCTCAGTTGGTCAGTCTGGACTTGACTAGGATGTTCCACCACATGAACACGCGTCAATCTAAAACCATCCCATTGTAGCTCTGGTTGGATGTTTATGGCTGTTGTCCTGAAGCTCCTTTCAGATATTGAGTCTTTTATAGCATCCAACTGCTTTTGTTACAACATTTCCCTGTATTTAGCTTTTTTCCATCCTTCCATCAACTCCAACTGCACCACTTGTCCCTGCTAAAGAATAGCTTTGCCACAGCATGATGCTGCCACAACAATGTTTCACTGTGGGGATGATTTATTCAGCATGATGCAGTTTTCTGCTACTGCCAGCGCTTTGCATGCAGTTAACATTTTGAACTCATCTGACCAGAGAGCCTTCTTCTGCATATCTGCTGTATCCCTGCATGGCTTGTAGAAAACTGCTAACAGAACTTCTGATTGTTGTATTTTCTCTGCTTTTAAATGTCAAAGTTGTAGAGGATGAGATGGGCGGAGCTGAACTTTGAAAGCTTTGGATATTGTTTTATAACCTCATCACTGACCAGCCAGGAATGACCCAGTTTTTATGATGTTGTTTGCTCACTAAAGTTTCCCAACAAGTCATTGAGGCTGTTGCAGGACAGTGACATTAATTACACACACATGGATTCTATTTACTTATTAGGTGACATCTAACAACAACAATAGGCTGCACTGGAGTTTATTTTGGAGTATGAAGGTAAAGGCTGCAGAGCACTGTAAGTGACTGCTTCCAAAACGGCCTCTGCAAACAGGATTCCCAGCTTGTGTTTGTGTCGAAGAAAAAATTAAACTTCCGTTTGTCATTTCCCCAAAATCCGCTTATCAGCAGTTCTCTTTTCCTTTTTTAAAGCTTAAAATAAACGCTTTTATCTCTAGCTCTGCCATCTTTCACGTATGAGTGGGTGTTCTGACTAAAATCAGAAAATGAAAAAATAGACTACAGTGTAGACTGACATCAACGTAGATGGTAAAGAGCCTAAATGGTTTTAGCTGCTGAGCAGCAGTGTGTTGCAGTTTGTGCATGATGTTTTTTTTTTTTTTTTTAACTCATTTATGCAACACCATAACAGTGTGGCGTGGTGTGTACTGCATATCGGTGTGAGCTTCTTCACCGCAACAGAACGCACACTTCAGCTCCTCACTGCGTTCCTGAGGGTGCGGTCAGTGAGTTCTGTTCTTGGCCGCGTAACTAAAAGTCTTTTTCTGCTTAACTGCTTCTCAGCCGTCAGTCGGTAGGTTTTGGCAGCTTTTCGTGTGTTTTGACAAAGCGATGGATTTTCCACCCCGCAGGCTCGGCGCACACTACGTCCATAGCAGCCAGCCGGGCGGAGGAGGCTCTGTCGGAGGAAGCCTCTTCCGTGCAGAGCAGCGCCCCCAAACCCGGACCCCCGCACGCCTGGTCGACCCTGGCTCAGATCTGGCTTCATGCAGGTCTGCTAACCACACATTGATTTTACGTGAACTCTTACTGAAGCGGCATTTCCTTGAAAAGGTTTTGTCAACCCGTAGTTGTCATTGAATACAGATTGGGGCCTGGAACATTCCTTTACGGTAAAATGCATCAATAAGCCCCCAAAAGAAACTAATATTTAATGTTTGTCACAGGACAAACCAACCATAGATGACTGGATGGATATAACATTTTAGTTTATGGTGACAAAGTTATTAGTTAAGCTATTTGAAACTCAGATCCAATTTTCTTTTCAGAGACAGAGTTTGATAAAACAACCCTGATAATCTACTCTTATGATACTTGCACTTTATCATTATTTTATTTTATGTTCTCAGTTTGTGCATTTTTAATTGTGTTTCTTACTATTTAATTTTGGAAATAGAGTTGTAACGTTGTTCTATTTGTCATAATTCACAGGTTTATTTATCCTTTTTTCTTAAGTAAGCAATTGGCATTATGATTTGTAAAATTTACTTACTTGGGAATCAATACAGATCAAATTTTTAAAAAAGCACAGATCATGACCTAGACGGTAACATCCTGGTTACAAGCAGCTGAAAAGAGACTCATCTGCATATTGAACTTACTTCTTCCTACTTACTCCTGCAGACGTGGCGAGCGTGCTGCCGTCAGCTCTTTCTGAGAGCACAGTGATTGGATATCAGATCTCCCTCTCTGTGTGCCGGAGCCCTGATTCTCCTCTCTGCCCCGGCCGCAGACATTTGCAGAGCAGAATGTAAACAGAAGCAGACGGCTCCCGTAAACACACGCACACTGACAGAGGCGGCTTGTGTTGCTGTTTTATCTGCCCGGCCGCTTCCTCTCGTCGGCCGGTCATTTCCAGCTTGGCGACACAACTAATGTAATCAGCCAATTAGAGGGCAGATAGAGGCACTGTTCATTTCCTCCCTCCTGCTCTGCCGATATCGCTCAGTCTTCATCATAGAAGTAATGAAAGCTGGGGCGTGCTGTGGTGGCGCAGGGGGTTAGCACGCCCCATGTTTGGAGGCCTTAGTCCTCGACGCGGACGTCGCGGGTTCGACTCCCGGTCCCGACGACCTTTACCGCATGTCTTCCTCCTTCCTGTCTGCCTACTGTACAAAAAATAGGAGCCACTAGCTCTGCAAAAGCTCTTCGGAGAAAAAAAAGGAAAAAAAAAAAAGGTTTGCGTCGCTTTGAGACCAAAGTTCCATAGATTCTGTTGTCCTTTCTGTGCGACATATCTCCATTTTGGCATGGCTTTACTCCAATAAGTGCCGCTTTCTGGCAGTCTGCGACCTTTCCCCTCTCTGGGTGTCTGTTTTCTCCCACAGCTGAGGTGTACATCGGCATGAATGAACCTGAAAAAGCCACGGAGTGCACCAAGGAGGCCGCAAACCTGTCCCCCACCTCCCACAACATGATGTACATGAGGGGGAAGATAGCCGAGCTGAAGGGCAACGTGGATGAAGCCAAACAACAGTACGAAGAAGCCCTGTCCATCAACCCGACTCATGTCAAAACCATGCAGAGACTGGTAAGACACCAACACCCCCTGCTGTGTTTCTACAACACTGTGCAAAAGTCTTGAAGCAGCCTTCAGTTCTTTAGATTTTACTCCAAATAAGTCACTTTCATATTTTTTAAGGTAATCTTGACCTTTTCTTTTTCTGTTTTTTCTTTTCTTTTTTTTCCCTCATCGAAGCAACACATATTCACAGTCCGTTTACTGCCCTGAGCAAATCAGCCTACATCAGTCCTGAATTAGAGTCTTAAATTAGAGACCCGTGGCTGTTTACTTCTTCTTGATGCATGCAACGCTCAGCTTAAATGTGTCCAACAGAGGTCTTGTGTTTGCATGATTGCTAAACAAGTCTAAACTAAGCAGGACAAAGTCCTGGAGAAATTGCCTTCGACTTGATCAGACTTCCTGTCCCTCGCCTCTTCACAGCTGCTGAAGAAGCTCAAACTTTCTAAATGTGTCTAAATGATTCAGATATGTAGAAAATTCTTCTTATTACAAAACTTCCTTGAACTGGTAGTGATTCTTTGTGGTAGAAACAAAAATAAAAACCTGGCAAAAAAAGGTTTTTTTTTTTTTTTTTTTTGCTTTTGGATCTTCTAAGAGGACAAGAAATAATTACTAACATGTTTTTGAACACAAATCAGGAATAAACTCTGTACAGCCATTTACTCAAAAATACATGCAGTATAATTTGCTTATGTTAACATGCATAACTCAAAAGTGGTAAATAAAAATCTAAATGCAGTTGCAAAAGTACTGCAGGTAAAAGGTACAATTTCAAATTGACACCTGTGTGAGCCTGGCACTGTGGTTAAAAGTGTGAACCACCTCTTTCGCTTTAAGGCTTTCATATATTACAACATAATAAAATAATGGTCTGGTCGTTACTGGGTTCCTTACATTAATTAAGTCTAATCTCAGGAGTACAACAAATTCCACACTTTTGTTTAACAAAAGATTTTGTCAAACAAGATGATACCAAATTGGAAAAGCTATGTGTGGAAAAACCATCCAGCTGCTTTTAGAACCACATTTGGCAGCAATAACTCAGTAATTTGCTGTCTGACTTTTATCAGCCTCTCACGTCATTTTTAAAGGATTTCACCTCAGTCTTATTTAAAGCGACGCTTTGGCTCATTGAAATGTGTAAACCCTGGTTTCTGCCTCGCTCTAGTAAGGCCCCAGAAGCCAAATGTGGGTGTGGTCTGACTTTGGTCCGTTGTAGCTCCTTGACTCTTTAGTTCCAGTACAAGCCCAGATCGTCGTCCCTCCACCACCTTGCTTCTCGGTCGGGTTGAGGAGTTTGGTTTCCTCCAAACGTGGCAACTTTGATCTCAGTTGTCCAAATGGAGTCCAGAAGTCAACATTACAAAAATGCTAGTAAAATATTTTTTTAGAGAGAAAAAAAAGCATTTTCTTGGCATCCTCTCAAAATAATTTATACTTTTTCCATCTATTACTAACAGTGCTGTTATGAACATGGACATTTAGAATAAGGCATGAAAAGTCTGAAACAGCTTTTGTATGTCTGAACCTAAACTTACTTCTGCTGGTGCAATTGTTTGACACCCTAAATGTTTTCCACTTTTATCTGTTCCGCTGTAAAATAATGGACTCCATGTAGTTTTGAAATAACTTCATAGCCATTGCCAGATTCATGGGCATGGCTACAGTTGCTTATTTAACGTTATTGCTCATGTATTTCCACCTTTTCATTGCCTTGGCACACACACACACACACACACACACCCCCACACGCCGGTACACTCCAAAGCAGCAAACAGAGAAAGCTCCTACATTTGTAGATGTGTGACGAGTAATTAATTAATCAAATACATTTGATTATTAGCACCTGCTTGCTACTGTCCCTGCTGAGTCTTAGGGAAGCTGGAAGAATGTTTTCATTTTTGTTTTGTACACTTGACATTTAATTTAGATGATTTTGGATCCTGGTGAACATTTTCATTGTGTCCTGATTATATGTAAAAATGCTTTCATGGCTGTCTTGGTCAAAATCACTGAAACTACAAAACACTTTTATCGGTTATTATAAATAATAATTAAGTGGTGATGTTTATGGGTCTCCTCAGGGAGTGATTCTGCACCAGATGAAGCGCTACAGTCTGTCTGAGAAAACCCTAAGGGATGCTCTGCAGCTCAACAGGTATGTTTTTATCACAACTCTTTAGATGTACTTTCCCCCTGTATCTTTTCTTTTAAATGTATTTATTTTTTCTTTTTACATATATTCCTTAAAGACACAACTTTCAGATCACCACCGTCTTAAAATAATGGCCTAACTCCTTCTTTTTTTTTTTTTTTTTGGTTGCCTAAAACATCTTTTGCCAAACAAATGACCCAGGCTATTATATTTGGAAGGCGACAATCTGCTTGTTTTAGCAAATTTCCCTTTTTCTCATTTACATTTAATCAGTGGAAATAATTAGCCTCTTGCTTCGGTCAGCACTTCTCATGACACGTGGAAGAGTCTGGGCGAGGTGCTGCAGGCCCAGGGGAAAGCCGATGACGCCAACGAGTGTCTCCTCACTGCCTTGGAGCTGGAGGCCAGCAGCCCCATCCTGCCGTTCACCATCCTTCCCCGAGCTCTATGAGACGCAGCGCGGTCACACACCTGCGCCATACACACACGACTGCATGCAAACAGCTGTGCGGCCATTTCTCACACCTTGCACATAATGCAAATAACAGCATTTTCCTCTGCTGACGGCGTGTGTGTGTGGGCGTGTGTCGGTGCTGAAGCATTTCTTTCAGTCTGTGCATGCACCTCTGTGTATGGGTGCCAACACATTTCCTGCATCTTGTCCGTGCCTCTTTGTTGTTGTTAATACGAAGTTTGCATTCAGAAGCCTAAGATTTTGTTTACATTTTATTTAGTCTAAAGAAACACACAGGTTTGTTCAAAATCCGATTACTGCCAGGAAAATAGTTTTATTTACGTTTGCTTTAAGAGCCAAACATCTCGCTAAAGCAACAAAATTCACCTGTTGCTGTTAAGGTAGAGAGGATTTCTGTTACTGTACGGCTGGATAATCCACTGGAGATATGTTCATAAGCTCAACCAGTTAATAAATGCCAAAAACCTGGATGGATTTACACAAACGTCCAGATGTTTTAGCGTTTTGTAGCAGTTTTATCCCAACGAGGCCTGCTTTATTTAGTTTAAAGAATATCCTCATATGCACAGTAGAAACACTGTTACTGACAAACAAATGTTTTTGCAGGAATCTGTTACAAAGTACTTCTCCAAACTCAGGTTTTCTGTGTAAATCCATCCACCTTGTTTGTGTCTTTGCATCCTGTCACAGCCAGGTTATTTTATTTGTATTTTTTTTATTGTTATTATTATAATAAATACAAAGCGTTGTCGCTGTATATTTGATGAACCCTTGTGTTTTATTATTTTAGAGAGTAAATTATGATTATACAGAGCGATGCTGGGGGGAAAAGTGAGAAGGAGCCGCTCCAAACTAGAGCCTGTTACCTCTGGTTACGGTCTTTATCACCCAATCTGATGCTGGCGCTCGCCACAGCTGGATTTTTCTCGCTAGTGGGCTGGGAAGTGCTTCTGTGAGAGCATTGTTCCGTGCTGGCTGGGTAAGCTGTAGCTGCTGTCGGTCCGCTTTCTCTTTCATAAGAGAGAGCAGCCGAGTACGCCAAAGGTGGGGCAAGAGCTCCCACTGTTGGCCTCATGTGCAGCTGCACGGCCACGTTCTGTCCTGAAGTCATTTTTGACACCTTTATTATTAGGCCCGAGCAGCAAAGCGCTGCGAAGGCCTATTGTATCTGTACTGTTTTATTATTTTTCTTCCCTACAAATGAATTGCCCTTTTGGGGGCTTTATCATATTCAAAAACTCACCAAACTTGGCGGACGCATACAGCGACGCTCAAATTTACGTATTTCAAGGTCGCCGCAAAAAAAATTGCTCAACGGCGGCAACTAGCAATTTTCAAAAGACCCATTGCTATTCACTTACTTCATCGTAGAGACTTGAAATTCGGTACAGTTGTAGAGCTCACTAAGACGCTCAGAATTTACAAGTAATGTCATAGTGCAAGTATCGCAGGAAGTCGGCCATTTTGTATTGAAGGTCCATTTTGGACCTCGATTTTGACGTTTACAGCCTTCGTATTTGATCGAACTCCTCCTAGGGATTTCGATTGATCGGCTTCAAACTCGGTCAGTCTGATCATAAGGCATGTCTGATTTAAAGTTATCAAATTGGTGAGTTTTGGAGCATGTTGAAGGGGGGTTAGCAGGGGTCAAAGTTCACCTACACGCCATGAAACAAAAACCTCTTATATTTCCTATACAAAAACACATAGAGGGACCAAACTTTCAGTGATTGATCGACATCAGGTGTCCTAAAATACCCTGCAGTGAAATTTTTTTTTTATGTAGGCCACGCCCCCTGAGAGCAGGAAGTGTAATGTTTTACTGTGAACGGTCGCTATCTTAGCCCTTTGACCTAATCAACATGAAACTGTGTCCAGAGACAGAAGACATGTTGGTGTGTTGTGGATTCCAACCCCGACCGGCTGCGATGAAGCAGGTGGGCGTGGCGGCGTTGCGAACGCCATCGAATTTCGTTTGGCTCTGAATTCCACAGTTTCGGGGTGAGCTGCTCCAAACTCACTAGGATGGATCCTTATCCATCCCCAAACAGGAATCCATAGCGATATTTGGTGGGCGTGGCCTAATTTTTCTATAGCGACCCCTAGAGTATTTTAAATGAACAGCCCCAAGCCATGCTTAAACCTAGAATTACGAAACTTGGTACACATGTGTATCTTGTCGGGACGTACAAAAAAGTCTCTTAGAGCCATGCTCTAAACCCAACAGGAAGTCAGCCATTTTAGATTGAAGTTCATTTGACCTCGATTTTGACGTTTACAGCCTTTGCATTTGATCGAACTCCTCCTAGGGTTTTCGATTGATCGGCTTCAAACTCGGTCAGTCTGATCATAAGGCATGTCTGATTTAAAGTTATCAAATTGGTGACTGTATGAGCTTGCTGAAGGGGGGTTACCAGGGGTCAAAGTTTACCTACTCGCCATGAAACACAAAACTCTTATATTTCCTATATAAAAACACATAGAGGGACCAAACTTTCTGTTATTGATCATCAATAGGTGTCCTAAAATACCCTGTGGTGAAATTATGACATCGCTTAGGCCACGCCCCCTGAGAACAGGAAGTGTCATGTTTTACTGTGAACGGTCGCTATCTTAGCCCTTTGACCTAATCAACATGAAACTGTGTCCAGAGACAGAAGACATGTTGGTGTGTTGTGGATCCAAGCCTTGACCAGCTGCGATGAAGCAGCTGGGTGTGGCGGCGTGGCGAAGTGACCTGTAACGCCGATGCCATACGTTTGCTTCTAGATTCCACATGTTTCGACCGAGCTGCACCAAACTTGGCCTGACTCATCCTGGTGTGATGCCTGACAATGCTATGTCATCATATTATGACGTCATCTAAGCCCCGCCCCCTCAGAATGAATTAGAGAGATCTTCTGTGTAATTACATAATAAACAGTCCATGTTCGTTGTTTGTAGGGCAATGCTGCCCTCTGCTGGCCACTGAAATAGTTTCATTATTTCAGTAATTCGACACCAGAGGGCAGCATTGCCCTACGGAATGACAGTTCAATGTTGAATTAAAGAGGAAAAAATTTAATAATTTGTAATTCTAACACAAAAACTGACAGAGACACCAAACCTTCATTTATTGATCATTATCTTGTGTCCAATAATATCCAATGGTTAAATGATGACATCACGTAGGCCACGCCCCCTGACAACAGGAAGTCTTGTATTTTACTGTGAACGGTCGAGTGACCCTGGTGGGATCCCTGACGACCCTGTGTCATCATATTATGACGTCATCTAAGCCCCGCCCCCTCAGAACAGGAAGTGTCTTTTTTTTCCTTGGAAAGCTCCGTTTATGGCTCTCTTGATCTAATCAAGGTAATTCGGATGATGAGCTCTGTCAATGCTCGCTTCTGGCTGAACCGTGTGGGCGTGGCCAAATGGCGAATATCAGTCCCTCGCCATATTCATACGTTTGGCTCTAATTCACACATAGATCATCCGATTGGCGCCAAACTGGATATGTATGACCTTTGTTCACCTCTAAAGAGCCCAACGAGTTTGAAATGTAATTTGGCTCCACTGCGCCCCCTAAGTTAATACATCGGCTGTGTCTCCTCGACGCATCGACCGATCTGCGCCAGATTTTTCGACAGTCGTCGGGCAGCGCAGCCGAACGCATTCATGCGTATCGCCCGGTGGACGGGCGGGGAAAATGCGCGACAGCTTCTGCGGCGGCTGGCGGGCGGCGGTGCTGGAAACTGCGGCGGAGCTTCTGCGGTGGGGAGCGGGCTGCGGCTCTGGAAATCGTGCGAGAGCTTCTGCGGTGGCCGGAACCCCCGCGGTGGCCAATAGGCCGGAGCGGCGCTTGCTGCGAGGGCCGCCCGAGGCTGCTTGCAGCTTTAATGTTTTTTTTGTTTTGGCTGCGCCCTCGGTTCGTGACCTGGTTGCGCGCTTGGGAACAATTTTATTGAGTTTGTTGTGAAGAGAGGTATTTGTGTTTTCAAACACTGGTATGTGTGTGTGTGTGTGTGTGTGTGTGTGCGTTGGGGTGGGGGGGTGTGTGTGTGTGTGTGTTTGGGTGTGTGCTGGTGTGTGCCTTCTGGCCACAGAAGAGGTATTGTGCGAAATTCTGTTCCCCTGTGAAAATCTCTTCCCCCGGTGTCGGGAGCGCGCACTGCAGCCAGAGAGGCGGATCTGACCATTTTCACGGCGCTTCTCTGATCGATTTCTCGGTAAAACAACTCATACTATCACGTCAAGGTTGTAATAATCAGTTTAATCGGCAGCTGTTGTTTACAAAATTGTAAAATAAATAAATAAACGAGGTCTTCTTACGCTGTATTGTGTTATTTTAAACGCCAAGAGAATCGGTCTTTTTCCAACTTTTGTCACTTAAGCTTGACAAGTAAAAGTAAGTCAACAAACACAGTTTTTCAACACGTTGTGTGTATTTATAATTCTTCATTGCTGATATAAGAGGATGGAAACTGGCTGATAGCATGGCACAAAAATTAAGACTTCCTGAAAAGACGAGAGTGTAAGAACTTACCTTACATTGCCATTTCAAGGTTCAAGGTGCCATTGGACCTTGTTCAATGCCAGGAACAAGGTCCAGGCAACAGCCAAGCCTTGCCAGTAATCAGATATTCTGCTGGTGTAGCAAGTTGGCCAAAGGAAGAAATTTAGACCACTGTTGTTAAAACATGAGAGCTACTCACCATGTATTGTGGTTTCCACCTCAAATCCAGTATCCACTGGCTACACACTTAAGCACACAGAAGGAGGCAGAGGTCTCACGAGCATCAGAGCCACCGTCCAAGACGAAATTGCCAAGCTGAAGGAACTGAAGGAACCACCATGAGAGGTACCACCAATAGGATGGATGAAGTGGCTGATACGACCAAGTCCTACAAATCTCTGGTGACTGAAGGACAGGGCAGGAGCACCAGAGCAATAGAAGCCCAGATCAACCTCAACAGGCGAGATCCCACTTGTGCAAAGAGACAACAGAAACAATCCAGGATGTAGGATGCTAGCAGGAAAGCAATAGATGGAACTTAGTGGTTGGTAGTGTGCAGAAACATCTGTGAAGAGCATGAATTGGAGACCTAAGTCAAAGTGGGAATCACCTCCCAAAGTGGTAGAAAATGACAGAACTGAGATATATGGGACTTCCGGATTCAAACCAACAACATGGTAATGGCCAACCAACCGGACATTGTGATCATTGATAAGCAGCACAGGATCGATGTGATTATCCCCAATGATATAAATAATAGAAAAAAAGAGCAAAGGAACTGGACCAAGGACTCGGGAAGAGCGAGACAGTGTATGACGGGTGAAGGACGCTGCAGTGGTCCTGGTTATTGGAGTGATTAAAAAAAAAAAAAAGAAAACACATACACTGTTTTTCTCTCTCTCTGTCTGAAGTTAAATAGGACCAAACTTTTCTTGTTTTAGCTTGGTTAGAATGATCAAACTTATTTCTATTTGCTAATTGCCAGAAACCCCAGAAAGATTTTTATTTTAGATTTTTTTGTAACTTTTAATTCAGAAACGTACATAAATTTGGTCAGTGTTAGGGGTAGTTGTCTTTTAAGCTGTATAAATTGGGTCAAACCTTTTGGGTTTTTATGATATACAGTCACATTATATACATTAGAATATGCATTACGATGAAAGATTTCTGTATTAAAACATCATTTTTTATTCATCTGATGTAATATTCTAATCCCAGATGTTGTGTTTTAATTAGCTGTAAAATCAGAAAGGCTTAAAAACAGGCTTGTATGTAATTAATCTATATAACATGCTCCATTTAGTGAATTATGTCAATATTCTAATTTATGTTTCTATATAAACAACACATATAAACTACACAAAAATAAATGATGAATCTACATGTAAAAACTTTGACTAATTGTAGTTTTTAAATTATTTATAAATTCCTAATATAACCGCAAAGTATCGTTGGGCAGCTTGACAGTATGAGAAACTGTAAAATAGTCGAAGACAACTTACACTTACGAGCCAGCGAGGAAAATATACATAAATATTAAATAATATAGCGTCCTGTTTCTCAGAGAATACTAACAGCTAGTAACTTTTTACAGTCCATTAGCCAAAGGCATTCAGATAAAATGTTCTACCAGTGATGCTTGCCTCTCAACTCCCTCCTCATATGAAAATGGTACTTCCTCCTCTGAGTGGACGCGCCCTACGTCTGCTGTGATTGGCTGTTGAGGAGACCAGCCTTCACGCAGCGCCGCTGATTGGGGCGTCACCTCGTCTCGTGGCGTGGATGCTGCGGCGCGCGGAAGGTGAGCTAAAAAAAACACACAACTTGCCACCGGACGATAAGGGTTGCTGCTACAAAATAAAAGGCAGAAATTCATATTTTTTTTATGTGGGTATTTTTATTCCTTGACAGAGTTTTGTTTTGTTTTGCCTTTTGTAGCCGCAATTGTTTGTGGACCAACGATTATGACAGGTAACGAGACTTATTTTACCGACAAAAAAAAATTACAATTACAATAATTTTAGTTTATTTGTTAGTATTTTTATTGTTTAACTACAACATAAATCGATTTTGACCAGTTAATATTTAAGTTCTCGTGTAAATTCTGCTGTTTAAACCAACAACAGTCATCTAAAGAACATTAGTGTTTGCAGTACTGTATTGTATTTTAGATTAGCTACAAGTATGTTATTTTAATTCTAGAAGCTCAAATATAAACTGTGCCTCGCAAAATTTGATTTATTTATTTCTGTGGCTTCCTTAAAGTCCATTATTCATTTCGAACCACAACGTAAAACAGTATTTGGTTTCATGTGACTTTTATTGTGAAGGGGCACATCAGACGTTTCAATTCAATCCGCTTCGCTGACTTGACGCTGATGCTGCTGCGGTGTGCTGGTCCCAGACCGGCCGGGAAGGTGTCCATCTGGTGTGTGTATCTGCTTGGGCAGGGCCGTCCACGGATTGTGTTGCCTTCTGTTCCGGTCAGAAAGTAACCAGAGCGCGGATTGGAGCAGCTGCAACAGGCCCAACCTGGAGGTATGTGCTCCACATATTAGCGATTTTTATTAAGGCCAGCGGGCTTCTGCGTCTTAATCACCACCCCTGCTACCCGGACACTTTTGTTCCCATGTCCCCCTCCCCAGCGGCTACACGGTGCCATTCACACCCTGGAGCTCAACCACACCTTCCCCGTCCGTCCAGACGGGCCGCGGGGTTTAATTAATGTCTGGCCACTTAGATCGCCCGCATTACCTTACTGTGAAGAGGGCGCGCTGAGAGGGAGCGCAGTGGGGAGGTTTTTCTTTTTCCTTTTGGAGTCTCGGATGCGGGCTGATCATGATGGAGACCCGTTTCTTTGTGTCATGTGTCATCATTTTGACTACGCCTGGATCAAACATGCCAAATCTGCATATTTACAGGAATTATTTATAGATTAAAAGTGGGAGCGGGGTAGGTTTTTATTTATGCGTGTGCGCGCAAAAATGAATCAGAAACAAAAGTTGGGCCTGAATTCGATCCCATTAAATGAACCGCCTGCGTGAATCAGCGTATTTATTTACTATACAACAATTTCCTAACATTTTTCAAAGAGGCCCGTTTAAGCAACTTCCACGCCGTCCACCACCGATCACCTCTGTGTTATAATAATACACATAACAAGTGAGATCATAGCGGAGCAACAGCGCAGTTCGACCTGTTAGCGGAGGTTCTGATGGATTCTCCAGAACCTCTCCCACTATCAGGCGTCAGATCTGGAAGCGTGAAGGAGTGCCATGCCTTGCAGTAAACTTGCCGCACCCTCAGACGCACGCATCCTGCACTTCACGCAAGCACGCACGGATCTAGGGAGGCGGTGGAGGCACACAGCATCTCCACGTCCACGCACAGCTCCTAACATCATCACCACAAATGATGCGCAGGGAAGGAGAGGGGAGGAACCCAGGAGATTGCTTCTTTGTTTCTCATGAATCGTTAATCGCGGACCGTAACCTAAATTCACCCAGAGCCTATACTGAGTGGAGGGATTCAGAACCAGCGAGGGGCAAACTTACAATTATTTAAGTTCTCAAAAACACACGCACACACACGCCCCCCCCCCCCCCCCCCCCCCCCCCCCCCACACACACACAAATATATATAGTTAAAAAATTGTGCAGTTCAAATTGTTTTCCCTTTATTTTAACCTACTGAAAGGTCACTGTTGTTTCAGATCCAGTTATTCAAATTACTTTGAATAAACAGTAGAACTGGTCATTATTCAAGTCAAGCAAAAATTACATTAAAGTAACAGATTCTAGGTCATTTCTATATTACACTATTAGGCTTTATTGATGTATTTATTTGCTTGTTTGTTCTTTTTTTATTATTATAATTAGTGGCTGCTTAGTCAAACAGTGCACTATAAAAATGACTTTTGGATGGTAATAAATTTTAGTCGCCTTTTAAAATTTAGTCAAACATAATAGTACAATTGATGTGCCATAATGGTCAGAATCTAGTAACATTAACTACTAAATTTTGGTATTGAATTTTACCCTTCAATACCAAGTGAAGGGTAAAAGGGAAGGATAAAATACCAATTTTACCCTTCCCTTTATTTAGAACTCAAATGAAGTCAGGTGTTCAGTCATTTTTGTCCTCGCGCATTAAGTTATGTTTTTGTGGAATAAATAATCATTTGTTTATTGGCTAACTTGATGACTACATTACCTGTACTAACTAACTAACTAACTAACTAACTAACTAACTAACTAACTAACTAACTAACTAACTAACTAACTAACTAACTAACTAACTAACTAACTAACTAACTAACTAACTAACTCATTTCGGCTTTGTAAGGATATATTTGTCAGATTTATCCCAGTGTGATGCAGGTCATTGTACGTTGCTGGATGACTGGCCGTCCTTTTTAATATAATAATGGCCTTATTGACCCTTGTTCGCCTCATTGTGACCTACATCTGGACTCAGCTTCTTTCTGTTCCCACTGCGTCACTGTGACAGTACGTCAGGTTTCAGGCGGTGACTGACACAGCCTTCTCAGCGCTGTGGCTGATGTCAGTCACAGTGTGACAGACCCATCACAGAGTAGCATCCCAGAGCTTCTTCTCTCCTAGTTAAACTCCTCAAACTGTCTCAGAATGAGGTACCTTATCTGTAGCCTTTTCTCTTTTTGTGTATTTGGACCAAGAAAGGCACTCAAGCATTCCTGAACACGTGTGCGTTTCTCTCTTTGCGACGCAGAGCGATAGCCATGTCTTCCAGCTCAGCGATGGTGCGGATCCTGGTAAAGGGCGGCAAGGTGGTGAACGACGACTGCACGCAGGAGGCCGACGTCTACATCGAGAACGGCATCATCCAGCAGGTGGGGAAGGAGCTGATGATCCCCGGCGGAGCCAAAGTGATCGACGCCTCGGGGAAGCTGGTGCTTCCCGGGGGCATCGACACCAGCGTCCACCTGGAGGAGACCTTCATGAACGCCGTCACTGCGGACGACTACTACAGCGGCACCAAGGTAGCACCCTGCAGGAAAGAGAAGTGGAGGAAACTTTATGTGACAGTGGAAGATGTTGATTTATGTGTTGGGGTGTGAAGCTTTAAAATCTGGATTTCAGGTTAGTTGGTGTAATTTTGTCCAGCAGATGCAAATGTTTTCAGTTGCTAATTTTAGCCAAGATGTCAGTGATGAATCGTGCTTTTGATCCCTGTTCGCATTCCTGGATCAAATGCCCTGCTGTGGTTACTTTAAGGAGAACTTTTCAGACTCTGTTAAAACTAAAACACAACCTTGAACAAATCTTGTTGATTTTACATTTATATTGAGTTTTCTATTGCAAAATGCACACAGTTACTCTCAGCACAAAGCTTTAACTGACTCTCCTAAGGCTGTGGTATAGATTTTTGAGAACAGATTCAGTAACTTTAGAGATCATTATCATGATATCTAATGTAGATAGCATGAGGGCAAAATTTATGTTAATTTAACCAAATCACATAAGCAGCTTGAATGAAAGCTTGAATTTGGCAGTGGTTGGACTTGCTGATACACAATTTAGCCACTTCAGATTTCCGTCTAAGAAATAGAACGTTTTGGCTGCTTGAAAACAAAGACAAAATGATTACAGGTCTCATTTTTAAGTTGTCTTCAGCCTTTTGTTATGCTGTAAGCAATGTCAGCATGGCTTACCATGTGTTGGCAAATCTAGTCAGGACGTAGCAATCGATTAAAAGATGCTAATCCCCGTGTCATAGTCTAATTTGCATAATTGGCAATAGGTGTAAGGGACACTAGAGGAGAGAAAAGTAAAACTATTTGTTTCTTGAAGAGGAGTAAAAAATAAAATGCACTCTTTCCAGTCTCAGGTCTCAAAAATCCTCTTGATAAAATCAGAAAATGTATCTTACTTTGCTTCTTATTGTTTTTGTGTAAAAATAGAGTTAATACATGTTCCTGAATAATCACTAAATACAGAGTCGCTAAGGTTGCAAGGATGCTAGCAGCCTGAATGAATATCAGACATATTTCAACAGGTTGTAGGAAATACACTTTCCCTTTACGTTTCTGTGTTTCTTCATGTTTTATTCTAAACACCAAGCAGTGACCCTGAAATAGCTCTTCACTCAGGAAAAGCTTTCACACCAAAGAGTGCTGTTGCTTCTATCAGGCTTTATCTGGCTGAAAATTGGTATTTCTGATTGGTTCCTGTTGATCAGCAGTGCAGACAAAGAAATGAATAATGTATACCAAAAAAAGTAAGTCTTTGCTTTGCTGTATCAAGGCATTGAGAGTTCTTCAAAAAAGAAGATATCCAGCTGAATGTTGGACAGAGATCAGCTGATTCCTGTAAAAATGCACATGAAAAAGTAAATGTAAGGAAAAAGACATGCGCTAAGATAAGAGAAGCACATTTATTTCATTTTTTAAAATTTCTTCTTGCTATAGGAGTCCCAATTTTCAGAGCTTTCTTCGTTTACCTCAGTGTCATTTTAAGATATTCTGTGAGCAGGGCTGATATCTACTTAAAGGAGTTATCCTGCATAAATAAATCAGATGTCTCGTTCTCCTCTCGGCGTCCATGATGATTCGTCACTTTGTAGCATTTTACGACGACGTGAGCTGAAAGGTGACGGACGCCGAATGTCGAACAAACCCACAGACACTTACAACTGTTCCCTCTCCTCCCTGCTCATCCTCCCCTCTCTCGTCTCCTCCCTGATGCCACCGGGAAAAAAAAAAAATTGCCTGGGGACAAATGTAGCTCGCTAGCCGTCTCCATGGATACCGACGGGCTGCTGCAAAGACTGCCGCAAATCTTTTCACTCACGCCATTGTGCTGAGGAACAATGGTCCTCAGACACACACCCCTCTCCCTCTGCCGTCCTCCTCCACAGTCCCCCTGGGGTCAGCTGGCAGATGCTCATTGAGGCAGGCACTCATACACAAAAACACGCTCTGTCCTCAGTGGTTGGAGTTACCCAGTTTTACTGTAGTAAATCTGCTTCTAGGGGCTGGAAAACTATTAAGTACTGAGGTCGTAAAGTAATAACATAGTAATGGGTTCAAATAGCTCATGATTGCACCATGAGGAGCCGTCAGTCTGGTGCTTTAACTACTGATAGATTTATGCTTCACATATAAGGATCATTGTTAAAGGTCTTAAGGTTCATGGTTTGGGATGAGGCTGTATTGATTATTAGATTGTGGTTCTGTAAATATTTACTGGCTTATTCTGTAATGTTACATAATATATTTTATTCAAAACGTGCTTATGTCAGCATGTGACATGTTCATTTTGAACTGTACATGAATGAAATAAACAAATATATAAATATTAAAGGTTAATGTTTGCACATTAACTTTTATTGTATGAACATTAAAGGTAATTTTATATTGGTAATTTTACATTCTGCTTTCTTACCTATGTTTAAGTTAATTTATGCCTTGAAAACATGTAAAAAAAAAAAAGTACATCAAGAAAAACTAGTATATATTCAAAAGATATACACTTTGCTTTTAAAGCAATTACCTTTTTACAGATTTAATAGTTTTTTCTCATTTTCATGCTAAGTATGTGTCTCATGCACCATTTAGTTTGACTATCTATCTATCTATCTATCTATCTATCTATCTATCTATCTATCTATCTATCTATCTATCTATCTATCTATCTATCTATCTATCTATCTAGCTGGTTAGCTAGCTTAATAGCTAGATAGCTAGCTGGCTATCCATCTACCCAGACATAAAAGGCTGTTTTGGGATTTCCTCCAGGCTGCTTTAGCTGGCGGTACAACGATGGTGATCGGACATGTTCTGCCAGAGAAGAATGAGTCTTTGCTGGAAGCGTACGAGAAGTGCCGCAGCATGGCTGACCCCAAAGCTTGCTGTGATTACTCTCTTCATGTCGGAGTTACATGGTGGGGACCCAAGGTACGAAACTATGCATTTCCCTCTCTTAAAAATATGTTTTCATCCTTCTTCAACATTGATCACATTGTATCTACTAAAGCAAGCTGTTTTACAGTACCTTTTAAAATTAAGGAAGTAATACTCTGTTATATTTTTTCACATTTTCTTTTCACATTTTGTCCATTTACATCTGCAGACCTCCATGTTAAACAATGTCAAGTTGTCCCAAATGTTACATGTGGCAGAAAACAAACACTGCACCTACAGCCATCCAATCAGATTCTGGTCCACTTATTTTGCAAAGAAGAATGGATACAATTTTCAGGCTCTAGATGTGCAAATTTTGCCAAGTATTGTTGGCTCCTATGCCCATCCATCAACACCTGGACTATTTTCTTGTGTGCAGGTGCGAGATGAGATGGAGAAACTTGTGAGAGAGAAAGGAGTGAACTCCTTCCAGATGTTCATGGCCTACAAGGAGACGTTCATGCTGAGGGACAGCGAACTCTTCCAGGCCCTGCAGCACTGTAAGGACATCGGGGCCATTGCAAGGGTCCACGCTGAGAACGGGGAGCTGGTCGCCGAGGTTAGGAAGAATCCATGTGTAGAAGGACACAATACCAGCATAACAAAACATTGATAATTTCAACATATATGTATTCGAAAAGTTTATAATAATAAATAAACATGTATGCCTTGTCTTCTCAGGGTGCGAAGGAAGCGTTAGACCTCGGGATCAGTGGCCCGGAGGGGATTGAAGTCAGTCGACCTGAAGAGGTAGGAGACTCAAAATTAACCAGCCGCTGTCTTTAGACCTTAGATAAAATAACTTTTCACTTCTCCAGTCTGGTCAGCGATATCAACAAAATCTCTGTAAATATGTTGCCTATATAAAACTTTTTCTTACAGAACACGATTTCTGCAACCTGTGGTTACACTTCCAACCCTCCACTAGTGTGTGGCTAGTAATGCGTTTTTATGCAATATTAACAATTTTAATCAATTAATTTAGCGATTATTTTACCTGGAAGTCCAATGAAAAAAAAAACTCTTTTACTGTATATCTACAGGTGAAGCAACCTGCAAGGAGTAAAGATAATTTTGGGCTTTATTGTAGGTTCTTTTCAGTTTTTTGTTGTTTTTTTATCGGGTTTTCCGCAAATATAGAATTAAAGATGATTCATTCATTTTCTTTTTGTAAAAGTTTCCGGTTTTTCTTTTTTCTTAAACCAAAATAAAATGAAAACAAATTCTGGAGTCTGAATTTATATATATACAATATATATAAAATGATGTTGTCTTGTTTTCTTTTTAAAGAGTCATTTGAGGTTCTGGACAGTAATGGTTCTCAACTCTTGTGATAAAAGTGGTGCATATTTGTGAAATTGAACCAAAACAGACCACAGTCATAGTGAAAAATGGTGGTGGCTGCATTATACAAGAAAGATCATAGTTGCTTTTGCAAGACACTGTAAATTATTGCAGTCGAACAGAATAATTTCTGACTCATTGTGTGGTCTGCAGCTGGAAGCAGAAGCAACGCACAGGGCAATCACGATCGCCAACAGGGTGAGTTAAACTTTGGCATTAATCATAAACATAAAACAGTCTCCACAGCCTGACAGAGGTGCTGGGATTGCTATAAAAATATGTTTTTTCTCGTTCATCTTCAGGCCCACTGCCCAATCTATCTCGTCAATGTGTCCAGCATGTCTGCAGGCGATGTGGTGGCTTCAGCCAAGATGCAAGGTTGAAGCTAGCTCACTTTTAAATTGCTCGTCTGCAGGTACCCTACTCTTAGACCGTGTGCATTTCCTTGTTTTTCTTCTGATTTCGTTCACCCGCAGGTAAGGTTGTCCACGGAGAGACGACCACGGCCCACGCTGTCCTGAACGGCATGCAGTACTATCACCTGGACTGGTCTCACGCAGCCGCCCACGTCACGGTGCCTCCTCTCCGCCTGGACCCCAGCACTCCGAACATCCTGATGAGTCTGCTGGGAAAGTGAGGAAACGCCACACAGTCTCTCACTTACAATCGCAGATGGAGTTTGTGTCGGCGACTAAACTGTTGTTGCCTTCCTCACTCCCGCCACAGCGACACTCTAAACGTCCTGGCGTCCGATCACCGTCCGTTCACAGTCAAACAGAGGGCCATGGGCAAGGATGATTTCACAAAGATCCCTCACGGCCTTCCAGGCATTCAGGACCGTATGAGCATCATCTGGGAGAGGGGGGTGGTATGTGTGGCTCTTTTGTTCCTGCTTCGGCAGCCAGAGAACTTCCACAAATAGGAAATCCAATTTCACTGGGGGAATAAAAACAGATAATAGAAAAAAATACTGCTTTTCAAGCATTTGCCCTGTAAAAATTTCTTCTTCTTTAATTCTTTTTTTGTTGTTGTCAGAATTCACTAGTAAGTGTCTACGCATTGTTAAAAAGTCTACAATTAACACCGCAAAATGTTTTAAATGAATTTTAAATATGTAAACATCTATGGAAATTAAAAGATCACTTGTAACTTAAATCTGCCAGCCTGTGTGGATAACATTGGACTTAACTGTAAAGGCACTTGTTAGGTTCATTCAGCTTTTAGTTGAACCTGTTCGACGACACGGAGTAAGCTAACAAGTTTCAAAACGTAACATAATAAGAATTTTGAGTGGCCTAGTCAAAGTCTGGAATTCAGTTGAGATGGTGTGGCTTTAACAACAGCTGAAAACCGTCCCGTGGTGCTGAATTAAAAGACGTGTGTGAATAAGGAAGGCCAGGATATGACAATGTAAAAGACGAATGTTTTTTCAGGTCAGTTAAGGAAACGTCTTTCCTGTAGCAGATAAAATTATCACTTGAAAGTTGCTGTTAGTATTTGCTCAGGTTTTCTTTGATATTAAAATTTGCTTACTGATCTGAAACATTGGGGTGTATCTGCAAACCGAAAGCGGAATAAAACAAATACTTTTCACAACATGTCAGATAATTGTTTCCAGAGGTCCTTCCATTTCAACCTTTAAATTTGACAAACTTTATTTTTGTTTTACCTGGCAGGTTGGAGGCAAAATGGACGAGAATCGCTTCGTTGCCGTCACGAGCTCTAATGCGGCCAAGATTTACAACCTGTACCCCCGGAAAGGCCGGATCATCCCCGGAGCAGATGCTGACCTGGTGGTCTGGGACCCCGAGGGATCCAAGTATGAAACTTGATCCACACACTCATCGACCAGCTTGTCTCTCTCTGCAGCTTTTATCTCTGAGCCCAATCAAGCCTTTGTCTGACTGAACCGGGTCGTCTCTCTTCTGACGTCTGCCTGCAGAACCATCTCAGTGGAAAACCAGTTCCAGGGAGGCGACGTAAACCTGTACGAAGGTCTGCGTTGTCGCGGTGTTCCCCTGGTTACCATCAGCCGCGGGCGTCTGGTCTATGAAAACGGCATGTTCACGTGCGCAGAGGGTTCTGGGAAGTTCTGCCCTTTGAGGACTTTCCCAGATTACCTCTACAAGAAGATGGTCCAGAGAGAAAAGGTAAAACTCTTACAACATGAATGTTCCTCTAGTCGCCATGGTGACTGACAGGTTTTCCTGGTTTAATTTGTCCACATTTGCCGATCCTCTTGTTCTGCCAGAGCCAGGCGGTGAAAGCTGTTGAGCGGGAGCCCTACAACGGTGATGTTGTTGCCGTGGTGAATTCGGGAAAGCGGGACACTGGCGCTCTGGATCTGGACACCCCAACGCGCCCCTGCACCCGTCATGGCGGCGTGAGGGACCTCCATGAGTCCAGCTTCAGCCTGTCTGGTGAGACTCGGCCTCGAACAAGCCTCTGCTCCGTGGCGAAATTAGTTTGATTTATTTTAAGCAATAAATGGACGTCGGTACTTCTGGTGCATCTGGGCATCATTTAAATATGACCTGACGAGGGCGCCGTAGAGACCGTTGAGGTCGGGTTAGAAATGTTACACATTACACAGTCCCTTACATGGAGGTGAAACCCCTTGAACTAAACCAGGAGCAGTTTCAATCTTCATTTCTTAAATCTACCTACAGGTTAGAAACCTGAGAGAAAACAGACACTGACTTGTTTTGTTTTGGGGTTTTTTTGCTGCTGAACTCACACGATTCCCCTTTTCTCCGCGGCTGCAGGTGCTCAGATTGACGACAACATTCCAAAGAGATCCTCGGCTCGGATCCTGGCCCCTCCTGGAGGGAGATCCAGCGGGATCTGGTAACCGGTTAGATGAAGCCCAACGCGGGGAAGGAGCAAGGCGACTCATCTTTGTTTTAAAACAAATCGATTCTGTATGAAGCGATCGAGTCACATTTTTTAATTTGTATTATTTTCTATCTTGAATTTTGCTGTTATTTAAGACGATAAAACCGTATCCATGTCGATTTGCTGAATGAGAAACATTTGTCACGTGGTAACAGCGACCAAAATTCAGTCAAAAGGTAACCAAATATGAAAGCAACATAAAAAAAAAAACATTTGCTGTTGAGTTCCTTTAGTTAGTTTTTATTTTTTTTTGGATCATGTTAGGGGAAAGCACTGTACTGTATAGTTTAGAAAACATTGTTTTTATGAAACAATTGTGTTACCTCACTGTAAGAAACAACTTTTGCACTTGTGTCATGTATTACTATTTAGATGCCTTTTTACATCCTTTAATGTCATGAGACGATTTTTACTGCGGGCCGTGGCGAATGAATTGTAACTATTGTATATGTAGTACAACAACTCGTCGGTTTTGATCAGCTGATGGAAGAAAAGATTGCCTAAGCTTTCCTTTTTTTTAAATTTGTTTTATTTGTATATATTTTCATGTTTGATTTGTTTCGCATTCTAGGTATCAAAAAGACGAAGGACTTCAGATTAGCGTCTCAGCTGATGTTTACAGCAGGACGGGTTTCTTTTTCCACCCCACTAAATGTGAATGAACCTCCGCCGTGACTCTTTTTTTTTTTTTCCGTGTGTGTGTGTGTGTGTTATGATCGCTACTATCATGTCAAGCACAACTATTCATTTTTGCTTTTCTTTATGATCATAAGTGTTTCCACACTGAACAAAAAGTCTCACCCAGATGGCCTTTTCAACACCTAAACCCCCCTCAAACAAAAAGTGCGTACATCATGACGTGTCAGTCACTGTCATTTCTGTCCTGGTGCTTTTGGGGGCGGAGCTTAAATGCTCCCGCCAACACTTCCGAGCTAACGTCACCACTGTGGGGAAGTTGAAGTTGAAGCTTTTTCACTGTGTGTTGGCGTTGGGAAGTTAGTGCCAGGTGTCTACATGCCTTCAGATGTTAACAGTATGTAAGATTGTTTAGCTAGAACGGAAAGGCACTAGTACTTTTGTTGTCTTTTTTAAAGTTTTCTGCTGTTAGTTTGTAAATTTCACACTTATAATTACATGTGAATAAGTCTCTTAGTACCTGGTTTTATTCTGTTTGTAAGTGGAGGCCGGAATATGCACAGCTTCTTGCTCTTTCGTTTCTATTTCTGTAGTCCTGTGATGCTCCAGTGGCTCTTGCAGTGTCTTTCCCCTCCCAAACGTACTGTACACTGGTGCTGAACAATGTGTTGTCACATTGAATTCCTCTTTCTCCTGTTTTTGTCTTGCAGCTCTTTATCACATGATTGAAGTGCAAATAAACCACAGTGAAACCATAGCCTGCGTCGAAGCACTGATGAGGGCTGGATCACATGCTTGGCTTTCGAGTATTTTTGCTTCGCACCGCTACGTTCACCTCAGACGCCTGCAAAACAAAACATACTTTTCAAATATGTTAGAAATAGAAGTGATCAAATGCCCTGTGAGGGGAATCAGAGACAGGGTATTATTAAGAATGCATCTTTCGTACATATTTGCTCTTACTAGGTTATAAAATTATTTAAATTTAATCTGAAAGGCACAAAACAAACAGCAGACTCCACTAACATCATTATTTCAGGTTTGCATGCACTCAGATCTGCACAACTCTTAAAGTTCAGCAACATTATTGTAAGCAGCTTGATTATTTTCTTTTCTGTTTTGTTTAAGATCATTGTCTTATTCTATGACACGATTCAAGGCAAGTTTTTGTCCTAAAAGTAAACTTTAAGCCACTGTTAGATGGAAGAGCTTGAGGCTAACTCAATAAATGAAGAGTGCACAGGAAATGTGGTGGGAAAAGTAACTGTTGACCTCAGTGGAAATAGCAAGATATTTATTTTTGACATGAGGATTTCTAACGTCAGATACCAGTGTAAGAAAAACGCCAAGCATTCCTTAACCATTTCTCTTGAACAGACGAGTGTAAAAGTGGAGATGGAAAAAGAAAACCAGATATTGCATTCCAGAAAACAGCTGAAACTTCATACAAACTGTGAAGCAGTTGGAATTATTATGGAGTTTTGCTGCAGCAGGACCTGGCCATCTAACTATTGCAGCACTTACTGTGGAGAGTAAAGGAATGCGTTCGCCCAACAAATCTTTAGTGCATGATCCACCGCTGGCAAAGACAATTGCTTCCCTAAAGTCCCTGCTGACCTCTTTCCTTCTGGGCATTGTTAACACACACCTGTATGCTCCAGCACAGCAGACGGCCAACACTCCCTCTGCTTTTACAGGTTTTATTACTGATTAATTGTTCATTGTGCTGTAGTTAGAAGCAGGGATGCTGCTTTTTCAGCCAACAGCGTCTCCATTTTGTTTAATGGATATTAAGCTATATTTTTAACACAAGAAGTTTGATTTAAATATTTTCAGAACAACATAAAGGCCAGATTATTTGTATTATGTGCTGATAGAATCCTGTAATTAAATGAGGGTGTACTCACACACACACACACACACCCCCGCACACACACAGCAGTAGAAACAAGTTCAACATAAGCTACTTGTTGTGTGACCTGACCTCTTGCGAACCTCTTGCATCGTGTCACTAACAAGCTTAAAATCCAACCCGACACATCATGTGTCTCTTAGCAGGAACGGGCCAAAGTCCTATTTATAATAAGCCTTTTAACAGCATGGAGTCGGGCGCCTGCGCAGTCGAAGCCGGATTGTTGCAGGCTCAGACAGGGCGGCCCGTTACCAAGCACTGCACCGCGCTTTGCCATAAGGACTACTGCTGCCAGCCAGATAGCAACACGGAACACAGTGAGTATCGGCACTTTTACATCTCGGAGACTCGCTCTCCTTCCCTTCGGCTCCCTATGCTGCGTTGGGGAGACGTGTTTTGCCTTTTCCTCCCACACACCGAGGATGTTTCCCCCGCGCTGAGGTATTCGGGGAGGCCTGTAGAGGGGGCCGCTAGGAGAGCAGCTCCTGCGTTGCGGCTCTTCCAACCCAAAGGGCTTCCAGCGTCAGCTAACGGGACCATTTATTGTTCCCAGCTCCGACTCCACATGCCAGACCCCACAGCCCCAGTTTGTATTCGTAGACTTCAGCGGTTCTCACTCAGGGCTTCGCTGCAGCTTTTTTCCCCCCCAAGGCCCCGCACATTTCCCCCCCCATAGAGAATAGACTGACTTTGCTTTGGTGCGCCGCTTATTCTTATTCAAAGCAGCCACTCCTGAACCAACGACTGTGTAAGTCTGAGCCTCCGTGACTGGGTCTCATAAATGTTTATTTATTTATTATTCTATTTTGTTTTTATTTCGCAAATAGGTGTTAAACCGCGTCAAGTGACCGCGAGCCAGTCGAGCCTCGGATGGGAAAACGCTGGCACGCGCTCTGCTGAGGGGGCATTCACGGTCCTCGCTCCAGCTTCACACATGACTCAGTTGTTTAAATAAAACCGATAGGACGTGGTGATGTGGAAAGGTGACTCTCGGTGCAGGGAGGCATCACTGGTTCAGTCAGTCTGGAGCTGCCAGATGTGTAAAGCTGCCATCCGGCTTCAATCTAAAGAGGATTACAACACATCTGTAGATTAAAGCTGGTTTACAATCAGAAACCAAATGTGTGTCCCACGGGCCATTATGTGACTGCTCACGTTGGGTGCTTCCAGATTGAATCTTTTTTTTTTTGGTTTTGCCACAAATTCAGATCTGAAAAGTGTGGTGTGCTGCTTGCATTCAGCCACCAGAGGAATATTTCACTTCATTTATCAAAGAGTGGCGACTGAAAGAGTGTTGCCGTTTTCCTCAGGAAGGGGATGGCAGTGAATGTGTACGCCACGTCCGTCTCCATTGACAACCTCAGCCGTCATGACATGCTCGCATGGGTCAACGACTCGCTGCATCTCACCTACACCAAGATCGAGCAGCTCTGTTCAGGTAAGCAAGAGCGAAAAAATAAAAGAAGAAGAAGATTCTCCAGCGTCTTCATTGAGCTAACAAATCTGTCTGTGTTCTTCAGGGGCCGCTTATTGCCAGTTCATGGACATGTTATTTCCGGGTTGCATTCTTCTAAAGAAGGTCAAATTTCAAGCCAAACTGGAGCATGAATTTATACACAACTTCAAAGTCCTTCAAGCAGCTTTCAAAAGGATGAGCGTCGACAAAGTAAGCAGCCTTCATCGCCTAGTTTTACGTTGCAAATCTAATACCACAATGCGACAGCGTACGAGGGCCATACTAAGAAAGAAAATTACAAGAATAGTCATAAAATGATGAGTGTCAAGTAATAATATTGTGAGAATAAATCCGTATGAGAATAAAGTCATAATATTACCGGAATAAAGTAATGATATTATGAGGAAAAAGTCAAACTAATACTCAGGGTTTCCCCCAGAAAACTTGCTAAGCCCGGCGCTCAGGGCGCTACGGCATCCAGCTGGCCGCCATGTTTTTCAGTTTAAAAATGTTTGAAGTTGACGGGAAATTTTAAAATATCATTTGATTGTTATGCATTTTTGAAAGACTGGAAGATTAAGACCTAAACACCAACTATAAAGTAAAAGAAAGAAGAAAAAAAAAAAGCCAATCATTAAAATAAAACTAATAAAGCAACAGTGCTAAGCCTGGTGGGAGCACAAGTAAAGTCTGGTGGCCCGCCAGGCTTATAACACACTGAATACAAGAATATAGTCATAATATTAAGACAATAAAGTCAAAATAATATTAGAATAAAGTCATAATATTACGGGAATAAAGTCGTAATACTGTGTTAATTAAAGTGTTAATACTTAATACTTTTATTCTCATGTTATTTCAACTTTATTCACAAAATATCATGACTTTATTCTCGTAATCGTATTTTTTTTTTTACATTTTCTCAGCGTGGCCCTCATAGTCCACTGTGGGCCGGACGTCACAGATCGGAGTCTCACACCTCGAGACTCACAGAAATCTTTTTGTTTCCCCTCTCCAGATAATTCCAGTAGAAAAGCTTGTCAAAGGAAAATTCCAGGACAACTTTGAATTCGTCCAGTGGTTCAAGAAGTTCTTCGACGCCAACTACGACGGGAAGGAGTACGACCCCATGCTAGCCAGGCAGGGGCAGGACGTGGCCCCCGCCCCCAATCCAGGTGATCACTTTATCCACAAACCAAAGAGAAACCCAGGTAAACCAAACCCCTCTTGGCTTTGCTGCACGGCCTTGCTGAGCTTTTGGATGGCTCAAAAGCGCTCGCTGTAAAGCAAGTGTTGTGAGCAGCACGATTCACACGGCGACGGGCTAACCTCACAGCTCGGCATCCGCTGACCTATGACACTGCGGGGGCCGCGGCCGACACCGCAGTGCATAGAGGGATGCAGCCACACTAAGGAAGACGGTCCACATCCTTGCCCCTTTTCCCTTTTCTTTTGGGTTCAGAAATGCTGAAACATGAACAAAAATGTTGAATATTTCCACCTGGATTCTTCATCACACAGCTGATGCAACTGAAGAATCGTCTGAATAAATTCAAATATGATTAGAATATCATTTAAAAGTTATTCTAGTGAAGGGAAACCTCTATAGATTCGCTGCAGATGTGACGGCGATGTACTTCAAATGATTATTTTAGTCAGTTTCGATGATTACGGCTCACAGCTAATAAAAAGCTAAAATTCAGTTTCTCTGGAAAAATGTTTTTTTTACACAGGATATTGATTTTTAATCTAGAAATGTTCAGGTTAGTTTCAGACGTCATCTGAACTGATGGCATGAACTTTAAAGCCTGTAATGGTATTTTTGGCACTGTGGTCAGGTCTCAGATACTTTGGAAAATAAAATCAACCGTAAAGGTGGTTGGCAAATGGAAGGATTAAGTCCTTTTTAAAGAAAATATTAAGATATAAAATGTACTTTAGTCTAAAAGGAGGACTAGGAACCACTTCACTTAACAACAGCCTACTCTGTTTTCTCCTTTCCAAACTCTTAAATGAGATGAGAATTACATCCCAATCTTCTCAAGACTGGGGTCATTGCTGCTCCAACCACAGTTTTCCCTTCCACTCAACTTTCCAATGACATGCATGTAGCATTCTGTGAACAGCCAGCTTCTTTAGCAGCGACCTTTTGAGGCTTAACCTCATTGTGGAACGTGTTGGTGATTTTCTGGTGGGCAGCCATGGCTGCATTGGCCAGACCATGCCTACAATGTAGCATTTATTCATTATGAAATGTTCAGATTTTTTGAGAAACTCAATTTTAGGTTTTTAATTAGCTCAAAATCCTTGAAAATGTAAGGAACCGAAGGCTTCTGTGTAACCAATTCAATTACCCAAAAACATAAACTTTTAAATGATATATTCTAATGAATTGAGATGTTGCCTATACTGTTCCTAAAGCTGGTTTGATCGACCAAATTTAAGAAAAACTGCTTTCGGATTACTAACACAAGCTAGGAGCAGAATTGTTCTGTGGCTTGAACGCCATGGGGAACCATCTCCATGGAGCTGCAGTGTGTCAGAAACCAGCTTTGTAACTCTGCCACCATGTAGCTGTGTGGGTGGAAATGGGCAGAATCATGACTGCACTTACTTTCAGAGCCGTAGCTACGCGTGTCGGCATGTTCTGTCTTTGAGACCTCAGCGCCTTTCGCTGTCTTACAGTCGAATTGAATAATTTGGATCTTCAGCGTCGTAATGAAAATGGTGAAAATTGTTTTCCATAATGGGACAAATCAAAGGCACATCATGCCGCTCTAGAACGTGCTCGGCCTGTCGCCACCACCGCTATAGAGCTCACGTGTTGCGATCTGACTGGTTTTAAAAGAAATGCTGAATATCCCACTTCCCCCGCTCCCCACTGTCTCTGGTAACTCCAGGACCACAGCGAACGTCTCCAACGGTTCCTAAAAACATGCCAACACCACAGCGAGTCCAGCACAACATGCCTGCCATAAGGAAGAATCCGTCTTTGTCCAGAAACGGGGGCAGCGACGCCGAGATCATGGAGCTAAATCAACAGGTACAGTCACACAAAGCTAACTTATATTCTACTGTTTTTTTTCTCACCGACCTTTTTGCCTCAGGAGGAAAAGTTCATTTGTGTCAAGCTTTGGTTGTATTTGTAAAAGAAAACCAAAAAAAAACTGTTCTCTGCTGATGACACCCGGTACTTTTTTTTTTTCCTGCCGGAAAGAAAGGATTAAGAAATGATGCTAATTTAAGATTTTGTTCCAGTATCCAGCATTTGGGACATCTTAGATTGTAAACAAGCAAAAAAAATACAACACTTTGCGATCATTTACCAGGCATTTAAATCAGAAAATGAATATGGAATTTTAAAAAATGGACTGTAGTTTGGCATAAAACAAAAATGAGAAATTATGTTTTTTTTCTCATTTTAAAACAGGAGAAAATGAAGCATTTTTGCACACCAAAAAACAGAGTAGCCTAATAAACAAATGACAATTTTAAATCATGAACAAATAATAGGATTACACAAACGGTAGCATCTAAATGTTATTCAGTTCATCCAAATGGTGAAGAGGTCATACAGCACTGAGATGATCTTGTGTTTTCCAAATTAAAAAAAAAAAGACTTTGCTGTCTTTAAAGGGATGGTTCAACATTTTTCAAAATAAGGTTCAATTAAAAGGTGATCGTCAATTAGTATTTTACCTGCAGTTTATGTCTCTACCGGCGTTTTCATTTTGCACTAATCCAGATTAGGTGGTGAAGCAAGTGAATAATCCAAGAGGGGCCAAAACCAAAGCAGATAACAGACAACTATGGAACTACTCTAGTCTCAGAAACATGGCAGCAGTTTATGAAAACACTATTTCATTCAACATAAGTCACGTTGCACTGGATGAGTATTCACAGAGATGGCAATGATTACCTACATGAGACATGGATGAACTAAAGGGTGCGTCGCCTTTGAGCTTCCTACGTGAAACATTTACGGAAAAACGAATATTTCAAATCTCTTTCAGCTTGTGTTACCATCTGATGTAAAAAAAAAAATATATATATATATATATATATTTTTTTTAATAAAAGTACTGTACATTGCAAAACATTATGCTTTTAGTTAACTACATTTTAACAATATTTACACTGTCTTCCTTTTTAAAATGCAGTTACTTGATCCAGAAACAATTCATGTTGGCTTCTCTGTATGAATTTCACACAGGAAGATCTTTGGTGACGCATCGCCTCCAACCTGCACTTTCATTGATCAGAGCAAATAGCCTATATATGCAGGCTTAACCTTCTAACAGGAGCGACATTAAAAAATCCATCTCTTTAAGATCATTGCAATTAGAAACAAACTTTATTTACTGTATGTAAATCAAAGTGTTTATTGATTATCTAAACCACATGTGTCAAACTCAAGGCCCGGGGGCCAAATCCGGCCCTCTATAGCTTTTTATGTGGCCCTCTAGACTCTAGACTAAACTCTAAGTGTGCTTAAAGGTTATGTTATCAATCAACTCAATACAGTTTTTATCTGCTTACTGCCAAATTATATCAGTCGGTCCCTGAAGTTTCTTGAGAATTATCGTTCAAATTCCCACAAAATCACCCTGAACTTTTTTGTGCTGATACATAATTTGGAGTTTATTGCAGATTTTTCTCAAAAATTGTCAGAAACTTTCTTACTTGTGCTAAACAGCTGCCTCAGCCTTCGTTAATAACAGATTATAGTCCATGATCCTTACAGCGAGTAATAAAAAGTCACCTTTACTGCCATAATTACGCGCAAATATTGCAAATATCTCCAAATTAGTACCACAAACACTTTGATTTTTATTGCAAAAAAATCACGAAAAGAATCATGAAATCCTGGAGGGACTGAAAAGATGTGCAATAATATTATTTAATAAAAAAAATTCATTGATATTTTAACAGTTTGTGATCAGGTTTTTACCAGTACGATCTGGCACAGCTGGCCCTTTAAAAGCATTCATGATCTTGATTCGGCCCAAAAGGAAAATGAGTTTGACGGCCCTGGTCCAAACCGTCAGCATGTTGTTTTGTCTCCCTCAGTTGATGGAGCTGAAGCTGACGGTGGACGGTCTAGAGAAAGAGAGAGACTTCTACTTCAGCAAACTACGGGACATTGAGCTCATCTGCCAAGAACATGAGAGTGAAAACAACCCTGTGCTCAGCAGGATAATTGACATTCTCTACGCCACAGAGGTACCTCTACCATTAGCACCGATGATGCGTTTTGGTTTGACTGTTCTGTAGCGAAAGCAAACGTTTCCCAAATGTCTTCCGTCGTCAGCGACTGTACTGTGACTCATCCGACTTCATGCCGTATTTTGCAGCTACTGGAGACGAGACGATTTTGGTTATTTTTAATTCAGTCAAAAGAAAACGTAAATCTGAAAGACGACAATGTTTTCTGTGTCGCAGGAAGGCTTTGCCCCTCCAGATGAGGACGACCTCGATGAACAAGGTCACCTGGACCAGGATGAATACTGAACTCCCTCCTCCATCGCCCCTTCTTTTCTTTTTGCCCCTCGGTTTTTCTACTCTCTGCAAGCTTTCTAGCATCACTCCTCCTTATTCCTGCTCTCTGTCTGTCTCTCCTTCTTTCTTGATCATGTGTATATCTGTTGCTAACCTGCCCCTCCACCCTCCCTTCCTGTCTTACCGCACCTGCTCCATCTTCTCATTTCCCGCTCCTCCTTTCCTCCATGTACACAGTAACAGCAACGGTAACCTACGACAATAACCCAGTGATTTTAGCATGAGCAATGCACAAAAAAAAAGAACTGGAACGAGAGGAGTTACAACAAAAGCTGTCTTTCTGTAAAGATTAACTTTTATTTCTAAAGGAATATCTTCTTTTTTTGTTATTAAGTTACCTATTTGCTTTTATGTTGATACTACTGTTAGAGCACAGAGCAACACTGCTCCATTGTGCCATCATGACACTCTGTGAGCCACTAAACCTGTAGTAGAAGTGACTTCTGAGTAACTTTCTTTCTTTCTTTCGTATTTATTTAACTTATATTTTGTTTCAGTTGAATTTCTGTAGCAGAAATATTGCAAACCTGCTGTATGTGAAAAGAGCCGAGGGCCAGACGTGCTCCGGTTTGTGCTCGGGTCCGCGTCAAGCTTCTGAGTTGTCGTTTTGTTTTATTTAAAGTTTTTTGCTGCTGGTTTTAAGCATGTGAAAATGCTGAAGGAAGTTGTTCGGTGCGACGACTTCAGAAAAGTGATCATTGCTCTGCAAATACTCCTTATTTATGAGCAACATATCTGAGCATGAGAATGTTACACAGTGACTGTGAATGAGTGATATTTTGTAAATGTGCTTTGTGTGAAGATTTTGTAAGTTGTCTCAAGAAGATTCTGGTTTATCCCGACAGTATCCTATGGGCTAACAATGCACTAGCCTTTAAGCTTAACCTGCAGACTAAAAATATGGTTATGTAGCAGTTTACAACAATTAAATACAGACACATTTTTACATAACTGATTTTTTTTTCTTCTACTGCTGAAATTATTGTGTCTTTGTGTCTAATTTGCGCAAAAGTTGTCCAAAGTTTTAGTTCCCGTCTGAAGGAAAGTTGTGATCTGTGGTTAGTTGGCTGGTTGTCAACGACGACGCCTCCTTTTCCTTCCCTAAGCTGTTTTTAAATTTGCAAACTGGTTGGAACATGCATTCATCGACCATGTCCACAGAACAATCATCTTTTGAGTTTTCAATAAATACACAGTTGTTGAACAATGTATTTGTTGTCTCTTGTCTCTAAATTTAACCTGCAGGCTTCTAGCACAGATTAGAAAACGTTGCCACATTTCCATTGTTTCCAGAGGAAGATTGTACATTTTAACGCAAGCTAATATTTTTAATGATTGTGCTGTATTTAGCCGTAGAGCTACAGTCGTGTGAAAAAAAGCCAGGACATTATGACAGCGATTAACACTAAACAAAATACATTTTAAAACCTGTTGAAAAATATAATTATGGTGTCATTTCCATTTAGAGCCAGCAGATGGCAGCAAATTACAAACAACAAACTACTAACATCCTCTCCATAGAGCTTGTGCGATACGTTTTCTGTCTTGATATCACAAGAAATCACTCTTGTATATTTGTTTTTTACTGTTAAAGACAAAACCGTCCAAGCCACTAAACACAATACATTGAAACTGGAGAGTGACAGACAGACTTAGGATTCTCATAATGAGACATGTAAAAACTAAAAATCGTTCCCATTGTTTTCCTGCTTTGAAATATTTAATTATGAAATATTTTGCTTTTTATTTCTTACCTTATCTTAGCAAAATTATGCTTTCGATTCCACTTGAACAATATGTTCCCCTTCGTGCGTGTCTGTCACTCAGCATCAAAATAAAAAGCAATGAATGCTTGTAACAACATTCATTGCATGAATCTTTTTTGACAAAACATGCAAAACTCCAACAGAGGTCAACACTTTCGAAAGGAACCTTACACACCACATGTTTGCACATTTGAATGACACGATTAGAGGAAACCCGAGGTGCCCAGAGGGAATTTTATTCACAAATTCAATACGTCATACAGAAAAGCGGAAGCGTAAAATTCAGAAAATCTGAACCACAAGCAAACCATGTGCAATAGCCTCACTTAATTCCAAATTAAATTGCAATCTGATCTGTTATAATCGAACGCGAACAAATAAACATTTCCAAGAAGCAAAACAAACAAACAAAAACTTGCCTACATATCAGAACAACAGTAGCAAAATGAGATTTTTACACAATAATAACAACCAACTCATACACTCAAGCCAACATTAGATTATTTTCGTTGTTATGTTGCTGTTGGTAGAACATCAATTATTTTGTTTTGGAAAAAAGTTGGAGAAAAAAAAACAACAAAAAAACCCAGCAGAAGCTATTGTGTTATAGCCCACCATTTGGGGTGGAAAAAAAAAAAAAAGTGATCCGGTTTTGCTCTCAAGCGCCCAGCATTTTCTTCACCATGTATCCGGGCATGTTGTAGAGGAAAAGGCCCAGGATGGCCAGCAGCAGGAGCGCCGTGACGATCTTGATGGTCAGCCACCTGTACTGGTCGCACACCAGGTGCTTCGCTGCTTTGAGCGGGATGAGGAACCAGAGGAGGGCAACATCTGGGCGGCTGTCGGAGCACAGAGAGGCGAACAACAAATCTGAGCAAAGCCGTTTCTTCTGCATGAACACGCAGAGCACAGACAAAGACACAAAGTGGGAGGAGCACATCTTTCATACTTGGGTTTCTCCAGAGGATCTGGCTCGTTGCGCCCGTCTCCAGCTGGGCTTTTCTCAGCTTCCTCCCCCGTGAGAAGGTGCAGCTCAGCTTCCACCTTACCCTAAACACACAAGAAGTTTCATTTTGCCAAGTTGGGTTACGCAGAACTTCCCAACAAGCACGACAAACTTTCCAAGTCGAGCTTTCAAGAACCGACTCGGGATACTTCTGCAACAAGTTTGAACTCGGCAGCACTGACGAAGCCTACAATGTCAGCCTGCTTTTCTTATTGGTTTGCAATAGTTGTCCTTTTGCGACCTTCAGCTGTTTCAGTATAAACACTTTGACCAAAAAGGAAGATCCTGCAACACAAACGTCATTGACCACAACAAAGCAAGTTTAACATCAACGTGGCTTTAGATGATGCTGATCAAAGAAGACCTTCTCGCTCCAAACTCACCACCTGCAGGCTTTACTGAAACTTCCTGCTGCCCAAAGCCAGGTGCTTTCTGAAAAAGCGCAACGTTCAGTTGGGATAAATGTTGAATTATTTGCAAGAAATATGTTTGGATGAGTCAAAGTTAGGCTTTCAAACCAAAGAACTACAACTGCAAAGATCTCTTGGATCTCAGTTTTATTTTTTTATAAATAAAAGTAAAAAAGACAAACAAAAGAAAAACATTGTGGTAGCTGCATCATGTTGAGAGTTTGGAAGTGAACTGGGTTAGCTAGCTGGTTGAAACTTCCAAGCAATTTTTCGTCCCAACAGGGAACTTCATGCCAAACACATCAAAACTTGTTTGGGGATGGCCCAAACCTCAAAACTAATACTTACTTAAACTGGAAATCTGATTCATATCTGATGTTGATATTTGTAGAAATGGAAAAGTCTTTTCGCCTGATCTGTGGCTGCCACCCACCGTGAGTTCAAACTCGTCGTCTTCTTCGTTCCTGGCGACAAACGGCCACCAGCCTTTGATCCTCTTCTGCTTGAAGATGGAGACCAGCGGCATCTCCGCTTCGTTTGTCACCATCTCTATGGTGCACTGCTTGGCCGTCTTTGCGCCGCGCGGGAAGCGGTTCAGGTCCAGCTCGATCGCACCTGTGGAGACATTTTGCTTTTAATGGACCCAAAGACAGTTTGGAAACAGCAAATCTATTAAGGAATTTAGTCAACAATCAAACTGATTCTGTTTTAAAAATACCCAGAAAATCATCGGCAGAGAAGTGATCGGCGTCCCACACTTGGAGGTTAAGTCGAGGCGGGATCTTGTACTCGGTCTCATCCCAGGCGAACATGGACTCCTTCTTGGAGATGACTATCTTCTCCTCGGCCACCAGGTAGTCGAAAGGGTAGATGAAGCGCCAGTTGAAGTTCCCCTCCCCGGTGATGGAGTGGTAGTGGACATCAGTGTCCTGCTTGTCCTCCTGCTGTCCCTTCAGCCATCTGCCGACGTAGAACGAGGGCAAACAGAAGAGAAGTAAAGTGGAGATTCGACCCTTCACATGGAAGCATTTCTGCTCGTCTAGGTGCTGGCGAAAAAGGTCACCCTCGCACAAAGATGTCACTAGATTTCTCGCCCGTGAAGATGTCGTCGTCCTCTAAAACCACCTCATCTGTGTTCCAGATGATGACCCTCAGTTCAAACCTGCACACAGAAATGTCGTTTAAAAACGAGCTTCGAAACTCATCAGGAGCGCTTCGGACGCGTCACGCCGGGCTCCTGAAAACTTCGATACGTACTTCTTCGGTTTCCGTGGTGAGATGTCAAGAGCGGGACCGGGCGCGGTCTTGTCCTTGGGGAACAGGTCCACCCACATCTCGATTCTTCCCTGCACACAGTTAGATGGATAATTAAAGTTTGCTTTCAGCAGCAGGAAGTCGACGTTGCGACGTTTTACCACCATACTTGTTCGATTCCCGGTTTGTCCGGATGGAGCAGCGGTCTGGTCTCTACGTGCTCTGGGACCAGTTTGCAGCCGGCTTTGGGAATCCCGTCCCAATGCCTCAACACAGTCAGAGCAAGGTGCTCGTCCGTCTGCTTCTTTAAGCCTGGCAAACATTGTCACTCGTTCACACTTTGCACAGGCACTACTGCCTCTTACGCTCCTCGCGTTTTTAGTGGGATTTTATGAGACAGAGCAAAAGAAAGCAGCACGTGTCTGTGAATTAGGAGGGAAAAGACGCGTTGTTCTCAAATAAATATCTGCAACAATAGCCCAAGCTCTGTCAAGCTCGAATGAAGGAAATTGAATATAAATACAGGCCAAACCTTTCACTTTAAGTGCTACTTTGTGTTGGTCCATCCGCTAAAATCCCAGTAAAGTTTGACCAAATATAGAAATTGACTATCTTTAAAATGTTTTTGCAAGCCCACTAAGAATCTTTTCAACATCAGATCAATGAAACGGTAGAAAGCAGTAGTTTAGAGATACCGTTTTCATCCTCGATCTCAGTCGGTGCCATGAAGACCCGGTTCTCCACCTTCACCCTTCCTCCGGGGCCGTAGTGTGGGCCGTCCAGTTTGCCGTCCTTACACAGCTTAGCCAGGACATGTGTGGGCTTCATGGGGTCTCGCCACACGTTGTAACCATGGCTGTACGGTAGACATGATAAAGTGAGTTTATGTGTAAATCTGTCGGCTAAAGTAAGAACTATTTAGTCTCCGAGATGCAAATCTGTGCCCTCGGTTTTTTTTTGGTTTTTTTTAAAAGTACATTTATTTTGCTTTTATGGGTTTTAGATTCTTACATGGCGTAGCTGCATGAAATCCCACACGTGGCTCTGTGTTTGCTGTAGAAGCGATTCTCCAGGTCGACCTTTGTTTCTCCAATCAGGTCATCGGTTCCCACCAGGTCCCAGTCATAAATTGACACCGTCAGAGTGGAATCCATGGGGAACGTGGCCTCCACGTCAAAGGACCTAAGACCACGAGGAAAACGCTTGTGTTCAGTACAAAAAACGCAGTAAGACGCTGTTGTTTGGACTCTGCTCAGAACTCCAGCCGGTTTTCCGTCACTTACTTGCCAAACAAAGGGTTCAGCTGTTTGGAAATGTAGTTCTCCTTGTCTTTGATCTCTGTTTTCCCCAGCTTGATTGCGATGTAGGGGTCAGCTTTCCCATTTATGTCCGCTGGATGCAGATCTGTCGCCTATAAAGAAACAGAAACGTCACGGCACTAAAAAAAAAAAACAACAAAAATCCTTGTAAATGCGACTCTGTTCTCCCTGACAGAGTAATCACGTCGTTATACGTTGAAGCTCCAGAGCACACGAGCTTACCCTGACGACATAAATGCGGACCAGGACGTTAACGGGGTCATTGTTAGGGATGTTCTGAAACATTCCTAAGTTGGAGTCGAAGCTCATGTCTCTGGGCAAATCATCCGACACTTTGTACATGCACAGCGAGCCCTGGCGGGGAACGGTTAAAGGAGAAGGAGTGGAACGTAGCAAAAACACAAATCGTCACTTATAAGGCCGTAAATGCGCATGTGGAGCACTCCTCACTTTGAACTTTCCGACGATCCTGTCCTCATCCGTCACATTTTGGTCGTCGTCGTCACCGCCCTTCCCTCTGAACAGGTAAAAGGTGTGGAGCCAGTCCTCAAAGTTGTCAAATTCACTTTCCAGTTCCTTTGGATACACCTTAGTTTGGGAGCAGGAAGCACAACGTTTACCTCTAACCTCGCAAAGATTACCCATCCACCTGGACGACGTTAGAAAAGATGACACCACGATTGTTCATCCTCCACCTTCAGCTCATCCAACTTTGGCTTTTTCTTTTCAAACGGATCCACAGCTGCCCTTTTCTTGTCCTTCTTTCCTTTTCCTCTCTTGGGGGCTTTCGCTGGAGCGTCGTCAGCTGTGATGTCAGAAAACCGTGCAGAGAGAGAGAGAGAGAGAGAGAAAGGATCATGAGAGAGGCTGGGAGTAATGGATCATTTCGGCCTAAAATTTAGCACCGTCAGCTTCCCATGCATGAAAAAAATATGTCATTGGATTAGACACCTCTGACTTAAAAACTTATATTTTTACCAGTTTATGTCAATCCAGAAATTTACATCTAAGATGTAAATTTGTTTTAGATCTTATTTTAAAGTAGAGCTGCACAATATGTCTATTTATAATATATTCATAACCCAATCATCATCATCGCAATATCGATGCAAAATCGATGCAATTTTCAGGTGGATGTAATATTTCATGTGTTCATACGATGCACGGCTAGAACATACTTGGTCAGAGTGTTGTATACATATCAGTACTTGAAATGTTCTACACGCCAACAGCAGGAGTATTTCTGACTAAGATCCTAGCACTCAGAGAGCGGTGGGAATATCGTTTAATTGTAAAGAGAAAAGTAAAGAGTCCATAAAATGAGGATCAATCATGATTGATAACGTTATCACAATTTCCAGCCGCATTGCGATCAAAGGTTTTCCTGAAATGATGCAGCTCTGTTGTAAACCGTCAAAAAAAAAAAAAAAAAGAAGAGATGACCCCAAGACGGATCCCTGCAGGACCCCAGAACTAACGCTTCTCTTCTCAGGGTCACCGTTTTCACTGAGCGTAGGACCGGTCAGATCGAAGTCATTTTTGACTGCGAATTAAACCATTGCACGGTAGTTAACCTACATAATTACTGAACTTTTAAGAGTCGAATGTCAGAATATTGAGATGTACGATTTTTTTTCCTCTTCACCTCCACCATGAGCGATGTCCATGTCTTCCTTTTCTTCTGAATCTGAGAGAGCTGCCTCCTGAGCCCTGAGAGCCTAAAACGGTAAGAAAGTGTTTCTTTACTCTAAAAAATAAAAGCAGAATACGCTGTACTTCACATTTATGTCTTCATAGGAGATAGGTTTCAAAAGTAGCTTAGCTACAAGAGCAAAACTGTTCCTTACCTCAGTTAAAGTTTCAATCGAGGCAAAATATTTGGACCACCAGTCCAACATGCTCTCATCAAGTTCCTCCTCTTCAGGTTCGTCCCCCTTCTTCCTCTTCTTCTTTTTCCCTTTCTCGTCTTTGTCGTCGTCCTTTTTTACGTTCAGTGCACATAATGGATATTGTCAGGTGTTGTAAGGACAACACAAATCGTCATTGAAAGAGGTCACTTGTGATATGCTCACCTCAACTTTGATCACAGCTTCAGAGCACTAGGGGGGAGAACAGCAAGTTTAACGTGTGTATTAAATCAATCAGGTTTGTTTGGATCAGCAACGTGGCAGTTCAAACGAAATGGAAGGAACATTTAACCTGGTTTAAGTCTTTCGAATCAAGGTTTCAGAGTTTGAACTTACAGAGTCCAGTTTGACCACGGTGTCCATCTTCTTGAAGGCAGGCTCGGTTTCCATGCTTACCACAATAATTTCCTCTGAAAGACAAACAGCGTACTACTGAGACCAGGTATTTGCAAATTGGATTAAACAAAAGACATATCAATATTTGTTGTCGTTTCCTGACATTAAAAATAAATATGTGATGATCGAAATTATTTATAAATGAAATGATATTGATTCATTTCTTTTAAAAACTTTGTTTGCGTTCATGTCCTGTGTTTTTGACAGAATTGCTGATTGAAACTCTACGCCTCGGGTGAAGCCTTTTAAATATCCTTTCACAATAGTTTTCTGTAATTTTGGCCAATTCCTCCTGACAGAAGGGAGCCAAGTTTGTGGCCAAGCTTTGCCTTCCTCGTTACTAGTCTTCAAACGTAGCTTTAATATTTCCATGCAATATTCTTTCCTTGTGCTAACACATATATTGTAGTCAGTATCACAACAGGATATCGTCTCTCCCTTCGTGGTTTGGATGTTTTCTCGTTTGACATAAGGCATTATGCCCAAATATGTTTATTTCAGTTTTGACAAACCACATGACATGCCTCCAAAAACGATGGACTTCGTCCCTTTTTTTTGCAAACTGTATTCTGTTGGTTTTGGACTAATGGTTTCTTCCCTGGCTTTTTACCTGCACAACCTGTCAGACTGTGGATGATGACGCTCTACGCCAGTTCCAGCCAGCGTCTTCTCAAGCGCTTTTGCTTATGTTCTTGTTCTTGTGTTGACAAACTCGTTTTGCACCGGCACACACATCTCTGAGGCGCAGAACTCGCTGGCTGGCTTTCCAGAGGCGTTCATACTTGCATATAATTGTTGAAGTAAATAATGGTGGCGCATTCAAACATCTGGAAATTGTTCCAACCCAATTTGCTGAGGTCCACAAGTGTCCTCCCAAAACCTCGACTGTTTTTATTTTCACGATATCATACAAGGAAACAGTGTGTTGAAAAAGTTGCCTCAATTTCACTCACAAGTTGTAAACTAACCTGGCGTGTGGCATATAGAAATTATTTAGGTAATCCTACATTTTTAATCTGATTTAATGGAGGAAACATATGTAATGGGCCTTTTTTAATATGGGTTATGTAGATATTGGTACAATAAACACACAGCAGTAGAAAGAACAGTAGAAAGAACATTTTGAGCCAACATTGTAGTTGGCTCAAAAATATACTCTGTGCATCTTAACAGCTGATTCACATCTACCTATAGGTTTGTAGTTGTGATGTGATAAAATGTGGTCAAAAAAAAGTTAAAGGGCTGTGAATATTTCTGACCGTGTGAGCCCTGTGTTTAGGTTATACCCGT